>NC_086155.1:170353091-170657813 GCF_035149785.1 Candoia aspera | reverse complement strand
TGACTATGTCTAGGAAAAGTAGTTTGTTGCTGTTGCTGTTCTCTTCTCTTGTGAATCTGATTCTATGAAAGGTGTTGTTGATGTGTTTGTATGTGTTCTGGAGTTGATCTTTTTTGTCCATAAACACATGTATTACCCACATAACAGATCCATCTTTTGGATTGTATCTCTAGGAGGACTATTCCTAAGATAGGCTTGAAGAATATCTGGAAGCTTCATTCTCTAATCTATTTTTATATTTGTCCATCAAATTGGAAGTAGGTAGTGAGGCAGAGATCTATAAGTTCCATAAATTTTGGTATTTTGACAGTGTAGATGCTGAAGCCTAGGATGATCGAAACAAGGAATTTAATTTTGAGTCAGTTTTTGACCTCAACAATTGTGCTTATATTGACTGCCATTTCTTCTGGACTCCATGCTAATCTTAATCTTGATTATATTAAAACAGTGCTAAAACTCTTATATTTTATCCCTTAAACAGGTTATGAGGTGCACGGGATGGATAAAGTACCAGAAGGACCAGGGCTTATCGTATTTTACCATGGAGCCTTTCCTCTAGACTATCAGTACTTTGTATCTAGATTATATTTAAGAACCGGCAGATTTTGCTGCTCAGTGGTTGATTATCATTTTTCCAAAATACCAGGTAAAATATATTGCTTGCGCACAAACACTGCATTGCAAACCTTCAACACTGACAGCATAATTAAATGTATTAATAAATTACATGGTTCTTCTGAAATGCAGGTTCATCTGGTTTTTTAAACTATCAAGCAAATCTTGCATCTTTTGACATTTTGATCATGGCTGAAAAATATAATCTTCCTAGCCTCAGCCGGAGCAGCTTAGGTCTGTTTAACTTATTAGAAGCATCTTATTTTTAATGACAACTTAGATCAAATGGCAAAACAATGTTTCTTGGTGGGTTCAGAATGAAAAATGCCCAAGCAAACAATTCAGAAGAAGTCTTCTGTTTCTCTTTGCCTATATAATCAGAAAAAATATCTTTGTTTAAGTGATCAAATCTTCAGAACAAGTACAATTTTCCTAGTTTTCTTGGAAGCATTAAGTTTTGGACAAAGGATCCTTTGAAGGGAAATGTTTCACGCCTTCTTCTGAACTATTTGTGATATAAGGTCTTTTGTTGTTGAGAACCAGAACAATATATAATAAGAAACGTTAATCTTAAGAAAGACCTTATACTGCATTGCTTATTCAAATACCAGCTAACAAAATGCTTCCTGAAATAAAAGGGGTTTCTCCTGTCAGTTTTGTCCTGATTTCTTCATTCCTCATCTGTTGGGGAAAAGACTTTTTGCAATTTTGTCTAGATATACTGTACCAACACTTTGACTGAAGAGCTAGTCACTACTAGAAATGAGCATTCAGAACATTCAGAAATGAACACTGTTGGTAAAACATCAATTTTACTGACAGTGATTTTAACCTTCTGTTATTTACTGACTAAAATCTCAGTTCAGTAAGGGAAGCGGGAGGCTGTGTAGCAGGGATGGGAAATGCCAACCACAACAGAAGAACAGTGAATGATGCTGCTCCTATGCCAATCTCCACTGCCCTTTTTTTCCCTTTGTGTAGCAGGAGATTAGTTGTATCTGAATATGTGTAACTAATTACAGATATATTAGATAAGGAAAGAAGGTGATATCTGCCTGTCCAGCTTTCTACTATTCCAGTTTAATAAATTTAAGAGTCAGCAAGGTTACATAAGCCCTGCCAAATCTGTTTATTATCTGCCCCTACAAGCCTGTCTGAATATAAAGGGCAATACATTATATTGGAGATGTTGCTGAGTATACATGCAGACTATCAGGTTGCATGAGTTTAATCGAAATTTACTTTCAAATTATGTTCTGGATCTGTCAGCCCTATGAAGTAGACCAATCAAGAAACCAACCCCACAGGAAGACTAGAACTGTATTTTATTGAGATACATAGTAACAGAACCTTGCGAGTCTGTCTGTATCTTCCCTTCCCTCCCTCTTATACCCCACTGAGTCAGGGGCAAGCCAGTCTGAGCCTCTTCCTAATGCTATCTCCCTTCCCAGGACTTAAGGAATGCTTCTGCCCTTGTTTCTGTAACGGCTTTTGAATATTCCTTTCAAGGCCATTTCCATGTTTCTATATAGCATCAAAAGAACACATCAAAGTTTGGCTCTTTAGTAGAAAGCTATGCTTATTAGTATTCGAGACAAAAATTAAAGTATATCAATATCATATGGGGCATTTGCATGATCATTCAGAAGCACCACAAGACAGCTCTGTTCCTTAATGATTATGTTAGAATTATTACCAATTTGTATATATAATATTTGTTTCTTTATGTTCATGTCTTTGCTCTAGAGAATTGCTTTCACAGGATTCAATTTTATATCTGGTATACAAAAGTGGACCCAAGAGAGGAAAGCTTTCATTTATGTGTCTATAATATGTGAATATGTACCTTCTATGCAGAATATTTCTATGAAAAATATATATTCTAAAAATGATTTGATGGTATCTTGTACAGGTATAAAACTGTTTTATAACGTGGAGGGCCTTACACATAATGGAAGAACAGAATGCACTGAAATTCTGAAAAGGGGATACTTATTAGGAGTTTTACCAGGTGGAGCCCGAGAAGCACTCTTTAGTGATGAGAACTATGACTTTTTATGGGGTAGCCGCACAGGCTTTGCTCATGTGGCTAGAGATGCAAAAGTGGTGAGTAGCTTTCTGCTATGCATTTAAAAACATAATAAATGTTACAATGGACATTGGATCAAATAGAATTCTATTCTAGCAGATCATTAATTCATTCTTCAATAACATCTACTTCATTCCAGCCATTGATCTACGGTAAGTTTGCTGCAAAAGTATCTGTGGGTTGCTTGGATGGCTTGTAGCAGTAACCTGAAGGGTAGTTGTGACTCTGGGCAGCTTATATTTTAAAAGGAACATTAAAAATTGAGAAACAGATCATAGATCTCCAGAAGAGAATAGAAACCAAACCAAACAACAAAAACAAGCTATAGGGGCTCAGTAGGCACCCTGCTGCAAGGTCTAGGAGTATAGCCAGGTTTTCAAAGACGTATGGAACATCATTATGGTGGGAGCCATATGGATCTCTCAGGAGATAGTGTGCCAGAGGGTAGTGTCAAAACAGAGAAGGCACAATTTGTAGGACTTGGTAGATAACATTGCTTAACTTGAAGTGACCTGGAGTGTGTCCAGCCCACTTTGCCGATCTTACTAAATGGGCAGAAATGAGGAACAACAGTCCCACAAATAACCTGGCTCTGTGCCAGGTGGGCTTCATAGGTGATAACAAGCACCCATTGTCAGCCAGTGCAACTTGTGGGCAGCCCACCACTGCCCATTCTGCTGCATTCTGGACCAGTTGCAGCCTCTTTCCATTCCTATACATAGAATATTGTTGTACTTGAATGCAATCAATCACTCAATGTCAGTTCTTTTTTTGTGAATTGGATATTATGTGTTTTACTAGAAACGGGCTTGAAAAGTGAAGTATCTAGCATTAAGGAAGGTATAATGTCCTTTTTGTGAATGGATATACTATTTATGATATTAATTATTCAACGTATGATCCTAATGCATGATCTTTAAATTGTAAAGGCTGAAATGCTGCCCTAATTCTGGCTACTTTTCTCCCACCTTTCTCAGCCTGTCATTCCTATATTTACAAAAAATCTACGGGAAGGATACAGAACACTTGGGAAAATATGTAAGATGGATTCAACTTGCATCTATTCCTTGTGCTAAAGCATATCATATGGAAGAAAATCATGCTGATTTCAACTGGATTTCTATTTAATAGTGTTTAGAGTGTTGATCTTGGACTAAAAAATGTTCCAAAGTTTTTGTTTTCATATATCTATCTACTTCCCTATCTCTTTACTTTAGCTACAGTCTAGTGTGCATTTTTGTGTATTTATATTGATTGAAATTAATGGGGCAAAATGGATAACTATGCATAGAACTAGGACCCTAGTATTCATTCTGCATGACAATTGAGGCATGCATTTCTATACAATTAAGTTATAACTGCATGGGCTTTGTTAATTTCCTATCGGGGCACTTCAGATGTTGCTCAACTCACACCATGTTGTTGTTGAAACATGAGCATAATTTGAATTTTACACACAGGGCCATTCAAATGGTTGTATGAACGTACCCGATGGCCGATTGTTCCTGTTTATGGTGGATTCCCTGTGAAATTTTGTTCATACGTAGGAGATCCCATTCCTTATGATCCAAATATATCAGCTGAAGAATTAGCTGAAAAGGTAATTTAAGTGACCTGCAGAAACCTCCATGGTAACAGTTATTGTTATTGGTATTATTATTTGTGAGTCTTTGTGTGTTCCTGAGGGAGAAAGTTCATGATGGCAGGTATCCAAACTTCTGAAAAGATTACTGACCCTTGTTAATCTTTTTGTTCAACAATATTATAGTAAACAATAAATTATACTTAATAATGTTTAGTGAAATCCTTACCTCTAGCTTATATTCATTGCTTGTGGAATCATGCCTTCTAAAAAAAGAAAGGAAAATATAATTTAAAGGTGATTTTTTAAAAACTGCAAATAAACAATTACAAATGTGATAATTGTTCACATCAGCTCAGTTTATAACTTAACAGTGGTGTTTAAAAAGTATAATATGAATATAGTTCGGATATCTTTTAGTGGAAGAACATAAGAAGATAATGTAAAAGTATTCTTTTCTGTTCTTTGCTCTTTTATAGATCAAAAGTGCAATAAAAGGTCTCAGAGATAAACACCAAGAAATACCAGGTAGCATACAAAGAGCGCTATTGGAGCGATTTGAGAAACACCCAGAGAAATAATGGTATACTACTTGTGAAAATGTAGACATCCTTTCCCCACTCTCCCCCCCAAAATATATTATGCTAGTGCTTTGGGGTTGTTGTTTTTTTTGGAAAAGGTAGTTCACGTAAGTGATTAAATTTTAATATATGTGTATTACATATGGAAGTAGAATATCTAACCTATGCTTGTTTGCAAGATTAGATCTGTAGATCTACTTGTGTTTGTTTAGCATATAGAAAAGGGATGTGGGTTTGATGATTTGGACTTCTTCAGGTAAATCTCTTTCAGTGATGACCAATCTTTTTGCAGCACTTGCATCATTTAATAAATGTCCTGTAACCTTTATATTTTCTCATGCATTTTAAACTGCATTACTTGTTTTATGCTGCTTTATCTCTGCCTATTGTATTCTTTTCTCTCAGCTTTAAATTAATTTGTATCAGCAATATTTCCAATTTTTTTCTATCTCCAAAAATTTTCAGAAATTTTAATGGTTTGTATGGAATGTGTTTTGTGGTTTTTATAGTGATTTAGTTGGTTTGAGTCCTGGTAAATCATCCTGACAATTTTGATTATAGATCAGCCTATAAACTGTATGTATGTGTGATAGAATGCATGATGAAGAAAAGTAATTCAGCTATTGGTATAACACTCACTTATACAGTTATGTACTTGCTAAATTCTGTCAAATACCCCAAGACTTAAATATACTTCTTCACCCTTTCACAAATATACTCATAAAAGCTTGGTCTCTATCTAGTACAGGTAGTCCTCACCTAACAATCATTTGTTTAGTGGTGATTCGGACTTAGGACAATGCTGAAAAAACTGACTTACAACCAGTCCTCACTCTTACAACCATTCCAGCATCCCCGTGGTTACATGATAACAGTTTGGGTGCTTGACAAATGTTTATTATTTATGACTGTCGCAGCATCACGTCACCTGATCACCATTTTCAACCTTGCTGGCTGGGTTCTGGCAAACAAAATCAATGGGGAACAGTGTGATTTGCTTAACAACCACTTGGTTTGCTTAATGACTGTGGCAATTCAACCGCTGTAAAAAGGTTGTAAATTGGGTCAGATTCACTTAATGACCACTTTGCTTAGCAACCAAAATTCTGGTCCCAACTGTGGTCGTTAAGCAAGGACTACCTGTAGACATAGGAGACTCTAATTTTAGACTTCTAGTGATTCTAGACAATGTTTTAACTCAGCCTTCCTCACTCTGCTTCTCACTGGATATGCTTTGTTTAAAATCCTATAAATTCTAATCCGCGTATCCAGTTGTCACTGCTGGCGAACATATTTGAAGGATACCAAACTGAATAAGCCTATTCTAACTTGATGGATCACAAAAGTTGAAAGTAAATTAAAAGATCACCTAATCAATGCAAGATTCATTTAGAGCAGTGTTTCTTAAACTTCAGCTTGGTTTAAACACTTCCTCTGGTATTACCATTTTTAAGCAGTCTCTTGTAATGCCAAATAGCAGTATTGCTAATATTTAGCTAAAATTTGCTTCCTTGCTATTTCCATTCATTAGTTTTCTAGTACTTTCTAAGAAGCAAGCATAGGCAAAGTTGAGTCTGTGAACATTAATGTACCTGGGGCATCCAATAGCTTCCCTTTCTCTTTATGACTTTTGTTTTTAGGTTATTTTCAATAAAATTAATTAAAAGGAAGCTGCCATTGCTGCAAAGCACCAGTTTGTTTCCTTAAATGGTTTTAAGTCCCACATAAGCCCCATAAGCATTAATAGGAAAAAAAATGGTGTGCGCCTATAGCCCAGTGTTCTCCTTGGAAATGTGCCCATCTGCCCAGTAAATACAGCTAAAATTGGGATGGCAGGAAACATGGAGGAACAGATGAGTTGGTGGGAAATAGTTCGGGTTATGATAACTACTGTTTTTGTGACCAGGCATGTCTATTTTGCACAAAAATGCAAAACGTTTTTGGACTTACTTTCAAACGACAACATACTTTCAAAATTCCAAAACGTTCCTTTCCCTGCTCTGAAGCAATGAAAAAAAAATTCTGCTCCATCTTCGGCATAATATCCTTTCAGATGTTTGAAAGCTGCCTTTTTCTATTTTTCAGGCGGATATATCAAATATTTACAATCATTCCACATAGGATTTTGGTTTCCAGACTTCTCAGCATCCTAATTGTATACTCTGACCAGTTTTTAAATAATTGCATGACACTCTTTTCATAGATGGGTCAGTGATTCAATAAACTTCATCAAGAATTAGGGTTCTTTTATTCTAGTGAAGCTGGTAAGTTTGCCTCAGTGTGATATACTGTAGGTTTCATTAATCAATACTTTTGTGAACTGTGTAGGAAGGAAGTGCAACAAAGAGCAAGGGTCCAGAACCAAGAGTAAGACAATTTACTTCAGGAACCTTAGAGCATCCAAAATTTATAGTTACTTTCTTACAGAAACATAAGTAATTTTGAGTTCCCTTGTTATTATATCACCTCATGCCCTCAGCTTACTGTTCAACAAAGTTGCAGAGCTTTATGCTATAGGAAAATTATGCTATAATTTCTGTTATCTGAGAACAAAATAGATGTTGTTTGAAATCATATTGGGACAAGTGGTTTTGACTGGATCCATTGTAGAGAGCATTGTGTGCATCCTGCCAGCTGGCAAACCACGGCAGTGGCATTGTTGTGCTTATCTTCATTGAACCTTCCTTGAACTTCCATAGTGGATAAGGTTATAGCAAAAACTTTCCTCACAAGGCAACACAAGCTGTAACCTGAGCTGTGCCAGGAGGCTATCGGGGGGGGGGGGGGTTACATGAGGTATGCATTACTATTTAGACCAATCAGCCTTCTGCTATGTGAATTACTGTTTTAGTGTACTTGCTTAGCTGGGGGAAAATAAAAGAGGGCTTAAGGCTTGAATCGGGGCTCTCATCCCGAGGAATTTGTGTCTGTGCATTCTTCCTACATTCTTCATGAGAGACCATCACAATCCATACTGCACTAACCATAACCAGAACAGAGTGTAACCACTACCTGCTGTGGTCATGATCAGGACTGGGCTCCCTGCCTGCTCATAGTAATATAAATAACTAGACAGCTTTGTGACCCATTGGGTCATCTGTTGAGAGAAAGGTAGTGCAGTCTGATGTGACCAGACTAAACATTAAATTTTAGGCTGACCATATTTTTTTTACTCCAATGCTGGATGGTCCCATGATCATCTAAGAAGAGTATATATCATAAATAGAAAAATTGTAGTGACAAACAAACTTCAATAAGTCATTATTTACTTACCTAAACAGAGAAACAGAATGACCACAGGTGGGCAAAACAGTGGGAGTGGGAGTGACTTCCGACTTCCTGCTGGGTTCTCCATTGACTTTGCTCGTGGGAAGCTGGCAGGGAGTGTCGGAAATCACAATTGTGACTATGGGGATGCTGCAACAGCCACAATTTTGTGAATAAAACTGGTCTGAACATCATGGAAATTTCAGTCCCCCAGAAGTAATGGGTTCTGGATTTTTTTATGCATTCTTTAAGTGAGCAGATTTTAGGTACCTTCATTCAAAAATTGTTGCAGTATAATGCACCATTTGGGCTAACTTGAGGGTATAAACAGACAGATAAACACAAATGAGAGTTTTAGTAGTATATAGATAAGAAACAACAGTAAGTGCCTACAACTTATTTAGCATGTGATTAATCATAATTTATTGGACAAATCACAATTCACTGGACTTATATAACATACTAAGACAGGAAAAATATTTTACAAACTACAAGATCTGGATTCTCACAACAGACTTAGCCAAAACCAAGTAAGTGAGACTACAGATTAGAGTTAAATGTGAACCTATCCTATGTAGGTGATCCCTCATTTATCTTGGTTCATAAAAGGGGATTGTTGTTTCTCTAGGGGTGGTGGAGGTGGGGGTAAACAGGTAAGAAACAGAAGATGTTCAGTCAGGGAATCTTGTAAAAAAATTAACCACTTTATATCCAGATGTCTGTCAGAACAAAACAACAACAACAGAAAACCACACCATGAATGCAAACTGGGTTACATGGGTCCAGTAATAAATACCATATAGAAAACACTCCTGCCCCCTGCCAAACATGGCTGTAACTAACCTTTGTGGAAAAATTATGCCAATTACAATCCTGAAACATTTGTCTATCCTTAACATTTTTGTCTATTGCTAGTGCTGTATTGAATTATATAGCTATGGGAGAAGAAGAGTAAGAATGGTGGAGCATAGCCTGACAATTATGGATTTCAGTAATCTAGTTTTCCATCCCCTCCCACTTTTCCCATTGCTCTAGAACCCTGCTCTCCATACCTATAAAGTTGTACAAATTAGTGAATATACTTCAAAATGACAACTGATGTTCAGTGTTAACAAGTGTGAAGTGATGCATGACTGCAAAAAATCTAAATAAGGTCACTGCACCTTAACAATGAGAGGTTATTTTAAAAGCATAAAAACAGGCAAATAAAATAATAACTCCTCTAGGAGGAGGGACTACAGCAACTGGGGTTCTTTAACCCGAAAGAGGATAAAGACATCATGGAGATATATAAAATTATGCATGGAATAGATAACATGGAGAGATTTTTCTCTCTCCCACACACCGTATTAAAACTTAAGGTCATCACCAGCTTTGCCAGGGGAATCATGGCTGGATGTGGGATCTGGACTGGCAAAATCTCTCCGGAAGGAGGAGAGATTGCTGAGATTATCCACGTGACTCCGGACAGCCGCTATTTGTGAGTAGACTGAGGAAACTGCTATTTTGCGGTTGACTTATGAGCAGTGGCCGGGAGTCAGGATTTTATCAACCTCACACTCGCAAGGCAGCTTTTTATGGACATTAAGCTCAACCAAGTCTCATTTCTTAATCACTGTTTTGGATTTGTTTGTTTACTGGCTTTTTGAACCAGCAAGGTTTTACTATATTCATCAAGTGAGTTCCCTCCTCCTCAGAGAATGATGGTGTAAATTTGATTTTCAAAGCTTTGAAAATGTATGATTTTTTGGACTATGCAGAAAAAAGGTGCTTAGTATATGGACTTAAGAACAGATTAAAGGGCCATAGAGATTTGGAATTATAGCTTTGAACTAATCAGAATATATTTTCTTGTGGGAAAATGGTGATTGCTTTGGCTTCTTCAAGATAAGGAGACCTTGAAGATTGGACACTAGAGGGAGCTAGAGGATGAAGAATATGGAGCAGAAATCTATACTGCATGTTTTGAGTATTTCTCTACTGTTCTGCAGAAATCTGTTGAAGTTCTGAAAGATTTTTGCCTTGAAACACAGATGACCAGCAAGCTACCCCTGGGACTTTTTCACACAACACATATTTAAGTTGAAATTTGTGTTTAGCACCAAGTTGGATGGTTTTAAAAGAGAACTGAACAAGTCCTGGAGATTGAGCTATCAATTTACACAAAGACAAGAGAGACAGCCTATCATATTCTGATCCTAGCAATTTTGAAGTTTAGGTGAGGATGTTAAGGAAATTAGGATATTCCTGCTTAACTGGCTGGAGTTTATTTATTTATAACATTTGTATGGCCACCCATCTTATAACAAGTCTGGGTGGCTTACAACCATTAAAACCATATAAAACCAACAGCGATAAAACTAAAAACAGAAAAGCATGGTGTTATAATTACACTGATGCAACCCACATTCTTATCTCACCCTGACCTTGCCTTATCCCAATGCCTGCGAGAAGATCCAGTTCTTGAGTGCTCTCCGGAGGGATAGAAGGGTGGGGCCTGTCAGTTCTTGGGGTGTGGGAGGGAGGGCATTCCATAGGGCAGGGCCCACAATGGAAAAGGCACACTTCCCAGGACCCACAAGATGGCAATGTTTAAGTGAAGAGACCTGAGATGTGCCTACCCTATTGGCTTTGGTGGGATGGGCAGATGTTCTCAGGGAGAGGCGGTCCTGCAGATAACCTGGTCCCATGTCATGTAGGGCTTTAAAGTAATAACCATCACCTTGACTTGCACCTAGAAAGAAACTGGGAGTCAGGCCAGCTCATGCAACAGGGATGTGAAATGGGCAAACCGAGGGACATCCAATACTGCATGTGCTGCTGCATTCTGGACCAGTTATAACTTCTGGGTGGTATTCAAGGGCAGCCCCATGTAGAGCACATTGCAATAATCCAAACCTTGATGTGATCAAGGTGTGAGTGACCGTGGGCAAGGCTTCTCAGTCCAGGAAAGGCTGCAATGGGCACACAAGATGAATCTGTGCAAAGGACCCTGAGCCTCAGCTGCCACCTGCTCATCTAGTGGTAGCCAGAAGTCCAGGAGTTGATCATGTTTAAGGATGATCTGTATGCTGTCCAGCATGAGTGGTAATGCATTTACACAATACAAGCAATACTGTAAACTGTATTTGAACCACAGACACCAGATCAGTTGCTGCTCAAATGATCAAATAACTTCATGTGTATTCAACCTTTTTTTCCCCCGGACACAGCTACAGTTCAACAGGCAACACAATCTAGACTTTCAGGAAACCTCTGGAGATGTGTGGAATTTGAGGGCAGGGTATTTTCCTACTGGCCTCACCCCATATCAGTTCTTATAGACATAAATTAGATTGCAACAATGCTCTCCAGATATAATATATGCAAGGCTTCTGTGTCTGAAAACTCAAGCAGTGCAAGAAATGTCCTTGTATACTGAACTGCTGTGTTTTCTTCATATGATTGAGTTGTTTTCATTTTGTTTTTTGCTGTTGTTAATTTTGTATATGTTATTTTGTAAACCATTCAGTTTTCGAATTGTAATGGCATATAAACTGATGCAAATAAAATAACTGGCTGGAATGTTGAATAAGATGAATTCAGAAAAAAATATCATTATTGCAATCCGCAGTCACGTGGAAGCATCTGCAACTAATCTTTCTGAGAACAGTTCAAGTAATTTGAAAGATAGGAATGGAAAACAAAAATTGCTTTTCTATGACCAAATGCTATAGATATTGATAAACTTGATCTGTAGTTGCACATTCTTTATAAGTTGGCAAGCAGCCTGTCAAATAAATTACATGAAACTGGAATGCGATCTGTATAAAATTATGTCCAGTTTGAACAATACTGCTATAAGGGAAATAATTGTGACAATGACACATTTCTCACTCCTTTTGGGTCTATGATTATTTCAGCAAATTCTTTACATTTTCCCATATTGTTTTGTAACTTATCTCCATAGTTTTGCTGTTGAATTCCACTTGATGTGATTTGATGCCCTTGTTTCTGAAGTTTTTCTTTTAAAGTATAACCAAAGTAATTGATGGAAAGATATATTTTTGTCCTGCTTGTAAAAAAAATCAGATACCTTCTTTTCCATCATTACAAAAACTAAAAAACTTGAGCATTTGAAGAAGAAACATTGGGCTTTGTAAACTAGGGAGTCATTTTAATTTAAAAATAATTATAACAAATCTTACAATATGTTTTTTAACGAGGTAGAATAAAATGAAGATGATCTATCACAGAACAGTAGAATCAACCTGGGGGTCAATATATCTTGAATAGGAAATGATCATGGTTCTATGTTAATAAGCAATTGCTGGTTCTTTGGTAGATTTTTCTTTCTACAACCTTTCAGTGATATCACATGAAATGACGTCAATATTGTCTCAAGGGAATCTCATATATCTCTCTACTTTAACATAAGGAAAAAAAAAAGGCCAAACAGAAAAACACCAAATTTCCTTGGGAAGTTAAAAGATTTAAGGCAGAGGTTGGCAAGCTTGTTGGGCTTGAGTGCCATCATATAATCTGCCAAACTATTTCAAAAAAGCCCCAAATCTCAAGAATGAAATCCTGAAACATCATGAGCTCTTGTATATTTTCATCTTTAATATCAGGGATCTCATGGCAAACTCATGAGATTTGGGGCATCTTATTTATTTATTTACTTATTTATTTATATTTCAAAATTCTGTCACCGCCCATCTCCCCCAAAGGGTGATTTAAAAGTTTTAAATTTTAAGTTTTTAAAATTTGATTTTGAAGTTCTGCAGACAACTTGTTCAGGTGTTGCAGATACTCCGGTACCTGCAGGCATCGTGTTGTTTATTCCAGCTTTTAAATATCAAAAACATTATAATTAATGGTAAGTTTTAAGCTTTTAAGTAAAAAATAGAAGTGGACGTTCAAAGTTAAAACTGCAAATTGTTATAGTATAACTTTTGTTATATTGCAAAAGTTGCAGTAGTGAAATTACATCTCAGAAGATGGAAGCAAAGCCAGACTTCCTACAATGCTTGTAGAAACTAAAAGGTGGGTCATTGTATCCCTTTATCCAAGATTGCTCCAATACACTGATGGGGGTGACCTCTGAATTAAAACTGTGTCACCAAATCCATTAAAGCATAAATAGGCAACCTGGTGATCAGTCACAGGGGAAGAAAAGAAGCAGAAGATAACACAAAGTGTGCCATTCTTTTAAAGCACAATAAATAATGCAAATGCATAATTATTTAGATCCTTCCACCTAAGTCTGCTGAATGAAATCATAGATATCTGCCTGGAATTCTTGCCATTAGTGTATCACTGATGCCCAAATGTCTTCTCTCAACTGCTTTTCTTTTTCTATTCATTTCATGTATTATACTGTTCAGATATTATTATTATTCCCACCTTTTTATATATATAACTCAAAGCAATGAACAAACCTAACATTCCTGCCTCCTATTTTCCCCACAACAACAACAACCCTGTGAGGAGAGTTGGGCTGAGAGAGAGGGACTGGCCTAAAGTCACCCAGCCGGCTTTCGTGCCTCAGGCGGGACTAGAGCTCACAGCCTCCTGCTTGCTAGGCCAGCACCTTCACCACTCCACCAAACTGGCTCTAACATGTTGTTATGGTTCCCTTAACTTTATTACAAAACCAAAATCCAAAAGAAGTCGAAAGTGATCTAAATATCGGTTTAAGACATGAAATACAGTGGCCAGGCTTATATATTACATAAACTGTATCAGAACTTGTAGGGCCACTCTGGTTAGAAAATTCAGCCAACTGCATTTTATTCCGTAAATCAAGATGAAAGAATTCATGACTATGCAATACAGGCTTCAATCTGCTTGCTTGATGTGATATCTGCCTTCCTTAAATTCTGTCACGCACTATTTGTTTTACATTATTTCAGTGATCTCACCCCAGTATTCTACATGTCTTCACATGACATTTTACCAGCAATGAAGCCCAGCTCAATGGCTGAGTAACTAACTTTTAGGAGGGAGGGAAGCAAACAAGCCAAGCAAGAAAAACTAGTTGCAGCTGGAGAAGATTGTTTGCCCTGAATTCTCCCACGTACATCTTAGGCTAATGCACTCTTAGCCTAAGATGTACTTAGACTATTTTTCTTGCTTGGCTTGTTTACTTCCCTTCCTCCTAAAAGTTAGTTACTCAGCCATTGAGCTGGGCTTGATTGCAGGTAATACATAATTATAATAACTTTAATTACAACTAAATAAGTCACCACCTCTGTGTGTCTTATTATGATCTGAGGCAAGGATAAATTTTCCACATGCACTATAGGTGTTGTGCATCATAATTTCTGTTCCACTCAGCCCTGATGTTCTAGGAACCTTTCCCTTAAATATCTCTTCAACGCGAAGCAAGATATGATGCAAGATGAATACGAAAAATGAAGGAAGAACACCAATCTCATATCCCTTTCTCTGCATGCCTACTTAGAAATGAGTCTCACTAGATTCAGTGGCATAAGCATTGCCTAAGATTGCAATCTTACTAGAAAGAATTATACAATAAATTCAGTATACAAATAATACAGCAGCAGATTCTTCAAACCCACCTACCCCTTCTTTTTTCCTGTCTAACACAAAACTATCCATAAAAAACTTGTTTCCCCATAGAATGATACGATAAATCACTAGACAATTGAGAAAGAAAAAGTGTGTTTCAGAAGATGGAGTTATATTGCTCGTTGCAGGCCTATATGTGTCTGTTCAGATATAAGTCCAGCTGACCTTAGTGATTTCCAAGTAAAACAGTAGTAGGATTGTGACCTTTCTAAATAGAATTAAGCAACAGAAGCAGACCAAACTCTACAGCAAATATAGAAAAAAACATTTCACAGAAAAGTCCAAACTTCCTTACCTGGGCTGTACAGCTTGGGTGATATCCATAGTCCTAAAATCTCCTGACATAAGTGGTTGAATAAGCAACATCAAAACTTGGGTTATGATCAGACTTCCAAGGCTTTACTACCTTTGAAACTTCACATTCAGCTCTCCATTTTAAAAAGTGAAGCTTTAGTCATATTGGCTCATGTAAAATGAGAAATAGCTCTCCCTGCTTGTATGAGCTGGTGATTCATTTCTTTTTCCAGGCATACCCAGTGCCATTTGCCTTTTGTTCTCTTGTTGGGGCAGAAGGGAAAAGAGAAGAAAAGGAGACTGCGATTGAAGCACCTTAAAAATATATCATGCAGGTCAGTGGGGCATCACAAAGCAACCACAGAACTACAGATCCAATTAATACAAATGACCCTGCACAAACCAATCAGAAAATTTAGAGCTCCAGATGGTGTCAAGCTCCTATAGCAACTTATAAGGCAACATAAGGCAATATGTTCACAGTTTCAGAGTACACAGCAATATTGCAATGGGTAAGGAGTTAGGTTACAGGACATTGGGCAGTGTTGGACATCAGGATTTAATGACTGTGATCTAGACAACAGATTTCCTCACATTTCTCCAGCAACTGTGTCTGGCATCTTCAGAGGCTGAAGATGGCTGTGGCTGACATCTTCAGTGGGAAGGTGTCTGCCCCTGTCAAACCAGCCCAGTCAGTCCCTGTTGCCAACACTGCCCAACAGATACCGGCCATGAAAGCCTACACCAGCATAGGTTGCAGAATGTTGGAAAAGGAATATGTATACCTTGGCCCTGATTTATCAGTAAATATGTTCAGGTATGGCCTTCTTGCTGGGGGTGTTGATGACTGACAGGAAGCTCTGGAGTGGGCTGGTCCATGAAGTCATGAAGAGTCAGAAGCGACTGAATGAATAAACAACAAATGACCTTCTTATTGCTTTGATCTTCTTTCTGATAGAGTCTTTGTTTAATGGGAAAGATAGTTTATTTGATAGGATGAAATATTCATGTGTTCTTGTTCCACAATATTTTGGAAATGTCCATTTTTATTCCCAGGGTCAGATAATTTCATCACGGAGAGATTCATTGTACAATACTAATGATATGTTTGAAGGATGGACATTTTCCCTCTCTCTCTCTTAAAACTTGAAAGAAGTGGGAAGAAAATTACTGCTTAAAAATTTTAGAAGTCCATGAAAGAGAACCAGTAGGGATTGATTTGCAGAGCAATAACTAGTCTCAGAATGATTGCCTGATACTCTTAGTAGTTAAAATAACTACAGAAAAATCCTTGTTAGACTCAGGATGAGAAAACATTGATTTCTTAAGACTTCAGAGCTTCCAGTAATAGTAGCTCTTCCTTAAATCAATCTGACACCTCCACAGATAAACTTTCCACATTCAAAGGTAGAGATAAGCTAAAGTACCTGCTATGCATATTTCAAAATGATGTTAGCTTGAAGTAGAAAGTTGTGACACCCACAGCAACACACATTTTTTTTGTACACCATTGCAGAAGAAAGTCCATATTCCTTCCCATTTACCCTAGTTTTGACTTAAGCTTAATTCTGCACTCTGAATTCCATTTTACTGAATTCTATCTTTCATGCTGCACTAATTATGTTAATCACTTTTCTCAAGGCTACAACTAATATTAGCAGCCAGGATAGCTTGGGTATGGCTTGAAGAATTGGCAAGTTGTACTCCTTTTTCTCTACCACTGAATCTTTAATCAGTAGTGTATCCACAGAACAGAAATCATGCTGTAGGTAAACCAATTCAGGAAAAGGTGATCTCTTTAAGGGATTAAACTACAGTCTAGATTCCTATGGTTATATTTTAGAGATATTTTTCCCATCCTAGTGAATACTTCCAGTGCATAACTTATAAATCTAGTTGGGGCAGGGCATGTTGCAAATATCTAGTGATTAATCTCCAAGTAAATGCAATATCCAGGGTTGTATCTGAACTCTACCCCCATCAAATCCTACTACTTCCTTTCCATATAGGGCACAGGGCATAAATGGCTAAATAAGTATATTACTTTGTTTTGTCCAGCCTTCTCAGAATCATTCTAATTTGTTGTTGTTTATTCATTTAGTCGCTTCCGACTCTTCGTGACTTCATGGACCAGCCCACGCCAGAGCTTCCTGTCGGTCGTCAACACCCCCAGCTCCCCCAGGGACGAGTCCGTCACCTCTAGAATATCATCCATCCAGCTTGCCTTTGGTTGGCCCCTCTTCCTTTTGCCTTCCACTCTCCCTAGCATCAGCATCTTCTCCAGGGTGTCCTGTCTTCTCATTATGTGACCAAAGTATTTCGGTTTTGCCTTTAATATCATTCCCTCAAGTGAGTAGTCTGGCTTTATTTCCTGGAGGATGGATTGGTTTGATCTTCTTGCAGTCCAAGGCACTCTCAGAATTTTCCTCCAACACCACAGTTCAAAAGCATCGATCTTCCTTCGCTCAGCCTTCCTTATGGTCCAGCTCTCGCAGCCATATGTTACTACAGGGAACACCATTGCTTGAACTATGTGGGCCGTTGTTGTCAGTGTGATGTCTCTGCTCTTAACTATTTTATCGAGATTTGTCATTGCTCTTCTCCCAAGGATTAAGCGTCTTCTGATTTCCTGACTGCAGTCAGCATCTGCAGTAATCTTTGCACCTAGGAATACAAAGTCTTTCACTGCTTCTACATTTTCTCCCTCTATTTGCCATTTATCAATCAAGCTGGTTGCCATAATCTTGGTTTTTTTGAGGTTTAGCTGCAAGCCAGCTTTTGCACTTTCTTCTTTCACCTTCATCATAAGGCTCCTCAGTTCCTCTTCTCTTTCAGCCATCAAAGAGGTATCATCTGCATATCTGAGATTGTTAATGTTTCTTCCAGCGATTTTAACTCCAGCCTTGGATTCCTCAAGCCCAGCATGTCGCATGATGTGTTCTGCATACAAGTTGAATAGGTAGGGTGAGAGTATACAGCCCTGCCGTACTGCTTTCCCAATCTTAAACCAGTCCGTTGTTCCGTGGTCTGTTCTTACTGTTGCTACTTGGTCGTTATACAAATTCTTCAGGAGGCATACAAGATGACTTGGTATCCCCATACCACTAAGAACTTGACACAATTTGCTATCGTCCACACAGTCAAAGGCTTTAGAATAGTCAATAAAACAGAAATAGATGTTTTTCTGAAACTCACTGGCTTTTTCCATTATCCAGCGGATATTGGCAATTTGGTCCCGAGTTCCTCTGCCTTTTCTAAACCCAGCTTGTACATCTGGCAATTCTCGCTCCATGAATTGGTGACGTCTACCTTGCAGGATCTTGAGCATTACCTTACTGGCATGTGAAATGAGTGCCACTGTTCGATAGTTTGAACATTCTTTAGTGTTCCCCTTTTTTGGTATGGGGATATAAGTTGATGTTTTCCAATCTGATGGCCATTCTTGTGTTTTCCAAATTTGCTGGCATATAGCATGCATTACCTTGACAGCATAATCTTGCAAGATTTTGAACAGTTCAGCTGGGATGCCGTCATCTCCTGCTGCCTTGTTATTAGCAATGCTTCTTAAGGCCCACTCAACCTCATTCTTCAGGATGTCTGGCTCTAGCTCACTGACCACACCATCAAAGCTATCCCTGATATTGTTATCCTTCCTATACAGGTCTTTTGTATATTCTTGCCACCTTTTCTTGATCTCTTCTTCTTCTGTTAGGTCCTTGCCATCTTTGTTTTTGATCATACCCATTTTTGCCTGGAATTTACCTCCAATGTTTCTAATTTTCTGGAAGAGGTCTCTTGTCCTTCCTATTCCCTTGTCTTCTTCCACTTCCATGCATTGCTTGTTTAAAAATAATTCCTTATCTCTTCTGGCTAACCTCTGGAATTTTGCATTTAATTGGGCATATCTCCCCCTATCACTGTTGCCTTTTGCTTTCCTTCTTTCTTGGGCTACTTCTAGTGTCTCAGCAGACAGCCATTTTGCCTTCTTGGTTTTCTCTTTCTTTGGGATGTATTTTGTTGCCGCCTCCTGAACAATGTTGCGAATGTCTGTCCAGAGTTCTTCCGGGACCCTATCTACTAAGTCCAGTCCCTTAAATCTATTCTTCACCTCCACTGCATATTCCTTAGGAATATTAGTGAGCTCATATCTAGCTGATCTGTGGGTCTTCCCTAATCTCTTTAGTCTGATCCTAAATTGTGCAAGAAGAAGTTCGTGATCTGAACTACAGTCAGCTCCAGGTTTTGTTTTTACCGACTGTATAGATGTCCGCCACCTTTGGCTGCAAAGGATGTAGTCAATCTGATTTCGGTGTTGTCCATCTCGTGAAGTCCATGTATAAAGCTGTCTCTTAGGTTGTTGGAAGAGAGTGTTTGTTATGCAGAGTGAATTGTCTTGGCAAAATTCTATCAGCCTATTTCCTGCTTCATTTTGTTCTCCCAGGCCATGCTTACCTGTAATTCCAGGTGTCATTTGACTGCCCACTTTAGCATTCCAGTCTCCTGTAATGAAAAAAACATCTCTTTTAGGCATGCTGTCCAGTAGGTGCTGCAGATCCTCATCTACTCATTTTAGGCGTGCTGTCCAGTAGGTGCTGCAGATCCTGCTCTACTTCAGCTTCTTCAGCATTTGTGGTTGGGGCGTATATTTGGATCACTGTGATGTTAGATGGCTTGCCCTGAATTCGAATTGAGATCATTCTGTCATTTTTTGGATTGTATCCAAGCACTGCTTTAGCCACTTGACTATTAATTATGAAGGCTACTCCATTTCTTCTGTGGTCCTCTTGTCCACAGTAGTAGATCTGGTGGTCATTTGATGTGAAGTGGCCCATTCCAGTCCATTTCAGTTCACTGACGCCCAGAATGTCTATCTTTAATCTTGACATCTCACCAATAACCACATCCAATTTGCCCTGGCTCATAGATCTTACGTTCCAGGTTCCAATGGTGTGTTGATCCTTAGAACATCGGATTCGACGTTCACCACCAGCACTGTCGGCCGCTAGCCGTCCTTTTGGCTTTGAGCTAGCTGCATCAACACGTCTGGGCTAGTTGAACTCATCCTCTGTTCCTCCCCAGTAGCATTTTGACCATCTTCCGACCTGGGGGTTTCATCTTCCGATGGTATACCGACATATCTCTGGTTGTACTGATCCATTTAGTTTTCACGGCAAGAATACTGGGGTAGGTTGCCATTACCTTCCCCAGGGATCGCATTTAGTCTGACCTCTCTGTCATGACCTTCCCGTCTTGGGTGGCCCTTCACGGTTTAGCTCATGGCATCATTGAGGTGCTCAAGCTCCAGCACCATGACAAGGTAACGATCCTTTGCTGAAGTCATTCTAATTAATCATTGCCAAAACTTTGTGAATAAGATTTAGTAATTTTAGATTTTCTTAGCTATTCAAACTAGTTTTCAGAATCAAGACCATATAGCTGAGAAGCAAATTATAAATCACCTTAAATTTAAAGAATAAGCCAGTTATATTAAAACACAGTTTCATATATCTAACAACAGCAAATACCACAAAACCCTTTTAACTGAAAGCAGAGAGAATGAGTTTGTTTCTAATCTTCTTAAAGGCAGCCACGTATGAAGTCTTTTATGGAACTCTTGAGAGATAACTCCATAAGGTAGAAGCTACCACCAAGAAGGTTTTATAGATAATTTTATGCATGTGAAAGGAGGAAGATTTCATATCTAATGTTAAAATTCAGGAAGATTTGTAACAGTGTAAATCAGGAGGAGACAACATTTGACATCTGGGTGCATGTACTTTTTTTCCCTACTACTTCTGTTGGTCAGGTGTTATGTTACTTAAGTGGGCAGGTCAGACTTAAAATAAGACAACTTAGCTTCTCTTTTAGTTTCTGTCATGGTTTTGTTTTTGTTTTGTTCTTTTCTTTCTTTCTTTCTTTTGTGTTAATCTTTCCAGAAATGAAAGGAGGCAGTGAACAATTCACAGAGATATGAGTATCAGGGACATTGCACGAGGGCCCCCAGTAACTGAGCTTGTTGATCAGCAGTTCACAGAGACAGGTAAGACAGTCCATGACAGGTCAAACTTCAGTGGAAAAGGATGAGATGGGACTCCATTTTGGCAGAGATCTAGAAGACGATCTGGGGAAAATGGGAAGGCATAAAACATACTGAACCTTCCTTGATATCCATGTATTGGCTAAAGTGGAGAACATGGAACTGGCCAGAACCTGGCAGAACTGACTTCCAGAATGAGGACTCTCCTTGGATGCCTGAAGTTGTTGATAATCTTGTTGGACAGAATGGAACTGTTCACACATAGATCTACACATAGTGTAGTTTAAGACAAAGTTGATTAGATCTGAAGCTTTAGAATGATTTCATGTGTTTTACCACCAGACCCCAGGGACCTAGGAATAGCCACTATGGTCCTGGGGATAAAATGTATGAAAACTCTGGAGCTAGGAGTCAGGAGACACAAAGGAATAAGGCAGGACACAGCTGATATTGTATCTATTGTATCTAGTATGCACTCTAACACAACATGTATCAAACTGGTAGTGCCCACACCAATTCTGTGGAGTGCTCATCCAAACTCTTGGCCAACCCTTTCTGTGACTGCTGACAGGAAAGTGGTCCTGCACTTGACAGGTGCATTCAAGAACAGAGTCAATAGGCAGAGGTCATCTACCACTTGTTATGTGAATGAATGGTGGGGTGGGTGGGTGGGTTACACTTTCAACAGCAGCCATATATTTCTGTGCCATACCCCTGCTGAACCTTTCAGACCAAAGGGCACTTTTCTTATCTATAACCAAGAACCAGGTCTACAATAGGTTACACCTAGCATCTTAAACTTGTGACCCATCTAAGTCATTTTCTTAGCACCTACAACAATAGGCGCTGAAGATATTGTTCAGCATGTCCAGAATTCCACGTGACACAGAGACACGCTGTCAGACTCTCTGATCAAAGGTTCACAGAACTCTCTTATCGGAGCATCTTCCATCTTTCTCTCACTGGTGTGAACAGACTTTGAGTCGCCAGATAGGAGAGGGTGCCAGATTGGAGTGTGAACTGAATTGTTATGGCTAAGGGTTTATTGCCTCGGCCACCCCAAGGCCATGCAAGCTGGAAACATCAGAAGGGCCATCTGGCATGGGAAGGGGGGTGGCATGCTTTAGTGGGTAAAGGGGTAGAGGGCAATTTAGAGAATGTAGTTTTAAATGTCAGTTTGAGTGGGAATTGGGCATTCACAGCTTTCTTCTTGTACTGGTCATTTCACCTCATTAAAGCAGTAGAAAGAGCCTGGTCTCCTGACTGTCATTGAATGAGTGCTTGAATGTGCCAGTGCTTACACATGCAGGCTGGGCCACAGAAAGTATTCCAAGAGGAGGACCAGCCTGGTGGTAGCATTGTCACAAGTTTTCTTGGCCCAACCCAATGGGTCTCACAGCAACAACAACAGAACTTGGTTGGCCATTTCTCAGAGTTAATTCTGCAAGGACTCTCATCTCAAGCAATTCCATCCTCCAAGAACACCATCCCAATTTCCTGCTCCACTGTAGGTATTTCTCCTTGAGGTGGCACTAGGCTTTTCAAGCAGGGGCAGTAAGAAAGTGTGGATTGGCCAGTGAGGGTAGAAAAAAGGATGGTGCTGCCTGAGGGAGTGAAGGAGAAGATGGGCCATGATACAAGATCTCTCTTCTGGGCAAAGAGAAAAGCAGGATTTGCACAGTTTTTTGAGATCACTTAATCATTGACTTCCATGTATGGCATTGGTAACTTCTGTGGATAAGGGCCCCGTACCATTCTGTACATCACATTGATGAGTGATGAGAAGATTAGAGCTTCTACATCAAATACCCCATGTGGACATTTTCCTGGATAAATTTTAATACAGGTAGTCCCAAACTTACAACCACAAAAAGGATCAGCAAAGTTGTTGTTAAGCAGGGTGGTTGTTAAGCGAGACATCACATGACCACATATGAGTTTATAACCTTTTTTTGCTGCGGTCATTAAGTGAATCATGCAGTTCCTGACTTTGCTTGTTGGAAGCTGGCTGGGAAGGTCGGAAATGGCGATCATGTGACCCTGGGTTGCTGCAACCATTGTAAATACATGCTGGTTGCCAAGCACCTAAATTTTGATCACATGAGTGCGGGGACACTGCAACAGTTGTAAGTGTGAGGACTGGTTGCAAGTAACTTTTCCCAGTGCTGTCGTAACTTTGAACAGTCACTAAATGAATGGTTGTAAGTTGAGGACTACCTGTAACTGCCCTGATGTGAAGCCTAGTTACCAACATGTCAGAAGACACAAGTTGTCATTCAGTGTTAGCTAACCCACCTTGTGCACTGTATTTGACAGGGGTAAAATAATTACCTATATAATCTTCTGTGGTAGTTATATGTGCTGAACAAGGTTTACCTGACAATTGGGGGATCAAAGGGGAAATCTTTTTGTGATTTGGAAACTATATGTCTCTTAAAGCAGCTTGAAATTGCATTTGCTTTTTTTTGTATCTGTAGCATACTGTTGTCTCAGAATCAGTTTTGCAATTAAGTACAATTCCTCCCCCTTTTTTACTTAAGTAGTATATTACTTATTAGAGTATTATATTATAGTATTATTACTATTACATTTGCATTTATATCTGCTAAATTTCATTTTCTGCTATTTCTGTACCCTATTAAATTGTTGTGAATTCTGTTAATGTCTTCTAGGTACCAATTATCCTACCCAATCTTGAGATATCTGTAAATTTGATAAGAATTCTTCATCTATGTCATTAATTAACGTGTTGAATAGTACAGGACTCACAATTGAATATTGTGTGATCCTGCTCAATATTTCACTTAAGTTTGATGAGTGATGTTCACTCTTTGAGGTCAGTTTTCAAGTCAGCAGTGCAACCAATTAATCATCTTGCTGTGTAGCCTATACTGTACATTAGTAAACTGCTAGTCTGAATGAAGTACTGTGTCAACTGCTTTGTAGAGAAATCAAGATATACTATGTTTACAAAATTCCTACAGTCTACTAAGGAAGTTAACTGAAGAAAAAACATTAGATAAGGCAAGTCAGGTTTCTGGTAATTATTTTCATGATGTTTAAAGATAAATCTCTTTATGATCAAAGTATATACTCTAAAATTTTCTAGAGTATCGATATCAGAGTGACTGGTCTATATTTTGCTGGATTTTCCTTTTCCTCCTTTTTGAAGATAGGAATAACAGTTGGTTTCCTCCAGTCATCTGCCAGTTCACCCATTCTCCAGGATTTCTCAATTCATAAGAATTTGGAAAGATCATCAGCTAATGATATCTTAGGATGTAATTTATTCTGGTGTTGGAGATTTAAACACATTCAAGTAAATAGACAGTGCCTCCCCATCTCAGTCTAGTTCCCTTTATTCTGTTTAACAAAAGTGCCTGGTGGAACACATACACAGATATATTATCTACAGAGGTTGTTGTTGTTGTGGTTGTTGTTGTTGTTGTTTCACTGTTTATCTTTGCTACATGTCTCAAAGCGTTGCCTAAGAGCTTGCAATATATTTCCAGGGATTCTCTGGTGTTTGTCCTGTAAAGCCTCTATTGCCCTTTGAGTCTGTTGGAGAGGAGGGGTAGCATGGGGTGGGATGGGATGGGAAAATAAAATAAAAATATCATAATTTAGATATATGCTTCAGGAACTATAGACATAATATTTCAGATCTAAAGGATATATAGAGTCTTTTATAGAACAGACCCCATATTTAAACATACATGCATACGTACATACAATTCTAACTACTTCTTCATTACAGTCTTTAACATACATTTGAAAAACACCGTTATCCCTGATTTATTTTATGGCAAAGGTTTTTTTTCTCTTCCTACTCATGCCATCTTCAGCAAAGGATCGTTACCTTGTTGTGGTGCTGGAGCTTGAGCACCTCAATGATGCCATGAGCTAAACCGTGAAGGGCCACCCAAGACGGGAAGGTCATGACAGAGAGGTCAGACTAAATGCGATTCCTGGGGAAGGTAATGGCAACCCACCCCAGTATTCTTGCCGTGAAAACTAAATGGATCAGTACAACCAGAGATATGTCGGTATACCATCGGAAGGTGAGACCCCCAGGTCGGAAGATGGTCAAAATGCTACTGGGGAGGAACAGAGGATGAGCTCAACTAGCCCCAGACGTGATGACGCAGCTAGCTCAAAGCCGAAAGGACGGCTAGCGGCCGATGGTGCTGGTGGTGAACGTCGAATCCGATGTTCTAAGGATCAACACACCATTGGAACCTGGAATGTAAGATCTATGAGCCAGGGCAAATTGGATGTGGTTATTGGTGAGATGTCAAGATTAAAGATAGACATTCTGGGCGTCAGTGAACTGAAATGGACTGGAATGGGCCACTTCACATCAAATGACCACCAGATCTACTACTGTGGACAAGAGGACCACAGAAGAAATGGAGTAGCCTTCATAATTAATAGTCAAGTGGCTAAAGCAGTGCTTGGATACAACCCAAAAAACGACAGAATGATCTCAATTCGAATTCAGGGCAAGCCATCTAACATCACAGTGATCCAAATATACGCCCCAACCACAAATGCTGAAGAAGCTGAAGTAGAGCAGTTCTATGAGGATCTGCAGCACCTACTGGACAACACGCCTAAAAGAGATTTTCATCACAGGAGACTGGAATGCTAAGGTGGGCAGTCAAATGACACCTCGAATTACAGGTAAGTATGGCCTGGGAGAACAAAATGAAGCAGGACATAGGCTGATAGAATTTTGCCAAGACAATTCACTCTGCATAACAAACACTCTCTTCCAACAACCTAAGAGACGGCTTTATACATGGACTTCACCAGATGGACAACACCGAAATCAGATTGATTACATCCTTTGCAGCCAAAGGTGGCGGACATCTGTACAGTCGGTAAAAACAAGGCCTGGAGCTGACTGTAGTTCAGATCACGAACTTCTTCTTGCACAATTTAGGATCAGACTAAAGAGATTAGGGAAGACCCACAGATCAGCTAGATATGAGCTCACTAATATTCCTAAGGAATATGCAGTGGAGGTGAAGAATAGATTTAAGGGACTGGACTTAGTAGATAGGGTCCCGGAAGAACTCTGGACAGAAGTTGGCAGCATTGTTCAGGAGGCAGCAACAAAATACATCCCAAAGAAAGAGAAACCAAGAAGGCAAAATGGCTGTCTGCTGAGACACTAGAAGTAGCCCAAGAAAGAAGGAAAGCAAAAGGCAACAGTGATAGGGGGAGATATGCCCAATTAAATGCAAAATTCCAGAGGTTAGCCAGAAGAGATAAGGAATTATTTTTAAACAAGCAATGCGCGGAAGTGGAAGAAGACAATAGAATAGGAAGGACAAGAGACCTCTTCCAGAAAATTAGAAACATCGGAGGTAAATTCCAGGCAAAAATGGGTATGATCAAAAACAAAGATGGCAAGGACCTAACAGAAGAAGAAGAGATCAAGAAAAGGTGGCAAGAATATACAGAAGACCTGTATAGGAAGGATAACAATATCGGGGATAGCTTTGACGGTGTGGTCAGTGAGCTAGAGCCAGACATCCTGAAGAGTGAGGTTGAATGGGCTTTAAGAAGCATTGCTAATAACAAGGCAACAGGAGACGACGGCATCCCAGCTGAACTGTTCAAAATCTTGCAAGATGATGCTGTCAAGGTAATGCATGCTATATGCCAGCAAATTTGGAAAACACAAGAATGGCCATCAGACTGGAAAAAATCAACTTATATCCCCATACCAAAAAAGGGAAACACTAAAGAATGTTCAAACTATCGAACAGTGGCACTCATTTCACATGCCAGTAAGGTAATGCTCAAGATCCTGCAAGGTAGACTTCAGCAGTTCATGGAGCGAGAATTGCCAGATGTACAAACTGGGTTTAGAAAAGGCAGAGGAACTCGGGACCAAATTGCCAATATCCGCTGGATAATGGAAAAAGCCAGGGAGTTTCAGAAAAACATCTATTTCTGTTTTATTGACTATTCTAAAGCCTTTGACTGTGTGGACCATAACAAATTGTGTCAAGTTCTTAGTGGTATGGGGATACCAAGTCATCTTGTATGCCTCCTGAAGAATCTGTATAACGACCAAGTAGCAACAGTAAGAACAGACCACGGAACAACAGACTGGTTTAAGATTGGGAAAGGAGTACGGCAGGGCTGTATCCTCTCACCCTACCTATTCAACTTGTACGCAGAACACATCATGCGACAAGCTGGCCTTGAGGAATCCAAGGCTGGAGTTAAAATCTCTGGAAGAAACATTAACAATCTCAGATATGCAGATGATACCACTTTGATGGCTGAAAGCGAAGAGGAACTGAGGAGCCTTATGATGAAGGTGAAAGAAGAAAGTGCAAAAGCTGGTTTGCAGCTAAACCTCAAAAAAACCAAGATTATGGCAACCAGCTTGATTGATAACTGGCAAATAGAGGGAGAAAATGTAGAAGCAGTGAAAGACTTTGTATTCCTAGGTGCGAAGATTACTGCAGATGCTGACTGCAGTCAGGAAATCAGAAGACGCTTAATCCTTGGAAGAAGAGCAATGACAAATCTCGATAAAATAGTTAAGAGCAGAGACATCACACTGACAACAAAGGTCCGCATAGTTCAAGCAATGGTGTTCCCCGTAGTAACATATGGCTGCGAGAGCTGGACCATAAGGAAGGCTGAGCGAAGGAAGATCGATGCTTTTGAACTGTGGTGTTGGAGGAAAATTCTGAGAGTGCCTTGGACTGCAAGAAGATCAAACCAGTCCATCCTCCAGGAAATAAAGCCAGACTGCTCACTTGAGGGAATGATATTAAAGGCCAAACTGAAATACTTTGGCCACATAATGAGAAGACAGGACACCCTGGAGAAGATGCTGATGCTCTCAGATGCTGAGAGTGGAAGGCAAAAGGAAGAGGGGCCGACGAAGGGCAAGGTGGATGGATGATATTCTAGAGGTGACGGAATTGTCCCTGAGGGAGCTGGGGGTGTTGACGATTGACAGGAAGCTCGGCGTGGGCTGGTCCATGAAGTCACGAAGAGTCGGAAGCGACTAAACGAATAAACAACAACTCATGCCATACCATTCATAATCAGATAAATCACATTTTTCCTTTGGGTTAAATTATATGGTACATTAAAACATATGGTGTACAAATGCTTCTCTCTGTCTTTCTCTTTCTCTACTTTAACCAAAGAGTAAATTTGTATGGGTCAGAGTAGGACCATGGTGAATGGAGTTGAAGACGACTACTACCAGCTACTTCTGTTTTTAAAAAAAGTTCTTCCTTTGCAGTGTTAAAACACAAACCTCCATCCTTTTCTCCTTCTTAGAAATGCCACTGAAGAGGTGTGGGAATTCTGCAGTATGATTGGGGATTGTGTTTAAGTCCTCTTCTACATACTGTGATTATGACCAGGACTAGACTATCTGCCTGCACACGGTAGTATAATTAAAAAAAACAGAATAGAAGTTGGATGCAATTTATTTTACTCGTTCCTAACTGTGGCTTGTTGAATAAACTACAGTTGGCTGGATTCACCTATTACTTGAAAACATAAACCTTAGTTTAGAAGCCACCGTTTCTGGGTTCTCAGAACATGCAAATCCAAAAGCAAATGAACTAGATTTTGGCTTTGTAGGATGGGTGAACCTGGCCTCTTGCAACTGAGTTTCCCTCTTGCATCCTAAGTTCCATTCTTCCTTTCCTAGGAGGAAAAGATGCTCCATTCTCTTGATCAGACAGTGGGACCCCAAGATAAGCAGGCAGACAAAAAGAGATAGGTGCTTATCCTGATTAGGAAGAAAATGCTATAAATGACTAAGTTGAATCACTTTGTAACTCTAAGCATTTTCTACTTATTGCCTTCTTGAACAGAAATATTTTATATAGCATATTTTATTATAGCTTAAAATAAGGAACGGTGAGAAAGAGTGCCCAGATGACTGAGGAAGCCACTTTCCTTTCTCCCATCCACTTTCCCATTGTTCAAGTGTGATTTTTTTCCCCCTCAGTTCAGGCAATGGAGAGGAATGAGGAACAGACATATTTTACAAAGTTATATAGTTCCGTGTGCCTAGGGAATCCTCTGTCTAATTAATGGGCAACCTCCTAAATTGATTCCAAACTGATATAACTAGATCGCTTGTGGCCAGTATCAGTATGAATAAAATGTTACTGCTGATTAATTACAATATTCATACAATTTCCTCCTTATTAGTTCCAATTGATTTTATAGCACTTGAATGAGTATGATTACCTGGATTTTAAAAAATGTTATTATGATGATTTAATTATATTTAAAAAAGAGAGAAACAAAAGAGAAGATAAATATGTATTTAGTACATAACTAGAATACAGTATGTACTAAGCAAAATAAAAGCATGTCTCATATATTAACATGTCATATAATACAATTAGATTATTAACAAATATCTTTTTTTTTAACCATAGCATATTGCCACATCATATAAAACAATGTTTTCTTTTGAGTGTCATGCCTCAGGTAAACCCAATTTTTTTCCCTAAAACATAAATAGGCATACAGCACATGCAATTTAATGCTTTTTGTTAAAAATAAAAAAATCCATCTCTTGTCCCAGCCATCCTAGATAATTATTAGCCAGTCCTCAATCTATCATTTCTTGATAAGGTTGTTAGGCTCCAGCTACAGAAGATCATGGAAAAAAAACAACAACCATATTATTTAGATCTCCTTTACTTGGGATTCACCTCTAGATATGGGACTGAGGTTGCTCTTATGCATGACCTGTGTGTACCTCACCTTATCCTGTTAGATCTATCAGCAGCACTGAATACTACTGACCATGATATCCTTTTGGCCTATCTGCTAGGTTTGGAGATTGGAGGCACTGTTTTGCAATAATTCCACACCTTCCTGAGCAGGCAATTCCAACTGGTATTATTGGGTGAGCAGAAGTTGAGCCCTTGGGCTTTCCATTGTGAGGTGTTCCATGGCTTGACCCTCTCCCTCATTCTATTTAACATATACATGAAACCCTAGGGAGGGGTTATTCATCAGTCTGGGGTCTGGTATCGTTAATATGCTGATAATAACCAACTTTACATCTTGATTTCAGGTTGAACAGGAAATACATGGAAGCCTAGACTGGAGCTTGGAAGTTGTGAAGGACTGGAAGATGCTAGAGTTGAATCCCAACAAGACAGAGTTACTGTTGGTACTGAACCCATCTGATTTCATGAAATTTCTGAAACCCTGATCCTGACAGGGTTGCACTCCCCCAGAAAGAGTTGGTATGCAATTTGGAGTTCTCCTGGACTCATAGCTCCTGGAACAGCAGATGAAGGCTATGCCCTAAAAAGCCTTCAACAGGTCTGAAAACAGGTGATATTCTACTAAACCAGCTAAGGCAAATCAGTAAGCAAACAGCTGCATTCTGTGACCTGGACTAGGTCTTCAGACAGTGACTCATGCCTTTGCCATTCCTCAAAATATTGCAATTGACTCTATGTGAGGCTGCTGTTGAAGAAAACCCAGAAGTTGTAGCTTCTGCAGATCTAATTAATGTATTCCAATAATTGTTTACAAACAGTTATTATAGAGTTATAATTTCATAAAGAATGAGGTGTTAATTTGAATGGATATTTTCCCTTACAATAGAAGTACACTTACTTTTTCAACTAGTTTTTCAGGAGTTATATTTGGATCATATGGAATTGGTTTTCCAATATGGGTTATAAGTTTAACTGGAAACATTCCATATAATGGAAAGATGAACCATCGATTTCGCTCATAAAACCATCTCATTGGTCCTGTATAAAAGATTTAGAAAATCTCAGAAACACATAGTAGCAAAGAGTTTCATATTTGGCTTTATTAGGAGCCTATATTTAAATACTAGCAATAATCAGTAGCAGCACTGAAACCAACTAAAATAAAGTTTTTGAAGTTTACAGAGACAAGAAAATAAGCTATCATACTTGGATCCAGCAACTTGCAAAGTTCAACTTAGATAAAAAATGTGATAAAATTAGAGTTAGGACAAGCAGGCTGATACAGACACAGACACAGACACAGACACAGACACAGACACAGACACAGCCAGCCAGAAGATTGACAGATAGCAGGCTGATATTTATACAGATAGCAGGTAGGTATTTATACAGACAGACAGGCAGACTTCCCAGGATAAGCACCACAGCATTTACAGAATATGGTTAACTTGGCTGAATTTCTGTTACTTCTGGGTCAGCCTTGTACCCATATAATCCCATGACATCATGTCAGTTATGGGAAATGTACTGAATCTGGTTCTTCAGCAAAGCTGTGGAGTTCTGTAAAACTCAGAGTAGGACATTTTCATACATATACATACACATACACATTCAGGATATAGACTGAGTAGATGAAGAGAATATATATAGCCTTGTCGCGTTCTAGAAAAAAACTCATATATACCACCCTTTAATCAACTTTCATAACAGAATAAACTGAAAGTACCCCCAAATTGATCTACTCCAATTATATTTTTACAATATTTACAGCCCAGCTTTAGCTATTGTTGCTTGAGCTTCAATCTCATTGAAATTCAACATGGCTGGCAAAAATGCAAATGCACAGATGTATAGCCTTAAAAGAAACATCATTCCTAAGAATGCATAAAGTTTGACTTACTTATGTTTCCATACATTATATATCCTTCTCTAATATTTTGTGTAAACACAGGGATGATTGGCTAAAGAAATAAAAGAAACAAATAATGAGACTAGTCACAGTACATGAAAAGAATGAAATCTATAGTTGGGACATATGAAATGGTTATTTTTTAAAAAAAATCTATAGTTAAAATATCTGTAGTTAAAAACATCTATAGTTGGGACATATAAAATAGTTCGTCCAATGGAAGGAGATGGGTGGGGATAAATTTAATAAATAAATAAATAAGGATATATTAAAAGGTCATTTTGAGAAACTACTATAGACAGTATGATGTGTTGCTAAGGTCATTGTACCCTTATGACTTCCTATCAATTATTTGCTTCTGAGATTTTAAACACTGCACCAGCTGAATTATTGTACCAAATGTAGTTTGGCTCAGTTTCTGACAGGCTGAACTATCCTTCTTTCTTTTCTTAGTGCTAAATTCTTGTGCATCTAATACTTTAAGATCCTCATAAATCAGGTTATATTGCATATTTTATCTAGAAATGTACACCTTATATTTTGGGTACCAAAAAAAAAAAATTGCCATGCTTCCGATGAGGATTCATGGTGAACTAGACATCCCTGAAGAAGCAGGGACAGCACTGTGGTGGTGATTGGCTGCCAGATGGTGAATTCTGGCCAGTGAAACCTGTCCAGAAAAAGGAGATATTGTGAGATCATCAACTTGCACTCCAGACAGCTGCTCCTCATGAATAGACTGCAGGAACTGAGGTTTTTGCAGTCAGCTTGTGAGTTGAACAGCTGGGAGTTGAGGGATTCCAATCAAGCTCATGTAGCCTATATGGACACAAGGTTTGCAAGAACCTAATTTCTTAACCACTTTTGGATATAATTAATTTACAGCTAAAGAGAGATTCTACTTGGTGAGTTATTTTTATAATATTTTATTATTTTTTCTGGATTACAAAGAATTAAAGGAAAAAAAGGTTTTAAAGACTTAAAAACTTTTGGCAAAAACTTAACAAGGAGTCAATGTAAGAAAAGTTTAAAATGGATAAAGGAGACAGTTATTTTGAAAGATTATTTTTTGGTGAAAGTGCTTTTGAACAAATTGGAGTTAAATTAGACAAACAAACTAGGGAATGTTTTTTGTTTATTACTATAGAGTGCAAACAATTGGTGGATTTTACAAAACAAAAGATACAAGTTATATGAGCCAGACTGTGATGATGACTGTAACTGTGGAGATGTTGATTTTAATGCTGACTGTAGCTATTAAGGACACAGGAAGACAAAAGAGAAAAAAAGGGGAAGCTTGCCTTTTCTTTTTCCCTTGTTTGAGACACTTTCATTTTTGGATTATAATACCCTAATGGCAACCACCAGAAAAGTGGCAAGAATGGAGGGGAGGAGAGGATTGCTAGAGCCACCTGCAGAGAGAGGAATTATGCCAGATTTGCTTCAGAAAATGTTTGAGCAACTGGGCAGTAAGTTATCTGCATCACTTGATACTAAATTGACAGTTTTTGAGAAAAGAATGGGTGAAAGACTTGTAAAGATGAAAGAGGCGATGAAAGAAGAAGTCAGCAAGATGGAAAGCTCTGTAAAACAAGTTTCTGGAGAGATAAAACAAATTAATAACAAAGTAGAAATTCTGGAGAGTAAGACAGAAATTATAGACAGAGTTGGAAAGAGAACTAAATAATCTGGTTCTATTGGAATTGAAAGAGAAGGAATCTTGTATGAGAAAATCCCAGAGGATTCTGGTGGAGATATTAGAGAAAAGATTATTAAAGTCTTAGCAATTTTTTTTGGATTGGGATGAGAAGGATACAGAGGCAGAAATTGATAAAATATATAGAATAAATGTAAGATTTGCAAGAATAAGAAATGTTCCAAGGGAACATTGCTGTACTTTGGCAGGAAAAAGACAAGGGACCAAGTTTGCAGCAGCATTTTAATACAAAACTGAAGATTGATAATATAGATATAATTGTTCTTAAGGAAATTCCTATTAGAATTTCACATAAGAGGAAAAAAATGACTGAGAGATTAAGGCAGAAAAAGATCCCATTTCAAATTGGAAGGAGCGATTTTTACTTTAAAACAGCAAAGCTTTTGACTGAATTCTGTCCAGAAGGTAAGGGAATTCCTAGAAAAATTCAAAGAGGAATTGGAGTAGATTCAAATGGAGGAATCAAGGAGACTACACAAAAACTCCAATGGGAGCAACAGAAAACTGAAAGGGATAATATTGAACTAGACACTACAAGTATTGATTTTTCTAAATTTTTGGCTTGATTATGGATTATAAATGCTTAACATGGAATAAAAAAGGAGCAAATGCTCCTCCAAAGAGAAAAAAAATCATTATTTGAAAAAATTAAAATAAGATATAATTTGCCTGCAAGAGTCACATATTAGAAAAAAGGACATAAAATATTTGATTTATAAAAATTTGGGTAAAGAATTTATTTCAGCAGGAGAAAGGAAGGAAGGAAGGAAGGAAGGAAGGAAGGAAGGAAGGAAGGAAGGAAGGAAGGAAGGAAGTTGTTTTGTATATAAATCACCAACTAAAACCAGAACTTGTACTGACTGATACGTATGGTAGATTTGTTGGGGTGGAAGTTAATTTGCATGGGACTGATTTGATGGACAGTACTTTTCAAACAAAAACTTCAATAAAACTATTCATCTGGTTGGCCTTTCTTGACGTTCCCTGGAATGCCAGTGGCACATAGATTGGAAACTGACTCTCATCAGGACAGAGACATTATTTTGTCCTGAAGAATCCTTTAATTATTAGGCTGACCATATTTCCTTGAGACAAAAACGGGACATTGGGATGGCAAAATGGGACGGGGTTAAAAACAGGACATTGGGATGGCCAAACAGGGCAGGGCTGGGGATGGGCTGGATCGGCAGGCAGGAACTTCTCTGGTTTTCTTGGGCTGGGAATCTTCGGATTCCTTCCTTTGCAAGAGGCAAGGCTGGGCTGGAGAGTCTAGTGAACGGCTGTCCCCGACAAGCCGTTCCTCCTCTGGCTGTGCTTTTACATTCCTTTCTTCCCACCATTTCAAGGCAGGAGCCAATCGGCTCGCCCTTTGATCACAGTCTATCAGCTGATCCTGTTTTTTTCTTTTTAGGTTTCCCACGGGTTGAACTCTGTGGCTTTTTTCCCACCGTTTCTGCTGAGCTCCCCCTCCTTCCACTCAAAGTAAGACTGCATTTTGACAGGTTTATGGGAACTTTCAAATTTTTAAGTAAGGTTTTTAAGAAAATGGGACATAAGGGATATTTATATTAAAACGATGGGACAGTCTGGAAATGTTAAAAAAACGGGACTGCCCCATTCAAAATGGGACATATGGTCAGCCTATTAATTATAGACGTATTATTCATTTTCCAAGATCTTCCAAGTGGGACATTCTATTTTCAGTGACATCCAAGTTATTGATAGTATCTTTAACAGTTTTCACATTCACTCTCATCTTGAGGAGAATATCCATTTCTCAGAAGCTGCCAACACCGTCACTTTTGTAAAGGAAGATAATGGTGGAACTTTCTTGAGTGCCAACCAGGCAGATAAGGAGCCAACCTTGCCCAGTAATCAAAATACAGCAAAATCACCTGATTTGAGTTCTGATAAGAGGAATTAGCATAGAAAATAAACAGTTAACAGAAATGAAAACTTGGGGGTGGGAGATAACTGCCTGATTTCAGTGCCACCAAGTTTTGTAGACCAGTGATTTTCTTTTTAATTTTATAACTCTAGTATTATTTTATCATTTTATTTTCCTTACATTTTTTTTTGCCAGGGGAGGGGGAGAGCAGCATAATTTTTTGTTATAATCCAGATATGGCATGGATAGATAAGGCATACGCTTTTTTCCCCCCCCCCCTTGGGCGCTGCCTTTAATATTTAATAGTTGTCTCCATTGTAATATGGAATGTTAAGGGTTGGGTAGACAAATCTCAAGTACGGCAAAAGAAAAGAAAACTCTTATCCTCTATTTTCTTCTTCTTCTTCTTCTTCATCATCATCATTACTATTATTTTTATTACTTTTGAAGTGATACTGTTTAATTACTATTGTATGCATTTATACTTTCATTTTGTTAAATGGCTTAGCATAATAAAATAATGAAAATAAAAAAGGGATTTGAATTATGTGAATAGGGAAAAAGAAGATTTGTCTTTTCCTGGCCTGATTGTATAGATTTTGACAAATCTGATTTGTGGTTGCATGCACCTTTTGGTGTTTTTGCAAATAGCTTAAAAAATAAATAGATGATATGAAAATGAAATATAACCTTTACAAATGCATATTCCAATTGGATACCATTAGGAGGAAGATATAATGAGAAATGGCTCACCACTTTTGCCTCTATAGCTATTTGAGCAAATCCTTTACGTTTTTTCCATATTATTTTGTAATAATTATCTCCATAGTTTTGTTCTCGTACTCCTCCTGGTGCAATTCCCAGCAGGTGCCCTTGTTTTAGAATTTTTAAACAATTTTCTCTTGTAGGAAGATCACAGCGAAGGATGGAAAGGCATAGTTTTAGTCCTGCAAAAGCAGACTAAGAAATCACCCTGTTCTTGTTTGTAAAAGAAAATAGAATACATGTATTTCCACCATGACATAACTCAACTGAGTCTTTGAAGAAGAAAAATTGGACTTAACAAGTCAGTGAATCAATTTCATTTAAAAATAACTAAAACTAAACTTACAGTATTTTTTTTTACCTGGTAGACGAAAAACAGTATGATCTATCACAGAATACAAGAATCTCCCTGTGAGTCTATAAATCCTTTGCATAAAAAAATAATAGTCTATTGGTATGGCTCCATGGTAATAAATAAAGATCGCTGGTCCTTCCGGTAGATTTTCTAGTCCAGAAATCTCAAAACCTGTTAATGGTAGAACAATGAAATGGTTTCAGTATTGTTTCACAAGGGTCTCATATATAAGAAAAGAAGGTCATGTAGAAAAATGGCATACCTTTCTGGTGAAGCTAAACATTTAAAATCAGAAGTGCTTTTTGGAACTATGTGCTATCATATTGCCCTCCCCCTCAAAAAATAAAAATAAAAATAAAAGTTCAACAATTCAGAATCTCATGAGATTTCAGTGTAATGACCTTTGTGATCCTGCACATTCCCTCTAGTTTGCTGTAGGTCACTTAGATTCATACCAATTAAAGTGACATAAAAGCTTTCCCACAAATATATCAAAGCAATCTTAGGAGATTTGGGGCATTTTAAAATGTCACTTTTAAAAAGACAGTTTTGGTGTTCTGTTGACACTTTCCAGAACTGTTACAGACATATAGCACGCATGGGCATCAGGAGGCTTGCTCCCACTTTATCCAAAAAGTTATTGTTAACTAAAGTTATGGTTAATGGTAATGTTTAACAGCCTAAGTAAAATTTAGAAAAAGTTTAAATTAAAACAGCAGGTTTGGAGTTTAAAATTGAGGCACTGGAAAAAATTGCACATGGTAGATGTAAGGCTTAGTTGAAATATTGCTGAAAGATCTAATTTGTTTACTGTCAGACTTCTAATTATTGTGCTTTGAATATCAAATTAAACTTTGTATTGTTTTAACTAGGTTGTCAAATAGGCCAGAACACCTCTCAGAAATTATAGATTACTAACTACAAAGGATGGATTTCTATATTGTGCTAGGCCAAAACCATGACCAATTATGGATTAGCATAAAATGTAAAGCTGATGTGTTTCTAAGCAGATTGTAACTATAGAACAAAGGACATTAGTAGAAAAAATAAACAGCTCAGCAATGCAGCTGAAAGCAGTTCCTCACCCCTGCCTTAAAGAATGAATGAATGAATGAAGAAAATCATACTTACCGTGCAGGATCTTTCCAATAAAATCTGCCACTAATGCCTGAACTTGCTTTGGCTTGTCCCATTTTTTGCTATTGGTATCTTCTGGGAGATTGCCAACTTTTTTCCACACAAAGAATATTGCACTACTGAGATAGAGCATGGACAATGCAAAAATATAGGGATAATATAATATTATCAGAATCAGTAACAGCGTTAAGGGGTATACCATATAGCCTGTGTATCCTTCCAAAATGTAGGTTGACCAGATGGTACATTCTTTTCCTAAGGTATAGTATGTATTTTCTGCTGTCATGTTTGAAGTCCAACTACATAAGTTAAAGTCCATTCACAAGCAAATGATTTTTTTCCTGGGAAACAAAAATACACAAAACACACCAACATATTTTACTATTATTAATATTTGCAATATTGAGCTTTGGGAGAACAGCAGAATATTAAGATGGCACTGGCATACACGAAGGCACCTTCAGATCGCCTTATGGAGAAGTTTGGGCTGAGAGACAGTAAAACAAAACAAGGCTTAGTATAATGAATCAGACTATTGATCCTTTTAACCAAATATTACTGGCATTGTTAGAGACCTAGGCTAGAATTGTTTTTAACCAACCAAGAAATATCAGGTTTAACGTGCAGGTAAGGATGTCTATTTAGAAGGGGGACCTTGACTTTAAAAACAACCCGTGCGTTGTTCTTTTGCACACACAGGATAATTCTAGGCACCCTCTGTTTAAAATGTGGCAAGGCAACCTTTTCTTCCCAGCAGATGCCCATTCCCTCTCTCCCTCCCTCCCCTCCCCACTTTCATTATAAAGGGGTCATTGTAGACTGTTTGCAAGAAATACTGCCTTCCTTTTCCCTCTACTATAAACCAGTCCATTATGATAGGGGAGCATGTACAGGCCAGCGGCTGCTTCATCTTCAGGCGGAATGGGTTGAAGAGAGCAGGGATGGTATTTCTGTTTGAGGACACCAATCTTCTAAAGTTCTGGCAAGTTAGCTTCAAGAGCATCATCACAATAAATGTTTAAGTGTTCCTTTTGTAGTTCTTTAGCAGCCAAAACATCAGGATGAGTAAACACAGCACATCAGTCTCCAGAGAGCCTATAAAAAAACATTGTGCTACTCTGATGTAGCAAGTGTTTTACTCCCACTTAATAAAACTTTTGAAAACTGTTTTAAAAATGAGCCTTGGTTATAACTCTGACATTCTGCACCTTCTGAATATTGGAAATAAAACAATCAAATGCATATGGAGATGCCAAAGCAGCCATGTAAGCATGGAAAAAAGGCACCACTGCCTTAACAATCCAATAAGAGGTGTGTTCATACATGCTTCATTTAAGGACTTCCACAATGCTATACAGTAATACAGAATAATATAAAGAAATGGCTGGTCTCACATACATGCCACAATCTATCAGCAAGGAAACTCTCTGACCTGCTGACAGAATGAGTATTTCCCTCTGTTTGTTTTCCCCCAGCTAACCTGCCCAAAGAACTTTTAGCAGAAGGGGACAGATAGAAGCAGTGGAATAAGACAACTACATGCACCCTGGAGGCTGATGACTGCTGGTATCAATATCAGCCTCCCTTCTTGGCTTCATCCTTAGATGGAAGGAAAACAGCAGTAATATTTCAGATTCTGCAGATAATTGAGCAACATCCTCAGAAAGTCCGTAAAACCTTGGAATAACTCAGTTTTCTGCAAAATGATTCCAAGGCACTTGATCTGATACCCCAATTCACTCGGAAGAGTTGATTAAAATGGGTGATTCAAGTGAATTTCCTCCAGAATGAAACCGTAATTAAAATAACCCACCAGCCAACCTTTTTGCAGTAAAAACATTACACTCAGGTCAGTATCAAAACATTAAAGGAAAAGTTGCAAATTTATAAAAAATCATAACATTATTGATTAAAAAAGGAAGAACAGGGTTTCCCCCCTCTGTATCCAATAAAAACAGATCAATTTCACCTGCATACCACAACCCATTATCATTTTCCTAAGGGATCTGTTTCACATACCTTGTTTGACAAATGAGTTTGAACTCTCATGTTATATATTTTTAAACCAACACTATGTTATTTTCTCCTCCCTCAGAGGGTGGAGTGAGCTCAGACTCAATTACAATACATCACAACCTAGAATTAACCATCCTCTTAGCCAACACTCAATAAGAGATTGAGACATAGCTTGCTGCTTTGGAAGTGTTGGGAAGGGCTTGGGAAGTTGCATAATTGATTGTGAGTTTCCCTTGTCCCATCTAGTTCTGGGACATGAAGGGGGTTAGAAAAAAATGAGTCCTTGGTCCTGCTTTTTTTTTAAAATACTTTTATTGAAGTTTACATATGCAAAGATAAAAACTAGTATGAACTAAGAAAGTATAAAAAGTAAAGAAAAGAGAAAAGGAAATACAAATAAACAGAAAAAAAGAAAATGACAGAAAAAATGATATATAAAAGAATATATAAAAGATGACCCCCCTCCTTCCTGACAAGTATAAACAATTTCAGTGTTAACACCTTCTCTAGTAAAAGAAAAGAAAAGAAAATCTCTTCATGCCATATCACATCCCTTCTCAATAATCAATAAAGAAATCATCATTTAATCCTCATTAGCAAAGGTCTGTTAAGAGATACCAGAGATAATATTTTAACCTTAATAAAAAAAATTCCATTTAATAATCCAACTTATCCCTTTCACATATAAAAAAAAAAAGAAATCTCTATTCACTTATAAACAATCCTTAAAGCTTTGTCATACAGTCCTGGTCAAGGGAAAAAAAACCCCCATTAATAACTACCAGAAACCACAGCATATATATTTTCACACTGATCAAAGAGATTGACTTTGTAGAGCTTCTGTTTACTTTTAAAAAGCTTAATCTTTAACCCTGTCAAATAATGTCCCCCAGGTTCATTTCTCTTCAGCAAAGGATCATTACCTTGTCATGGTGCTGGAGCTTGAGCACTTCAGTGATGCCATGAGCTAAACCGTGAAGGGCCACCCAAGATGGGAAGGTCATGACAGAGAGGTCAGACTAAATGCGATCCCTGGGGAAGGTAATGGCAACCCACCCCAGTATTCTTGCCGTGAAAACTAAATGGATCAGTACAACCAGAGATATGTCGGTATACCATCAGAAGATGAGACCCCCAGGTCGGAAGATGGTCAAAATGCTACTGGGGAGGAACAGAGGATGAGTTCAACTAGCCCCAGACATGTTGACGCAGCTAGCTCAAAGCCAAAAGGACGGCTAGCGGCCGACGGTGCTGGTGGTGAACGGCAAATCCAATGTTCTAAGGATCAACACACCATCGGAACCTGGAATGTAAGATCTATGAGCCAGGGCAAATTGGATGTGGTTATTGGTGAGATGTCAAGATTAAAGATAGACATTCTGGGCGTCAGTGAACTGGAATGGACTGGAATGGGCCACTTCACATCAAATGACCACCAGATCTACTACTGTGGACAAGAGGACCACAGAAGAAATGGAGTAGCCTTCATAATTAATAGTCAAGTGGCTAAAGCAGTGCTTGGATACAATCCAAAAAATGACAGAATGATCTCAGTTCGAATTCAGGGCAAGCCATCTAACATCACAGTGATCCAAATATACACCCCAACCACAGATGCTGAAGAAGCTGAAGTAGAGCAGTTCTATGAGGATCTGCAGCACCTACTGGACAGCACGCCTAAAAGAGATGTTTTTTTCATCACAGGAGACTGGAATGCTAAGGTGGGCAGTCAAATGACACCTGGAATTACAGGTAAGCATGGCCTGGGAGAACAAAATGAAGCAGGAAATAGGCTGATAGAATTTTCCCAAGACAACTCACTCTGCATAACAAACTCTCTCTTCCAACAACCTAAGAGATGGCTTTATACATGGACTTCACGAGATGGACAACACCAAAATCAGATTGACTACATCCTTTGCAGCCAAAGGTGGCGGACAACTATACAGTTGGTAAAAACAAGACCTGGAGCTGACTGTAGTTCAGATCATGAACTTCTTCTTGCACAATTTAGGATCAGACTAAAGAGATTAGGGAAGACCCACAGATCAGCTAGATATGAGCTCACTAATATTCCTAAGGAATATGCAGTGGAGATGAAGAATAGATTTAAGGGACTAGACTTAGTAGATAGGGTCCCGGAAGATCTATGGACAGAAGTTCACAACATTGTTCACGAGGCGGCAATAAAATACATCCCAAAGAAAGAGAAAACCAAGAAGGCAAAATGGCTGTCTGCTGAGACATTAGAAGTAGCCCAAGAAAGAAGGAAAGCAAAAGGCAACAGTGATAGGGGGAGATATGCCCAATTAAATGCAAAATTCCAGAGGTTAGCCAGAAGAGATAAGGAATTATTTTTAAACAAGCAATGTGTGGAAGTGGAAGAAGACAATAGAAAAGGAAGGACAAGAGACCTCTTCCAGAAAATTAGAAACAGTGGAGGTAAATTCCAGGCCAAAATGGGTATGATGAAAAACAAAGATGGCAAGGACCTAACAGAAGAAGAAGAGATCAAGAAAAGGTGGCAAGAATATACGGAAGACCTGTATAGGAAGGATAACAATATCGGGGATAGCTTTGACAGTGTGGTCAGTGAGCTAGAGCCAGACATCCTGAAGAGAGAGGTTGAATGGGCCTTAAGAAGCATTGCCAATAACAAGGCAGCAGGAGACGATGGCATCCCAGCTGAACTGTTCAAAATCTTGCGAGATGATGCTGTCAAGTTGATGCATGCCATATGCCAACAAATTTGGAAAACACAAGAATGGCCATCAGACTGGAAAAAATCAACTTATATCCCCATACCAAAAAAGGGGAACACTAAAGAATGTTCAAACTATCGAACAGTGGCACTCATTTCACATGCCAGTAAGGTAATGCTCAAGATCCTGCAAGGTAGACTTCAGCAATTCATGAAGGGAGAATTGCCAGATGTACAAGCTGGGTTTAGAAAAGGCAGAGGAACTCGGGACCAAATTGCCAATATCTGCTGGATAATGGAAAAAGCCAGGGAGTTTCAGAAAAACATCTATTTCTGTTTTATTGACTATTCTAAAGCCTTTGACTGTGTGGACGATAGCAAATTGTGTCAAGTTCTTAGTGGTATGGGGATACCAAGTCATCTTGTCTGCCTCCTGAAGAATTTGTATAACGACCAAGTAGCAACAGTAAGAACAGACCACAGAACAACAGACTGGTTTAAGATTGCGAAAGGAGTATGGCAGGGCTGTACACTCTCACCCTACCTATTCAACTTGTATGCAGACAAGTTGTGATGTGCTGGGCTTGAGGAATCCAAGGCTGGAGTTAAAATCTCTGGAAGAAACATTAACCATCTCAGATATGCAGATGATACCACTTTGATGGCTGAAAGCGAAGAACTGAGGAGCCTTATGATGAAGGTGAAAGAAGAAAGTGCAAAAGCTGGCTTGCAGCTAAACCTCAAAAAACCGAAGATTATGGCAACCAGCTTGATTGATAACTGGCAAATAGAGGGAGAAAATGTAGAAGCAGTGAAAGACTCTGTATTTCTAGGTGTGAAGATTACTGCAGATGCTGACTGCAGTCAGGAAATCAGAAGATGCTTAATCCTTGGGAGAAGAGCAATGACAAATCTCGATAAAATAGTTAAGAGCAGAGGCATCACACTGACAACAAAGGTCCGCATAGTTAAAGCAATGGTGTTCCCTATAGTAACATATGGCTGCGAGAGCTGGACCATAAGGAAGGCTGAGAGGGAAGATCGATGCTTTTGAACTGTGGTGTTGGAGGAAAATTCGGAGAGTGCCTTGGACTGCAAGAAGATCAAACCAGTCCATCCTCCAGGAAATCAAGCCAGACTGCTCACTTGAGGGAATGATATTAAAGGCAAAAATGAAATACTTTGGCCACATAATGAGAAGACAGGACACCCTGGAGAAGATGCTGATGCTAGGGAGAGTGGAGGGCAAAAGGAAGAGGGGCCGACCAAGGGCAAGATGGATGGATGATATTCTAGAGGTGATGGATTCATCTCTGGGGGAGCTGGGGGTGTTGACGACCAGCAGGAAGCTCTGGCGTGAGCTGGTCCATGGAGTCACGAAGAGTTGGAAGTGACTAAACAAATAAACAACAACAACAAAGTTCATTTCTTACCATGTCGTTATTTCCTTTCAGGAACAGCCTCAGTAATTTTTGTTTGTCTCCTCCCAAAAACAGCTTCATTGGTTTAACACACTCTTTTTGTAAATCCAAGATAAAAAGTCTTCCCAAATCACTCTTCTGATTTATTATTAGTATGATCCCAAAAGCCTCTGTGCAAAGTATGGGTGGGTGTCAGGGCCAGCCTCGCTCCGAATAAGACACGGACTCACTTAATAGGGATTAAGGATTTCCGGTTTATTGAAACGGTGCTGACTGAAAGAAAAATGGGAATGGAGACGTGGTGGCATGGTACCCTGTTTATACCCTCTTGCCGGACCCCGTGCTCCTCCACCCTCCATTGTCCCCATTCCTCTGACCAGACGGGCGATTGAGGTGTTGATGTGATTTGTGATGGGTGTCTGGGCGTTTTCCCGGCTGTCGTCTTTGTCCTCTGGTTGCAGGTGCGTCCTCTGGGGCGCAAGGCTTGAGTTCTCCTGTGTCATTGATGCTTATCTGGATTACCTAGTGATATCCTTCTATTAAGCTGTAGATTAGTTCATGGGTGTGGACGCTTGGGTGATTAGCCGAGCATTGATTTGATTGTGATCCTTCCTGTCTTTCCTGATGATCATGATCCTGTTGTGAGGCTCTTGTGTGCCTTGCAATGGGGTCATGGCATGCTGCCCCCCGAAGATGTCTTTAGGGTGCTGGTTTCTCTGGGTATGCCTCGTGGAAGCGTCTGGTCAGTTGTTTTGCTAAGACGTGTTGTGCCTGGACCCACTCTGGGTGTGGGAAATGCTTCCATTTGATGAGGTATTATAGTGTGCCCCTTTGCTTTCTTGAGTCCAGTATCTCCTGTACCTCAAAATGCTGTTGTTTGTCTATCATGATGGGTGGGGGTGGGGGGTCTTCCGTGTGCCATTTGGATGGGCTTGTTGGTTTCAGCAGGGCACAGTGGAGTACCAGATGGATCCGTCGTAAATTGTGGGGCAGTTCCAATTTAAATGTAACCGGGTTGATTACTTTTGTGATTTTAAAGGGTCCGATGAATTTCGGTGCCAGTTTCTTCGAGGGTTGTGAGGTTTTTATGAACTTAGTGGAGAGGTAGACCCTATCTCCCACTTTGTAGTCCGGTGCCTCCGCCCTGTGATTGTCCGCAAATTTCTTGTACGTGGTTTGTGCATGTGCTAGGGCCGTTTGGATGATTGGCCAGGTTGTCACCAGTTGTGCCGCCCATTCGTCTGGTGAACAGGGTGGTGCATCTGGTTGAGGTAGTTCTGGTATCGGTACAAAGTCCCTTCCGTAGACTACCTTGAATGGGGTGTGGCCAGTGCTCTGATGTACTGCATTGTTGTAGGCTACCTCTGCAAAAGGTAGTAGGTCCACCCAATTGTCCTGTTGGTAGTTTATGAATGCCCTCAGGAACTGTTCAAGGGTTGAGTTTAGGATCTCTGTAGATCCATCTGTGTGTGGATGCCATGCAGTGGACAGTGCCTGTCTAGTCCCAATGAGTTTTAAAAATTCCCTCCAAAATTTTGACGTGAACTGTGTGCCCCTATCAGTCACCAAACGATAGGGGGCGCCGTGGAGCCTGTATATGTGTGTGAGGAACAGGCGTGCCAGTTGTTGCACGGTGGGGATGGTTGTGCAAGGGATAAAGTGTGCCTGTTTTGAAAAGTAGTCTTTTACCACCCAGATGACAGTTTTCCTTTGGCTGGGTGGTAGGTCTACTATAAAGTCCATGGAAATTTATTCTCAGGGGCGGGAGGGGCTGGCTACTGGCTGCAACAGCCCTTGAGGTTTCCCCCCCTTCCGTTTGGAGGTGGCACATGTGGGGCAAGTGGTGACATAGTCTTTAATGTCCTTTCTAAGATTTGGCCACCAAAATTGCCATCTCGTTAGATGTAGGGTTTTCACGAACCCAAAGTGCCCCGCCGTTTTGTCATTGTGTGAGCGGTTTAGCACTTCCCCCCTCAGTGACTCTGGCACGTACAAAACTTTCTCTTTCCAGACTAGGTTGTCTTTGAAAGATACATGGTGTCGGTTGTTTTGCAACCATGTATCCATTTGTAGTGCTTGAGTGAGTCTTTGTTGCCAGTCGGGTGAAATTGAATGGCGCCTCCGTTCATTTTCTGGCGTTCGTGCTGCCGTGCGCTAATTTCTCGTCTGGCTGCGCGTGACAGCTGGGCAGCCCAGTTGTTTGTCGGTCCATACTGTCCCCATGATGTCTGAGGCTTGCGTGGCATCCTGTGGCCGTCGGGAGAGGGCATCCGCCAGGAAGTTCTTCCTTCCCGGTATAAATTTCAATGTGAAATTGAACCGGCTGAAGAACTGTGCCCAGCGTACCTGCTTTGGGCTGAGGCATTTAGGCGTGCTGACAGCCTCCAGGTTCTTGTGGTCTGTCCAGACCTCGAAGGGGCAGGCGGCCCCGTCCAGTAGGTGCCTCCACGTTTCCAGACGCCTCCTTTTCCCATACTGTCATGTTCATCGTTCCAATGGTTTGCATACATCGTAACGTTTCGCATGTCATGTTTCTGATCCGTGTCTATCACCTGCAGGGTGGGGAATTTCAGCTCTGCCAGGCTGTTATCTTTCTGTTGCCCTGAAGGAATGTGTGTTTGGGTTATGACATGTATTCAAGGTTACTTTCCCAGGCAGAGGTGTGACGCTTGCCAGGCCTGGGAGGGGGTGGTTGCGATGGTGGGGTGGGGGGGCGGGATCGGCTTGGAGGCGAGGGTTTTTAGTTTGTATTTGGCGCGCTTTTGCTCATTCTCAGCTTTCTTCATATTTGCATACTATCCTTTCAATAAATCAGTTTTATTCACTAAACTCTGGTGAGACTGACTTCGTTGGGATAAGGCAATCATTACATAAAGCTGAGAATCATCAAAGAAACTTACCCTGCTAGCCCCTAGCCAGGTTACCTGTGACGGGGAGCGCTAGCGATGGCTCTACTACGGGAAGCCGAGTGGATTGAAGAGGAACCGGACACCACGGTGCGGGTGGCCCGGAGTGCCCGTGCGGAGAGGGTGGCCCGCCGGGAACATCTGGGGCTACTACCCGGTGAGCAGTTGGTAACGTCGGAAACGACGGGCATGTCAGGGGCTGAATATAGAACGGGGGACGAGGATGAGGACTCCGCTGTAGGGGATGCCCAAAAGGTCCGGAAACCAGGACCTCCATTGTCACCTACAGTGGTAGTGGTAACCGGTGCGGCCGAAGAATCGGTCACCCCCGCGTGAATGAAGGCTTTGGAGGAGAAGTTGGAGTCTTTGGCGGTGATGCTAAGGGAAAGTTGTGGGAAGTCGGGGTCGGCTGAGGGGAGACGAAAGGGCGCTAGGGATCAGAGCACTAACCCGGAGTCACCACCCCCATCTCCACGGAGAAGAGGTCGGACTCGGTTCCAACAGTCAGCGACAGGGAGGAGGACCCTAGATATGACTGAAAAAGCCGAATGGCTGGAGGCGGCGAGACCCCCCCCCCTTTCCTGTGAAGTTTGATGGTGACCCTATGAAGCTGTCTTTCTTCATTACCAATGCTAATAGCTACATGGAGGATTGGGAGCAGAGTTTCCGTTCCGAGAGGGGAAAATCAATGCCGTTGCAAATAGGCTGAAGGGGAGGGCGGTGGATTGGTACGTCCAGCTGTGTCAAGCAGAGGCCCCAGAGCTAGAGGACTTTGAGGAGTTCCTGTGGGCACTGAAGCAACACTTCGAGGACCCTCTGGCACAAGAAAGGGCAAAACGGGCTCTAAAGAACCTGGCCCAAGGATCGCTGTCAGTGGCAGACTACGCGTTAGAATTCAAAGCACTGGCCGGAAAAGTTGAGGATTGGTCCCAGTCCACCTTAGTAGAGATGTTTAAAGATGGACTGGAAACTGAGGTCCTTCAGTGGGCTCTGGGGCGTGATGACCCAAAGACTTTGTATGGGTGGATTCAACTAGCGGGCAGCGCCGAAAACGCCCTGGAAACCTTTGCACATCGTAAGGCAGTGAAGCAAGGCAAAACCATCAAAAGCGCCCGTGCTCCGATCTCTTCGGGACGACCCAGCCACCGTACGTGGGAAGAGGAGAGGGAGCATTGTATTGCAAAGGGGCAATGTCTGCGCTGCGGGAAGGAAGGGCACCGGGCGGCGGCGTGCCCAAAAAGATGAGCCGAGGACCGCCCAGCTAAACCAGCTGGGAAATCGCCATCCCTACCAAGGAAGATGAAAGCCGCCCTGGCTGAGGTGGAACCTGAGGGCATCCCTTTCTTTGGAGAAGAGAGGGAACAGGAGACCGATGAGCCGGTGGGAAACGCCAGCCACCTGCTTTAAAGGGCGCCGTGGGGCAGGTGGAAGAAGCAGAAGATGGGCGCGACCATGTTTCGGTGAGTGGGGATTTCCCTACCCTGACCGTTAGAGTGAAGTTGGGGTCCAGCACCCGAACCATAGAACTGTGGGCCATGGTTGATTCGGGGTGCTCACGGTCCTTGATGCACCCCAATGTGGTTACTGCGTTGGGGTTACCCACGTTCCCTTTAAAGCGGCCGATGATCTTTACCCAGTTGGACGGGACCATGGCAGGGGGGAAACCAGTCACCCACTCTACCGGGATGGTTGCCTTGCAAATGGGCAGTCATTGGGAAAAATTACCATTTATTGTGGCACCGGTAGGGGGACCTTTGGTCATCTTGGGGATGCCCTGGTTTGTACGGCAAAATCCCTCCATAAACTGGGTGCATCGAATGGTGACGTTCGCAGATGGATTTTATAAAGCCCCTGCGAAAGACCAGCTAGACGACAACGAGGTGGGACGGGCAGCAACCACTTCTCTGCAAGTCCTCCAGCCGCTGGAAGGGCTGCCGGAGCAATACCAGGACTTTGCAGATGTGTTTGGTGAAAAAGAGGTGGATCGACTACTGCCTCATCACAAAACTGACTGTGCAATAGAATTTGTTCCTAATGTGAAATTGCCTAGTCCGAAAATTTATTCTATGACCCAGAAGGAGCTGGCAGCACTATGAGAGTTCATTGACAAAAATCTAGCTAGGGGTTTCATTGAACCCGCCAGCTCTCCAGTAGGCGCACCTGTACTGTTTCGACCAAAGAAGGATGGTACTTTGAGACTGTGTACAGATTTCCATGGGCTCAATGCAGTATCAATATTAAATAAATATCCTTTGCCCCTGATAAAGGACATGCTAACACATCTGGCAAAGGGGAAAATATTCTCTAAGCTGGACTTGAGGGAGGCATATTTCCGTATTCGCATACGGGAGGGGGATGAATGGAAAACTGCGTTTAATTGCCCTTTGGGTGCTTTTCAATATAAAGTGTTGCCATTTGGGTTGGCGGGGGCACCAGGAGTTTTTATGCAACTTATCAATGAGGTCTTGCATGACCACCTATTTAAAGGGGTATTGGTGTATTTAGATGATGTTTTAATATATACTGAAATGATGGAGGAACATATATATCTAGTCAGACAGGTTCTAAGCAAACTGAGAAAAGCAGAATTGTATGCTAAACTGTCAAAATGTGCATTTCATAAGTCGCAAATTGATTATCTGGGCTATAGGATTTCCGATAAAGGAATTGAAATGGATCCTGCTAAAACTGAAGCCATTTTGGCATGGGAGCCACCACGCACGCATAAGCAGCTCCAAAGTCTCCTTGGATTCACAAATTTTTATCGGCCCTTCATCCAGGGGTTCGTGGAAATTGCGCTACCCCTCACTGAGTTGCTCAAAACTAAAGGTTTGGGGGACACACGGAGGGTGAAAAATCCAGGAGCGCTGCTAAAGTGGACACCCGCATGCCAGAGGGCTTTTCAGACCCTTAAACAGCTGTTTACGTCCGAACCCATTCTGCAGCATCCTGATCCTGACAAACCATTTGTGGTACAGGTGGACACTTCTGATTTCTCAATTGGAGCTCTGTTAATTCAAAGGGACAATCTCGGACAGTTAAAGCCATGTGCTTACCTCTCCTGGAAATTTTTGGAAACAGAAAGGAGATGGCACGTTTGGGAGAAAGAGGCTTTTGCTGTTAAAGCTGCTTTGGAAAGCTGGCGTCACTTATTGGAGGGGGCTACCCACCCGTTCGAAGTTTGGACTGATCATAAAAACCTGGAGGCACTGACTGCCTCTCATAAACTGAGCCCAAAACAAATTAGGTGGGCTCAATTCTTTAGTTGTTTTGACTTTAAACTGAAATTTATACCTGGAAAAACCAACTTCCTGGCTGATGCACTTTCGCGCCAGCCTCAGGATGCTAGTATGGTGCCAGATCTAGTGGGAACTCTCTGGACTGAGCCCCAAATGAGTCTAGCAGTGGTGACTCGCAGCCAAACCTGAGCGCAGCGCACAGACACTTCGGTTTCACCTCGCCTGCCTGTTCCCTCAGACTTGCAACAACAGTTTCTTTCCAAGCTAGAAACTGACACTTGGTTGCAAGCAAACCTCAACAAGGTTACTTTTAAACAAGATTTTGCATGGAAGCATGATCGTCTCTATGTACCTGAGACGTTGTGCAAAACCATTCTGTCATGATCCCATGATGACAGAATGGCTGGGCATTTTGGGTTCGGGAAGATCCTTCATCTGGTTAGACGCCAATTCTGGTGGCCAACGCTCCGGCGCGACATCAAAGAATACGTCAATTCCTGCCCAGTATGTGCTGCTTCCAAACGGAAAGTGGGAAAGCCCCAGGGCTTGTTACAACCAGTGGCTAATCCTTCCCGCCCTTGGGAGGAGATCTCTATGGACTTCATTGTTGATTTACCTCCTAGCCAAAGAAAAACTGTCATTTGGGTGGTGAAAGATTTTTTCTCTAAACAAGCCCATTTCATCCCATGTACCTCCATCCCATCTGCACAACAGCTAGCCTGCCTTTTCATTGTACATGTGTACAAAATTCACAGATGCCCCACCCGCTTGGTACCGGACAGAGGAACACAATTCACGTCCAAGTTTTGGCGGGAATTTATGAAATTACTGGGTACTAACCAAGCATTGTCGACTGCGTCGCATCCGGAGACTGACGGAAATACGGAGGCGGTCAATTCTACCCTTGAACAATATCTGCGTGCTTTTGTCAATTATCAGCAAGATGATTGGGTCAACCTCCTACCATTTGCAGAAGTTGCCTACAACAATGCTGTTCATCAAAGCACTGGCCAGGTGCCATTCCATACCGTTTTTGGCCGTGACTTTGTCCCGATCCCAGAACTGCCTCAGCCAGCCTCCCCCCCGTCTTCACCTGCTGATTGGGCTACACGTCTGGCAGCTGCCTGGCCAACAATACAACAGGCGCTTGCTGATGCTCAAGCCACTTACAAATGACATGCAGATTCCAAACGATCCACCTCGCCACCTTTCCAAGTGGGTGATAAGGTGTATCTTTCCACCAAATTCATCAAGTCTACACAACCTTCAAAAAAGTTGGCACCTAAGTTTATTGGTCCTTTTCCTATTGTTGCTCAAATTAACCCTGTTACTTTTAAATTAGATTTGCCTGCAAATCTTAAATGCTTACACCCTGTCTTTCATTGCAGCCTGCTCAAGTCTTTCCACGAATCAGCCCGCTGGCATCCACAGCCGCCACCCCCTGCACCTATCATGATTGATGGGCAACAACACTTTGAAGTCCGAGAAATCCTGGATTCTTGACGATGTTGTTCTGTCTTACAATACCTGGTTCGCTGGAAACATTTCCCTCATCCTGAGTGGGTTGCTGCCCACGATGTTCACTCCCCTATTCTAGTTACCCATTTCCACGCCGCTTATCCCACTAAGCCTGCTCCATGAGGTCATTTCTTTTATTGAAGGGGGGCGATATGTCATGTTCATCGTTCCAATGGTTTGCATACATAGTAACGTTTCGCATGTCATGTTTCTGATCCGTGTCTATCACCTGCAGGGTGGGGAATTTCAGCTCTGCCAGGCTGTTATCTTTCTGTTGCCCTGAAGGAATGTGTGTTTGGGTTATGACATGTATTCAAGGTTACTTTCCCAGGCAGAGGTGTGACGCTTGCCAGGCCTGGGAGGGGGTGGTTGTGATGGTGGGGGGGGGGGCGGGATCGGCTTGGAGGCGAGGGTTTTTAGTTTGTATTTGGTGCGCTTTTGCTCATTCTCAGCTTTCTTCGTATTTGCATACTATCCTTTCAATAAATCAGTTTTATTCACTAAACTCTGGTGAGACTGACTTCGTTGGGATAAGGCAATCATTACACATACATGCCATCTCCGTTCCGTTTCGGAGAATTTGCAGGAAAGGTACGCACAGGGTTTCAGCTGGTTGTCAGAGTCCCTTTGTAGCAGGAGAGCTCTGATGGAGAAGTCGGAGGTGTCTACCTGCACCACGAAAGGCTTGGTGGGGTCGGGGTGTTGTAATACTGGCTCTGCTGTAAATAGGTTTTTTAGTCTCTCGAACGCCGTTTGGCAGTCAGCTGTCCAGTTTAGTAGCGCCCCCGGGTTTCTCGATTTGCAAGTGTCCCCCAAGCCCTTGGTCTTTAGGAGGTTAGTTAGGGGCAATACAATCTCCGCCAGCCCCGGGATGAATCCCCTATAGAAATTCGTGAATCCAAGGAAACTTTGAAGTTGTCTCCTCGTGTGTGGGCGCTCCCACGCCAGTATAGCTTGGACCTTGCTTGGGTCCATTTCTATTCCTTTTGCCGAAATCCTATACCCCAGATAGCCAATTTGTTGTTTATGAAACTCGCACTTGGAGAGCTTGGCAAACAGCTCTGCCTTGCGAAGTTTCCTGAGCACTTCCTTTAACAACCTTTCGTGCTCACGTTCCGTTTCTGTGTATATTAAGACATCATCGAGGTAAACCAGCACCCCCTTAAAAAGGTGGTCACGCAGGACCTCGTTGATTAATTGCATAAATACACCCGGTGCCCCTGCCAGTCCAAAAGGTAGCACCTTGTATTGAAATGACCCCAATGGGCAGTTGAAGGCCGTTTTCCACTCATCCCCCTCCCTTATCCTTATGCGGTAATAGGCTTCCCTTAGGTCTAGTTTAGAGAATACCTTACCCTTTGCCAGGTGGGACAATATGTCCTTTATTAGGGGCATTGGGCTTTTATTGGATACAGATGTGGCATTGAGGCCCCAGTAATCTGTACAGAGCTGCAGTGACCCATCCTTTTTCTCACGAAAGAGGACCGGCGCTCCTACTGGAGAGTTTGCAGGCTCAATAAAACCCCTCGCCAAGTTTTTATCTATGAATTCCCTTAATGCTGCCAGCTCCCTCTGGGTCATTGCATATATTTTGGGTTTGGGGAGGGGTACCCCCGGGACCAGTTCGATGCTGCAGCCTGTTTTCCTGTGGGGGGGGGGGAGGTCTGTCCGCCTGCTTCTCGCAGAAGACGTCTGCGAAGTCCGCGTAGTTGGCTGGCAGGCTGTCTGGCAACGCCATCCCTCTGTGCTCCGAGGTCGTCGTCGCCCTTCCCATTGCTGCCCGGGGGACCCTGTCCCCTGTGGGTGCTTGGTAGCGTCCGTCAGCAAACTTGATCTCTCTGGTTTTCCAGTTGATGACTGGGTTATGCTGCATGAGCCATGGGATCCCTAGTATAAGTAGGGGTTGCCCCACTGGTGCCACGATGAAAGCCAATTTTTCCTCGTGGCTGCCGAGCCGTAGCGCGGTTTCACCGGTGTATTGGGTGACCGGGCCCCCTCCCGCTGCTGATCCATCAAGCTGTGTAAACACCAAATGGTGCTGAGGTGGATAGCAGCGGAGGTTAAGTGCAGCTACCAGGTCTGGGTGCATTAAGCACTTAGAGCAGCCTGAGTCAATCAGTGCCCAGACTTTTTTTGACTTTTCCCCATGGGTGAGGGTAACATGGACATAGAGGGTGGGGCATTCTTCACTCACCCCTCCATCGGTGCGCCTGTTGCCTTTTTCCACCTGTCCTCTGGCGCCCCTTAGGCCAGGTGGCTGGTGTTTCCCGTCGGCTCATCGGAGTTGCTTTCCTCCTCCTCTGAGCTGTAGGGGAACTGTCTGGCTCTGTTCTCCCCCATCGCTACTGGTCGTTTCATTGGCGCTGGGGTTGGTGTGGCTGGTGCCCTCTGCGTGCTCTCTCCGGGTTTAGTTTTGGGGCAAGCCACCGCCTTGTGATCGTCCTTGCTGCACTTGAAGCACTCGCCCTTTGCGAATCGCTGGTCCCGTTCCTCCTTCCATGCGTGGGATCTTGCCTTCCCCTGCCCTGCCGCTGTGCGTGATGCTCTCGTTGCCTCCACCTGCTGTGCTTCCCTCTTGGCTTGGAGGAAAGTGTCTTGGGCATCCTCTGCTTCCCCCGCCAGCCGGATCCACTCGGTTAGGGAGTTGGGGTTGTTGCGACAGAGTGCCCACCTGAGCACGTTCAGGTTGAGTCCTTCTTTAAATTTCTCAATCAGAGTTGATTGAGACCAGACCTCCACTTTTCTGGCCAGGGCTTGAAACTCCATGGCATACTCTGCCATGGGGTGCTGTCCTTGCTGGAGCGTTTTCAAGGTCTGTTTTGCTCTTTCTTTCTCCAGGGGGTCCTCGAAGTGTAGTTCCATCACCCGAAGGAACTCCGTGCTGTCCTGCAGCTCCCGGGTGCCTGATTGGCACAGTTGGACGTACCAATCAGCGGCCTGTCCTTTTAGTTTTATGGCTAGGGCATTAACCTTGCCCCTTTCAGTCCTGAAACAGGGGCCTCACTCTTCGAGGTAGTATCTGGCATTCGTTAAGAAAAAGAGTTTCGAGGGGTCCCCGTCAAACTTTATGCCCAAGTCCTTGGCTGCCATTCTGGTCTGGCTCCAGGTCACATCTGGGCCATGCAGCATGCTTTGCAGGGGTTGGTGCAGGTCGATTCATCTCCAGGCGTCTGGCGGTGTCGGTGTCCTCTCTCGCCGGGTCTCCTCGTAAGCAGGTTGTCCCCTCGACGGGGGGTGGGTGGGATGTCATCCATCTGGTGGGCTCCTGGAACCAGGCTCTCCTGTAGTTGCCGCTATCCGCTGGGTCGTCCCTCTGTCTTTCCTCCGGGTGCGACTCCCATTGTCGGGTGGGCTCCTGGAACTGGCTGCCGTCTGTTGGGTCGTTTCTCCACCTCTCCTCTGAAGGCAACTCCGGCCATCGGGTGGACTCCTGGTACTGGACTCTGCGGTGGTCTGCGCCGTCCTCTCGGTCGCCCCTCCGTGTCTCCTCCGGGTGCGTCTCCACGATGCTGCCGCCACGGGATTCCTGCACCGCCATCAGCTTCTGGAGCAACAGCTATACCGCCTGCAGCCCCTCCTCCATCACGCTTAGTCTCGCCGCTGTCCCCGAACTCCTCTGGGTGTGCTCGGTTCCCCGCTCGCTCTCGCCTTCGTTCACCGTGGACAACGGTCCGTCCCTCGGTTCCTCGGGGTTGGTTGGTGAACCTAGAGAGGATCCCCCCGTCTCATCTGCAGTGGCCCGCGGGCCCCGGGATGCCTGGGTGGTCACCCCCCTTTCCTCTTCCCCTGAGCTGGATCCTGCGCTTACCTGGGCATTGCGCCGCCCGGACCTCAGGCACATCCTGCCCGAGGGGAGGGGAGCTTCGCCACTGGTTGCCGGGTGGTCCCATCGCCGCACTCCATTGTTCTCCATAACCTAGCTGGGTCCCTCACAAACTGGTTGGATAGGTGCTAGGTAAAAATTTTTTGTCGATTCCCGTTTTTATGTCAGGGCCAGCCTCGCTTCGAATAAGACATGGACTCACTTAATAGGGATTAAGAATTTCCGGTTTATTGAAACGGTGCTGACAGAAAGAAAAACAGGAATGGAGACGTGGTGGCATGGTACCCTGTTTATACCCTCTTGCCGGACCCCGTGCTCCTCCACCCTCCATTGTCCCCATTCCTCTGACCGGATGGGCGATTTAGGTGTTGATGTGATTTGTGATGGGTGTCTGGGCGTTTTCCCGGCTGTCGTCTTTGTCCTCTGGTTGCAGGTGCGTCCTCCAGGGTGCAAGGCTTGAGTTCTCCTGTGTCATTGATGCTTATCTGGATTACCTAGTGATATTCTTCTATTAAACTGTAGATTAGTTCATGGGTGTGGACGCTTGGGTGATTGGCTGAGCATTGATTTGATTGTGATCCTTCCTCTCTTTCCTGATGATCATGATCCCGTTGTGAGGCTCTTGTGTGCCTTGCAACGGGGTCATGACAGTGGGTGAGTCAGTTCTCTCCTTGATCTGGAGAGGGCTCCAAAGACCCGATCTCTTTGTCAGCTCCTCTTATCTGCTGCTGCTGGAGCCGTCTTCATAAAGTGGAGCTGTCTTCAATCTGCCATTTCTCCCCCAGAAGTTCCCAAGCCCTTGGTTCTATTTCAGGTTTCAAACTCACACACACACAGTTGTTAGGTGATAATAGCCATTTACTCAAGGCTGAGTAGATAAACAGCATATAAAGACAGGAATGTAAATCAAAACAGACTCTCCTGAAAAGAAAGCTTGCCTGGGTAGTTTTGCTTTCAACAGGAACACGCAGAAGAGAAGTAAAAATCCAGCTCAAAGTTCAGAGAGCGTTGGATTTTGGTAAGGGTTCATCATGAACTAGATGTCCCAGAAGGAGTGGGGATGGCATTGCAGCGGAGATTGGTGGCCAGATGGTGAATTCAGGCTGGCATAATCTCTCCGGAAAAAGGGAAGATTGTGAGATTGCCCACATGTACTCTGGACAGACGGTCCTCATGAATAGACTGCAGGAACTGAGGTGTCAGATTCCCTGATCAAAGGTTTCACAGAAACCCTTATCAGGGTATCTCCCATTGTGTCATTCTCATAAGTTGCAGGATGGGAAGAAGATGGGAGGGTGTGTGTGAAGTTGGAATGTAAGAGGTTGTTTTGGCTATAAGCACATCAAGGACAGGAGATTGAGATACGACAGGAATACCTTCTGGTTGGGAGGGGGAGTGACACATTTTGTGGGAAAGGGAACTAGCTAAGGGAATGTAGTTTAAAGTAGGTTTTGGCAGGAGGTCTTTATTCACAGCTTGCCTTCTGTACCGTTCATTACGTTTCAATAAAACAGTTCAAAGAAATCCAGTTTCTTGACTGTGTGTGTGAATGCTTGAATTTGTGTGGTCAATTTATGAATCAAGTGGCTGGAAGTCAAGGGATTTCAACCAAGCTCACGGCTGCAATGTAGCCTATATGGACACAAAGTTTGTCAAGTCTCATTTCTTAATCACTTTTTTAATTACTTCTTAATTGCTTTTCAACTATTAGGAACCTTTGGAACAACACGTTTTATAACAATCACTAGGTGAGTTTCCTTCAATCTTTAGTGAAAGTAGCTTTAAATACAATTAAAAAAAATTTTTGGGGGGGGGGACAGCCAAAGGATGATTAGAATGTTGATTTTAGAAAGTTACAAATGGATTAAGGATCCAGATGGATTTGAAATAAGATTTTGAAAGTAATTTAAAAAATCCTTCCCATGAGAAAATGCTACTGTTTTGAATTCTAAAAAAAAAAAAAATGAAATAGATAAACATGATAGGATGGGACTTTGAAGGTTGGACACTAGAGGAAACCAAAAAGAACTAAGGATCACAACTAAAGGAGAACACTTAAATTGGACTCACTAATACAGAATGGAGCAAGATACTTCAACACTTGATATATTGAAGGATATTTGTGAACAATGGACTCAGAAGGTAATTTTAAGTATATCTGCTATTATAGATAGGCTTATGGAAGAGGAACAAATTTTACTGGACAAGACAGACTGAAACAGATTTGAAAGTGATTTAAAAATGACAGGCTATAAGAACAATATGGATACTACATTGGATATACAACTGAAACTGGCTGATGTCTTAATAATTAAAAGGGATATACAAATAACAAACCAGAAGAATGACTTGGATAACTTTTCTCTACTGGATTTACAAAGAGTCCTGTTAAATATTTGAAGGATTTTGTGAGAAGGGACAAAGAAAAACTGAAAAAAAAATCAAGTTCTAGGACATTATTTGAAGGGATTAAAGATCAAGATTGTTAAAAGTAAAAGAAAGGAATATAAAGTTGGTTTATTTGATCAAGGTTAAAATAGATATGTTGTTATCTCTGGTAACCCTTAATGGACTTTTGCTCACCAGGACAAAAATGATGAGGTTTTAAAGATTTGTTTATAGATAAGAGATGGGATATGGGAAGAAGAGATCATTTGTTGTATTTTAAGAGAAGGTGATAAGTTACTAAAATTGTTTATACATGTTGTGATGAAGGGGGAAGGCATTTCTTTATATATTTCTTTTATTTTTCTTTACTATATTCTTATTTTTTCCTTCTTTTCTATTTTCTATTTTTATTTTCTGCGCTTTCCATTTTTTCTTTTTACTCTTTTCTTTTAGTTTGTGTTTGTTTTTATCTTTTTAATTATAATGCTTAATAAAATTATTATATATAAAAAACAAAGTTCAGAGAGCCAAGCCAGTTTGTCAATCAGTCCAAAGGTCAGAGTTTCAGGGGGTTTTTTACATGAGCAAAATACATACAGAAAGCTGAAGATTCAATACGGCAAATCCAACGTGTAGGAAAATATTCAATCCTTCAAATTCAGTACAGACATGATAACAGGAAGGCAATTATTTACTCTCAGTCCTCCTTAATTTTTAAATGAGAAAACAAGCCAAAACTTTAAAAGATTTTTAAAAATTTAATCCAGAAATAACAATAAGCACCAAGAGAGTCTGCTTCTTATCAATGTAGAAAGCCTCTCTTGGGGTAGATAAACTGAATATATATATATAAATTGGTTGATTTAGAAATGGGGTGGCTCGACCAAATGTCCCTTTAAGGCTACAAATGTGGCTAGGAAATGGTGATTTCCCCAACCCCGTTGTCTCTTACTGGATCGTTGCAAATGCTGCGATTCTCTGGCTACAAGACAGAGTTCAGGAGAGCAGGTAGGGTGATTCTGAGCTTTTTCTTTATTCATGAAAAAGCTCTGGGCTCCAGGAAAAAGATTGCTTGAGCCCCAAAAAAGCACGCACTGTCAGCTCTGCCTACAGAGCCCGCAGACACAGCTGCTCAGTCAGCCATGTTCCCACAGAAGTCCACACTGCTCCATCTGTTCTGATGGTGCCTGTGTTTCATCAGCCTCAGATGATTCCTGGCTTGGTGTCTCCTGAGGCTGACATTCCACTGGTTCAGCTGGAGCAGCTTCATCAGAGTCTGAGTCCTGGGCAATGATACCCTTCTGGGTCCATGATCTAATCAAGTTTTGGGGGAATCCTCTAATGCTTCATTATGGAGTACCACAGAGCTCTGACAAAATGTCTAGAAGTGATTAGGATCTAGATAGAGAAGAACAGATTTAGGCTGAACCCCAGCAAGATAAAGTGGCTGTGGATCAGAACACTTTCTGAATCCAGAGAAGCTCCATTTATAGATTTTAATGGGACTGTGCCCCCCCATACAGGATTGGATGGCAACCTGAGGTTTTTCCAGAATTTGGGCTCCTGCCTGAACAGCAGGTGAGGGCTGTGGCTCAAAGAGACTTTGTACAGTTGCATCTGGTTGCTTGTTGCCTCCTTTCCTGTATCAGAAGTCATTGCATATGGTCACTTATGAGCTTATCACCTTATGGCTGGACTATCACAACTCACATTACATGGGGTGTGCTTGAAGATCATTTGGAAGTTTAAACTGGTACAGCATGTGCTGCCTGAATAGTTATGGGTGCATCTAAATTTTCCAATGTATTTCCCTACTTTGGGAGTGGCATTGGCTGCCAGTTACCCTCTGTGTGGAATTCAAGATGCTTATTATTATATGTAAAGCCATATATGGTCAGGGCCTGGATATCACCAAGACTGTCTTCTCCACCTTTCTGTCCAGTGAGCTCAGGGTGAGTGGGCTTGCAGAGGATCTCATGCCATAAATAAATAAGTAGGTAAGAGCAATGAATGGTCTTAAGGGAAGTTTTGTTAATAACACAAAGAGGAAGTTTGCCAAGGTCTCAACTTTAATTCCATTCAAAAATAGCAGTTTAGAGAACATTCTTTTTTAAAAGAGAAAAAAAAAATAAGCCAGAGTTGTATAAATTTTAAATATAAGATGTAAAAAAAATAAATAAATTTTTATTACATCTTATATTTATATTATACAGTATGGCATCCGATGAGTTATTTGAAGGACCTCCTCTCCCTGTTCACATCTACCCATCTCATCAGGTCTGGCAGGAAGAGCATGTGGTGTGTCCCATCCACAAAGGAATGTCATCTGATGGGACCCAGGAGGAGAATCTTTTCTGCTGTGGCATCCACCCTTTGGAATTTCACTCCCCCTGAGGTCAGATTGGCTCCAACCTTGCTGGCCTACTGGAAAGGCCTGAAGACATGGCTTTGCCAACACCACTGTCCTAACTGGTGAATTGCCACTAACTGGAACCAACAAATCGCACAAGTTGCTTTACTTAACACACAGGTTGAATCATCTGGCAGCAAGCATAAAACTGGCAACAGATGCAAGATAGAAATCTGCAAGGGAAGAACAAATTATATGCTGGTAGAATTTTTTGCCAATGCAAGGTTGGGTGGAGAGTACCTTAACTTAAGCAAGGGGGTTTCTATGCTTGGAGAAGGCAGGGGGCCTCAATGCCACGCCATGATGCACTTCACTGAGGCAGATTGAGTGCAATTCACACAGGCCTACTTATTCTTGTTAATATGCTGTGGATGGGTTTTGTATGTGAGAGAGAAATTTGATCATAATTTTAATTACAGCAGGAAAATAAAATCCATAGTTATTATTCTGATGCAACAATATTTCAGAAAGTTATATAACATTCTTCACTACACGGTCTATGAAAAGCAAATTATTCATTCCAAAAGATTTAAAACATTGCACTTAGGACGTACATATGGATATGGATTATGACAGGAAAATTCATTCATCTATAACAATATATGTAAAGACTAGGCATCTTTTTCATTTTTATCAAATCGCGCCAATAAAGCTCTTAATATATTTCCAGGTCATTTTTGGTATCTGTCTCGAAGATTTTCAATTGCAATTTTTGTCTGTTAAATACAGAAGAGGAAGGCAGTATAAAGTTAAAGTCAATACCATTTTTAAAAATACATCTTAAAGTTGCCAGGTTTGAGAAACCCTGTTCTAAGCAACTTTTCACTCAGGCTGCCACAGCAAGTCCTCAAGTATTCTTGAAGCTGGTATTTGCATGTAATAAAATAAAGATAAGCTTTATTTTAATAACATGGAGACAGGGAAGACTAAGTTACTTAAGTCTATCTACAGTTGAGAACCAGTCAAGTGGTTTCCTCCACTTTGGGCTTGTCAGAGTGGGAAGAGAAAGAGAACTAAACTGATGGAAGATGGAAGTGTGTGGAAAGCTCTCAGAGTATCAGTCGAATAATTAGGAGCATGTTACATAGCCTTGAAGGAAAGCGGTGAACATTGCAGAGCCCCTGTGCTAACTGTCTCTACATTCATTATTCCTAGATCCTATCAGTCAATAGGTTTATGCGTGCAGAAAGCTTGTACATGCAAAATTGAATTTGATGACCATATTGTTTAATTGCTCCCAGTCAGGAATTTATTTATTTATTTATTAATTTTTATTCATTCAATTTCTATAGCTGCCCATCTCAACAAATGACTTGGCAGCTTACAACAATAAAAAACTATAAAACAATTAAACAATTACAATTAAAACAGTTACAGTACAAAATAAATATACATGGCTGCCAAGTAAGCAATGTAAGATGTTAATATAGCCAAGAAACAGGACCATTATGAAAGGCCAACAGGGTCAGGGACATCCTGATGTCTGAAGGGAGAATATTCCAGAGGGCAGGTGCTATGGCTGAAAAGGCACGCTTTCTAGTCCCCATCAACTGATATTCTCTGGCTGACGGAATCTGTAGCATGCCCAATCTACTAGATTGAATTGGATGGGTAGAAACAACTGGGAGAAGATGGTCCCTTAGGTAACATGATCCTAAGCCATGAAGGGCTTTAAAGGTGACAACCAGCACATTGAATTGTACCCAGAAGCACACTGGCAACAAATGCAGCTCCCACAGCAGTGGTGTTACATGTGCTGAATATCCAATTCCATTTACTACACATGCAGCTGCATTCTGCACCAGGGTGAAGCTTCTGAATGCTCTTCAAGGGCAGCCCCATGTAGAGCGTATTGCAGTAATCCAGATGGGAGGTCATGAGGGCATGAGTGACAGTGAGTAGTGCCTCCTGGTCCAGGGATGGGCGCAGCTGGTGCACAACCTGAAGCAAAGGCCCTCCTAGCTATGGCTGCCACCTGCTCTTCCAGCAGGAGCCAGGAGTCTACGAGGACCCCCAAACTATGCACTGGATCCATCTGGTGCAGTGCAACCCCATCCAGGACCAATGATGGAAAAACCTTGTCACCGGGAGGCCCACAAACCCAAAGTCACTCAGTCTTGCTTGGGTTTAGCTGAAGCCCATTGCACCCCATCCAGGCCCTAACAGCCTCCAGGCACTGGGTCAGGACATCCACGGCATCACTCAGGCGGCCAGGAGTGGAGATATAAAGCTGGGTATCATCAGCATATGGATGATACCTCACCCCAAACCATTGGATCACCTCCCCCAGTGGCCTCATGTAGGTGTTAAATAGGAGAGGGGAGAGAACTGAGCCCTGAGGCATCCCACAAAGTAGGGGACAGGGGCTGGACCTCCTCCCCGATCAACACTGACTGAAACCAACCCCGGAGGAAGGAGGAGAACCAGCACAACATGCAACAACATAGCCCGAGAAAATCCAGCCAGTGTAATATTGGGAGTCATAATTCAGCAATGCCTGGAACCCCACCAGTTGATCTGTGACAAAGTGCATGCTTTACAGTTCTGAAAGATGCCTCAACCTCAGCAGAATAGTAACAATAATAAAAGTATTGATGGGCAATTTCCATTACCTCCCCACCTTGACACACATGCACAAACAAACCATATTTCTTTTTACTTACTAGTTTTGGAAAAAAACTGCTTCTTTTGCCTTCAGTCACTTCACTCTAATAGCAACTGTTTCTTTTGCTATGTTGTTACATCTATCTGCCACTTACATAGAAAACATTTCCACATTTGAAGCTGGAGGTAAGCTTAGGTACCTCCCTTGTTGTCATAAGTACTGATGGTGAGCAGGAGGGGGCCTCTATCCAGGGGGGAAAACGATGCGTAGTACTGAGGAATTAAGCAGCCATTCAAAGGAACACAGATCAGAACCGCCTTAACTTTTGGGGTTTATCTGTCTGGGTTTTTCCCACGCTTCTTCAGTTTGTTAGGATTTTCTGTCTAATGTAGCAGTAATAAACACTAGAGACCCACTCCTCGTCTCAGCGTGATTTCTGACTGTTAGGACACTTGTCTACTTAAAAATCAGAGTAAATTTGTTCAGGTTGTCAGAAAGTTGTTGCACCCACAACAGAACCCTTTCTTCTTGCACAGAAGAAAGTTTCTTGTTTGGAAACTACTGGTTTCACAAAGAGAACTAGTGTAGTGTAATGATGGTATTATTATTATTTTACATTTTATTAAATAAATTTTGTTATTCCAACAACATTACAACTTTGCAATATTTTAAATATTTAAACAACACAAGCTCATCACACCTTATTAATATATAATATATAATCGTTCCTCATTGAATACAGTTGTGACTTGACCATGTATTTAGAATTTGAATACTGACCATGCTTTTTTTAACCATAACTATAGACCATATCTTTGAATACAATTGTTACATTTTTGAAAAGTTGCTGTTGTTGACTTATTATAAATTTGGTGGCTAGAAGTAAGAATATGATAAATTCTTTATTAATTGGCTTAGCATTATGTCTTTCAAATATATGTAATAACCCCAATTTGGAAACACATATTTTCCTTTTCATTTAATTATATAGATCTGCTGGAAGATTTTCTGCAACTCTTTCACAGGTCCACCACATATGAAGAAATGTACCTTTCTGTTTATAACTCTTCCAACATTTTACTGAATAATTGCTGTATACATTATTTATATTGGGATTAATTGCCATCTATGTATTACCTTCAACTGCAATTCTCGTATGGAGGCCAATAAGTATTCTGTTGAGTCCCTACCTTCCATTTGCTTACCTAAATCTGTATCCCAAATCTTCCACAATCTAACAGGGGAACCACCCATCTTCATCTCCAGTAATATGTTATATATTTTAGAAATCAAGCATTTTTATTGCAAGTGATAATCAATTATACATTTCTTAAAATTGACCAAATAGCAATTTGTTATTTCCTTTAATGCTTTATCATTAAAAATGGTTTAAATTGAATCCAATTTTTTTTAAAAAGGTATCTGATGACTAGTTTAAATTCAATCTCTTCTGTACTAGATTAAAAATTGCCCTAAAAATCTCTTGTCCTACATAAACTACCCTGTTTTGCATGTTTCCCTCAGTTCAGCATTTCATTTCTCCAATTCATATTTTGCTTTCCTAAATCAAGCACTGCAGTAACCAGCACAAATGTGTGTCCCTCTTTTGAGCAAAGAGATACTTCAATATGTTTAAGTAAATGTTAAAGGAATCATTTAACTTAACCTGCTGCTTAATCCCATCCTCCCTTCTCCACTCCATTCTGCTAATTCCCATCTCATTCCTCCCTCACCATATCATCCTCCCAGACCCTCTTAGACTGAATGTGAGCGGTGCTCACATAAGATTTACAGATACTTTGAATCTAAAATGGTATATGTGTGTGTGTGTGCACATGTGTGTGCTCTGAAACCATACACTTTCCATCCCTAGGCATCCCAAGGCTTTTAAATACCTACAAATAGTCATTATTTATCTATACCTATCTTAATAATCTTTATTATCAAATGTTTATTTTAAACATTATTCTTTTCTTTTCCTTTCCTTTTTTGGGAAATAATAAAGTCTACTTCTTTACTATCTTTTTCAAGTCCATCTATCTTAAAGGTAAAGGTAAAGGTTTCCCTTGACGTAAAGTCCAGTCATGTCCGACTCTATGGGGCGGTGCTCATCTCCGTTTCTAAGCCTTGGAGCCGGCGTTGTCCGTAAGGACCCGTCCGTGGTCATGTGGCCAGCATGACGACACGGAACGCCGTTACCTTCCCGCCGAAGCGGTACCTATTGATCTACTCACATTTGCATGTTTTCGAACTGCTAGGTGAGCAGGAGCTGGGACTAGCAACGGGAGCTCACCCCACCGCGTGGTTTCGAACCGCTGACCTTCCGATCGGCAGCTCAGCGGTTTAACCCGCAGCGCCACCGCCACCATCTATCTTAGCTTCTCCTTAATGTAAAACAGCCATGCTCCAAGGGTCCAAGATTGTGTTCTGATAATTTTTCTCGATGTTTTCTGGAACTCTATCAAAGCTTTGTTCATTTTGGAAACAATAAAAAAAAGTGTTCTTTCCCTGAGGCTAGAAGATAATTAGATTAAATGGTGATCCCTATTTATATTTTACTCCACATTTTATAAATTCTTCAGTAAGAGGCTTGAAATCTCTCCTTCTTTGTTAAGTAGTCAGACTTGCACCCTGGAAAAGATATATGGTTTCTTGCCCCCATTTTATTTCCTCCTGCTCATGAGCTTTATGCATAATCATATCTCTTGCTCATGCGTTGACAAATCTTTTAATAACATCTTGTGATTTTTGCATTCTTGTGAGTCTATGGGCATGCTGCACATATTTCTCAGTTGTATCTAGTATATTTCAGTATGCGAGAGCTGGACCATAAGGAAGGCTGAGAGAAGGAAGATCGATGCTTTTGAACTGTGGTGTTGGAGGAAAATTATGAGAGTGACTTGGACTGCAAGAAGATCAAACCAGTCCATCCTCCAGGAAATAAAGCCAGACTGCTCACTTGAGGGAATGATATTAAAGGCAAAACTGAAATACTTTGGCCACATAATGAGAAGACAGGACACCCTGGAGAAGATGCTGATGCTAGGGAGAGTGGAGGGCAAAAGGAAGAGGGGCCGACCAAGGGCAAGGTGGATGGATGATATTCTAGAGGTGATGGACTCGTCCCTGGGGGAGCTGGGGGTGTTGACGACCGACAGGAAGCTCTGGCGTGGGCTGGTCCATGAAGTCATGAAGAGTCGGAGGCGACTAAACGAATAAACAACAAAAAAAAGCATATACATACTCAGTATATCTAGCACAAGTGCATTAATTTTTGGAATAAGATTTCCTAATAAGTCATTCTTTTCTGCATTCTCTTGAATGCCTCTAATCCCTAAATTGTTCCTTCTACCTTCTATGTTTCCATCCTGAACATCAGCCAAATCCAATTTCATGTTTATAATATCTTTTTGAATTGTTCCAATATCACACACAGTTTTTATAGCAGTGGCATAACCCTTTCTGGCTCTCTGAGAAGTCTCTGAAATCTGCATGGCCATATCCTTGAACTGTTGTTGATTTATCCCATTCTAATTTTAATTCCTGATTGAGCAGGGATTGTTGAATTTGGTCACCATCCAGAATTTGGGCAGAACAATGTTGAGTTTTCAGATATTCTCTTTGAATAGCCTCCTTCATTCCTCATTATTAAATGGAGGGTGCCCCTTCAACTTTCTGCTGGTAATGGTAAAATATATATGAAAAAAAATCTGTGTAAAAGAGACAATATAAAAAAACACTTCACTGTCTTTACATTCTTCATGGCACCTTAGCAGTTGCCTCATGAAGGGATATTGTGGTATTTCCCTCTAACAAGACCAAAGATAGGATGTTAAAACAACTCAACACAAATGTTCTTCTTTTATTTTCAGCTTTAAGATCATAATGATTCTGTAAGGGACAAAAGCATGTTCTAATGCCAAATAATAATAGGTACTACAGTTAGAATGTTCTGAAGGTCATTATCCTATAACTGTCCCTTTTGAAAAATAATGTACCACAGAGATACTTTTAAAAAGTGAGACATAAATCCACATGTCTGCAGCTGTTCTGCTAGAGATCTCATCTAAGCAAAATTAAAATTATCTAATGTAATTAGAAGTGCTAGATCATCTGAAACAAACAAACAAACAAACCTGAATTCAATCAATAGTTAAAATACTGGGGCTGTTGTGGCAGATTTTAGCTGTGCCACTGGTTCTCAGGAAAGAAGGAGCACATTCCAAGGAGGTGGAAGAGATAAGAGGAGGCACAGTCCAGTGAGCAAATGTGGGAAAACAAAGAGGTTCAGAGTAGCCCCATCCTAGAGTGCTGCCAGGTTATTTCCCCTTAGGTTAGGTAGAGTAGCTTTAGTCTGACAAGATTCTGTCTATACGGTGTGAGCAAATAAAGAACTGAAGTTAGAATGGACTGATTCTTCGTTGTTCTTGGGCTGGGCCTGACAGCTGTGCTTCTCCTCCATAATGGCTTCTACACTCCAGGTTGCATTTGATATCCAACATGGGAACAAGAACATACCTGTCATGGATTTTAGTATCAGTTTTTAATATATACCTCAACTATATACAGTAGAAGCACCATGCTCTTGGGATCTAACCCCTGAATTTCAGATGGTATAAGGTGACCTTCACTAGTTGAAAAAGTTATGGACAGCAGCAACATTTGGATGCTCTCACATCTATATTTTATTATTCTAAGCAAGGCCACTTCAGACTCAGAGAAACATGGGGAAGAAGTTAAAACTGAATATCTAGAAATACTGCCTGATAAATCTTCTAGAGATCCAGATCCTAATATATAACATGAACAAAAATCCCTTTCATTTATCTTGGTGATATCTGTTAGTGCATGTGGAGCATGTGCAGAGTTCTGGAAAGTGTTTGGCCCAAGCGATCAGAAAGAAAACGCCAGGCATTTCAACAAAAATAGTTGTATTCAAAGCAAACAGAGAACATAAACAGTTTCCTCCAGATCCCTGGAGTTCTCAAAATCTTCTAAATACAAAAAAACCTATTTACAGTCTTACACACACACACATGCATGTGTGCTGAGCAAGGGCAAGAGCTGGCAGGCAGACTGGTTGGATTCAAAAGTGGAGTAAACAAGGGCAGGTTTCAAAATACAGCTTCCCTTGTACAGTCATCCAACACTTAACTTTTCTGACCCCTGTTACATTTTAACCTGAGAACAATTGCTGCCTGACCTCTTGACCCTGCTGACACTTAAGCAATATTTAATTACCATGGTACCAGGGCATTTCTGTGGCTTATTCCTTGCAGAATAATAATGATATACCAATACCCCACTTTATTTTGCTAAGGAGTAGGCCGCAGACCAATTTTTTTTCTGTTAATTCTCTGTGTTTTACTGCAGATATATAAACAGTCTTTTCAATGCTGCTTTTCTAGTAGATGTAGGCTTTTCTACATGTCTACTTAAAACTGACACAGAATTTGAGATATCTGGGCGAGAATGGTTTACAATGTACAACAAACTTCCAATTGCAGATCTAAATTTGTCTGCCTCAGATAACTCAGGTTCTCCTACCTCCCCCTGGAATTTAGGAAGCATGGGAGTGGAGACTGGTTTACAATCTTGCATGTTAAACTCCTCTAGGAGCTTCTGAATTTTATTTTGTTGGCTTAACAGAAAGCTACCATCTTTCTCTCTGTGTATTTCCAAGCCTAATTTGTTTTTTTTAGAACAAACATAATTTGTTACTGTTCCAAAGCTTTTTAATGTGAAATGTCTTCTCATGCAGGCCTCAAAATCAAGCCTTTGACTATCTGCTAATGTAAGCAGCAATAAATCATCAACATACAGGCAAAGATACCTAAAGCCTTGTATGTCTTTCTTAACATAAACACATGGATCTGCTTTTCCTTTTTAAAAACCAAAATTCTGTAGTGTTTCATCTAATTTTAAATTCCAGCATCGAGCTGCCTGTTTTAAACCATATATTGATTTCTGCAGCTCACAGAACATATTTTCACCTTTTTCATAACTAGGGGGTTGCTGCATGTATAATTTTTGGTCTAACTCACCATACAGAAATGCAGTTTGAATGTCATAATGATGAACTGACATCTCTCTGAGTGCAGCAATTTTTATCAGCAATCTAATTGATTCACCAGTTTTGTTCTACACATGAAGAGCTTTTGTTAATTATTAATTTATCGCCTATTATGAACCTGCAGCTTTTTTGACTTTGTTCATATCCAACAAAAATAGCTTTCTTTGCTTTAGAATTTCCTTTCCTTCTCAGCTGTTTTTGAATACGAACCCATGCAGTACTACCAAACACTCTGAGATGATTCACTTTATACCATAAAACAAATGGAATGGAGTGTCCTGAATCACACAGTTCTGTAGCCTGTTTTGAACATAACAGGCAGTTGATACTGCTTCATCCAAAACTTAAAAAGTAATCTTGCGTCTTTAAGCAAGATTACTTTTAAAGTTTGGGGTGAAGCATCGTTGCTTCTTGAAGTGTTCTGCCTTTTCTTTCAGCAACACCATTTTGCTGAGGGGTATAAGGGTTAGAAAGAATTTATTCTATCCCTTTTTCTGTCAGGAACTTTTTAAATTTGTCAGAAAGGAACTCCCCTCCTCTATCACATTGCAATGCAGATACAGGCTTTGGAAATTTTCCATTTGCCCATGTTACAAAACTTTTAAATTTCTCAAATGCTTCATCTTTATGTTTTAGCAGATAGATAAATGTATATCTGGAAAAGTCATCAATTATGGTCATCATAAACCTTGCTTGTCCAAAATTTGGAACAAAAGGACCAATAATGTCAGAATGAACAGTTTCAAGAGGTCTAGTTGTAATTCTATCACTGTGTTTGCTCACAGGAGCTTTTTGCATTTTGCATTTTGCTTAACCATTTATTTTTTTATTCTGTGGGCTGTTGTACTGCTGTATCTGAGTGTCAGCCCTTATTTTAAGAAAGTTGGTAGTAGTCCATATGGGATTCTTGCCTCTCCATATATGGCCCAGAAAACAATGGCAAAAGACTGGACTGTGTGGAGACCAGGTATATCACCAGTGGAAAGGTGAAGGAAGTAAGCCATACATCTATGAATATTCATGTAATTAATTATAGCCTGACTCTTCTATCATACTCCGAGAAAAAGCAAAGGAGAAAGGCTTCTACACTTTTTTTTTATGTTACACTTGTGATTTATTGACCATCATTTGTTTTTGATATTTTGAATACTGAAGTTGACAGCTATATGGTCACATCAAATGGCTTAGCTTGGATGCTGAGTTCTGCTATACTGAACTATTGTTCTTAATTTCAAGCAATATTCAAGCTGTGGGGAAGTTGTTGACAATGTTCTGTTCAGGTGCCAGAAGGCTATAAATATCCTGATGAGAGAGAACAAACAAGATGGGAGTTGCTCTCCGTACATCCACACAGGCCTGCTTATTTCTGGTGATATGCCATGGATGAGGTTTCATGTGTAAGGAATAAATTTGATTATAATTTTATTTACAGCAGGAAAATAATATCTATAGCTATTCTGAAACAAACAATATTTCCAAATGTTACATATATAACATGCTTCACTGCATGGTCTATGAAAAGCAAAATATACATTCCAAAAATTTTAAAACACTATACAGGAAAAGTCATTCATTTATAACAAAATATGTAAAGACTAGGCATCTTTCTCATTTTTATCAAATCGCTCCATTAAAGCTCTTAATATATTTCCAGGTCGTTTCTGGTATCTGTCTTGAAGATTTTCAGTTGCAATCTTTGTCTGTTAAATACAGAAGAGGAAGGCAGTATAAAGTTAAAGTCAATACTGTTTTTAAAAATACATTCACAGATTACTAGTAATGAAAGAACTTCCTCCATCTGAACTGCATTTTGATTTCTTCATGTACTACCAATATATACATATCCACCAAAAACTTAGATTTTATAACCACTTTTTTAAACTTACAAGCAGGCTATTAATTTGTTAGGGGAATTGTTTCTATTAAAGCAATTTTTAAAGAGTACAATAATTTTTGTGTGCTATTATTCAAATTCTTAGTTTCAATTATTTTTTTCCTAATTGCATGATTATCAATAATAAATTCATAGAGAGAGGGAATTCAGACATAAACATTTTTTAAACTATATAAAATAACTATCAGCTCTGACTATACCTCAAAACTAAAATGTTCTGCAGAAAAACCCAATATATTTAAAAGTTTGTTTTGGTGAAAAGTTTCCTTACTTTTTCAGCCAGCTCCTTAGCGGTTACGTTTGGGTCATATGGGATGGGTTCTCCAATATAGGTGTGGAGTTTTACTGGAAACCCGCCATAGATTGGAAAGGCAAGCAATTTAAAATGTTCATACAGCCATTTTGATAGCCCTGTAGAGGAAATAAAACAAAATGGAAGACAAAATTAATTCACAAGGATGTGGAAATCTCTATCAGGTTTTTTTTAAAAGTACATTGCATCTTAAAATTGGAGAAATGAATTATGATGTAAACTTCTGCAGTCAGTTATGAGTCATAGAATGTGATCCTGAAATTGGAATATTTATCTATGATACTGAGAAGGAAACAAAACACAGTGAAATAAGATTGAAATTAAACCTGAAAAACCTCATAAAAATGGCAGTTCATAAATGGTTGTAGAAATAATAGAAACATTCTTCCACAGTAAGTTGATTAATATACATATCATGATTAGAATGCTATGTTTCTCGGAAATTAATAGTACAGGTCCACACACTGAGGGCAATCTAGGAAAGTACAAGGACATAGATAATGGGAATGATCCCTGTCTATATTGTTGCTGTTGGTATTTCCTTGTTTTTGCAAGGAGCAAGCCATTAAGTTGCTATGGTAACAAATCACTCTGGCAGGGTGAACAGGTCAAACTTAAGTATCCTCAGGTTGGGGTGTGAAAAGAATGACCATATAAGGAAAGTGCTTGGAGGGGAGCTTGCCTGGACTTGTTTCAGTTTCCTTTTACACAGCCTTCCCTTCCAGTCCTACTCAAAGCATGTGTGTGTGTGCCTGAGCTTGTAAATATGAGCTTGTAAAGTTTTTGTGCCTATCCAGGATATCTGGATATGAAACTATTTATGTTTTTGTGCTTTCTGTAAATACATTTATTTTTATAGAAATGCCTGGTGTGTGTTTTTTCTGATCTCTCAGGCCAAACACTTTCCAGTAAACTCTGACAGTTGTGATGTGTGAGGAATGAACCCTTGGGTTGGGAACCCAACCACTTATGACACTAGTGGATAACTGAGTGGTAGACAAAGGACACATTTTCTTTGCTTTTGTGGCCAAGAACCACTCAAATGATGGGTGAGCCTGTGATGCCAAGGTGGGCAAAGAAAACTCATGGAAAATCATAACTGCCTGTATTTCAGAGGCAATGGTGCTATTGAAATTCAATGGTGAGATGAAGAGCATATTGGGAATGTAACCCTGTATTGTCACTTTGGATAGCAGAAGGAAAAGAATGACATAAGCAGCAGAGATTTGAAAGATATGTATGTTTTGAGAAACACAATTATTCCATTTATTTATGGCACCTCTCTCTCTATTGCCATGCAGTTTACTTTTCTCACAAATTAGAATGAACATATCTTTCTTTTCAGATTAGGAAAAGAAAAAATTAGCCTAAGACTATGAGATCTAAGACTTCAGTAAAGGATCGTTACCTTGTCATGGTGCTGGAGCTTGAGCACCTCAATGATGCCATGAGCTAAACCGTGAAGGGCCACCCAAGACAGGAAGGTCATGACAGAGAGGTCAGACTAAATGCGATCCCTGGGGAAGGTAATGGCAACCCACCCCAGTATTCTTGCCGTGAAAACTAAATGGATCAGTACAACCAGAGATATGTCAGTATACCATCGGAAGATGACACCCCCAGGTCGGAAGATGGTTAAAATGCTACTGGGGAGGAACAGAGGATGAGTTCAACTAGCCCCAGACGTGATGACGCAGCTAGCTCAAAGCCGAAAGGACGGCTAGCGGCAGAAGAACTATGGACAGAAGTCCGCAACATTGTTCAAGACGCGGCAACAAAATACATCCCAAAGAAAGAGAAAACCAAGAAGGCAAAATGGCTGTCTGCTGAGACACTAGAAGTAGCCCAAGAAAGGAGGAAAGCAAAAGGCAACAGTGATAGGGGGAGATATGCCCAATTAAATGCAAATTTCCAGAGGTTAGCCAGAAGAGATAAGGAATTATTTTTAAACAAGCAATGCACAGAAGTGGAAGAAGACAGTAGAATAGGAAGGACAAGAGACCTCTTCCAGAAAATTAGAAACATCGGAGGTAAATTCCAGGCAAAGATGGGATGATCAAAAACAAAGATGGCAAGGACCTAACAGAAGAAGAAGACATCAAGAAAAGGTGGCAATGATATATGGAAGACTTGTATAGGAAGGATAACAATATCGGGGAGAGCTTTGATGGTGTGGTCAGTGAGCTAGAGCCAGACATCCTGAAGAGTGAGGGTGAATGGGCCTTAAGAAGCATTGCTAATAACAAGGCAGCAGGAGACGACGGCATCCCAGCTGAACTGTTCAAAATCTTGCAAGATGATGCTGTCAAGGTAATGCATGCTATATGCCAGCAAATTTGGAAAACACAAGAATGGCCATCAGATTGGAAAAAATCAACTTATATCCCCATACCAAAAAAGGGGAACACTAAAGAATGTTCAAACTATCGAACAGTGGCACTCATTTCACATGCCAGTAAGGTAATGCTCAAGATCCTGCAAGGTAGATTTCAGCAATTCATGGAGGGAGAATTGCCAGATGTACAAGCTGGGTTTAGAAAAGGCAGAGCAACTAGGGACCAAATTGCCAATATCCGCTGGATAATGGAAAAAGCCAGGGAGTTTCAGAAAAACATCTATTTCTGTTTTATTGACTATTCTAAAGCCTTTGACTGTGTGGACCATAACAAATTGTGGCAAGTTCTTAGTGGTATGGGGATACCAGTCATCTTGTATGCCTCCTGAGGAATCTGTATAACAACCAAGTAGCAACAGTAAGAATAGACCATGGAACAACGGACTGGTTTAAGATTGGGAAAGGTGTATGGCAGGGCTGTATACTCTCACCCTACCTATATAACTTGTACGCAGAACACATTATGCGACATGCTGGGCTTGAGGAATCCAAGGCTGGAGTTAAAATCGCTGGAAGAAACATTAAGAATCTCAGATATGCAGATGATACCACTTTGATGGCTGAAAGTGAAGAGGAACTGAGGAGCCTTATGATGAAGGTGAAAGAAGAAAGTGCAAAAGCTGACTTGCAGCTAAACCTCAAAAAAACCAAGATTATGGCAACCAGCTTGATTGATAACTGGCAAATAGGGGGAGAAAACGTAGAAGCAGTTAAAGACTTTGTATTTCTAGGTGTGAAGATTACTGCAGATGCTGACTGCAGTCAGGAAATCAGAAGACGCTTAATCTTTGGGAGAAGAGCAATGACAAATCTCGATAAAATAGTTAAGAGCAGAGACATCACACTGACAACAAAGGTCCGCATAGTTAAAGCAATGGTGTTCCCCGTAGTAACATATGGCTGCGAGAGCTGGACGATAAGGAAGGCTGAGCGAAGGAAGATCGATGCTTTTGAACTGTGGTGTTGGAGGAAAATTCTGAGAGTGCCTTGGACTGCAAGAAGATCAAACCAGCCCATCCTCCAGGAAATAAAGCCAGACTGCTCACTTGAGGGAATGGTATTAAAGGCAAAAATGAAATCTGTTGGCCACATAATGAGAAGACAGGACACCCTGGAGAAGATGCTGATGCTAGGGAGAGTGGAAGGCAAAAGGAAGAGGGGCCGACCAAGGGCAAGGTGGATGGATGATATATTTTGATGGCATGAGAACAATTGTGCAAATTTACTGGGGGTCCTATATAATTCAAGGAAGCAACACAAAGAAATATGATGTGTTTGTGTTTGTGTTTGTGTTTGTAAGAAAGGGGTGGGTGGGAGATTTAGTGAAATCTCATGAGGAAAAAAAGTGCATTAAAATGGTTTAAAATGATGAATTTAATTTTTACTTTAAAGTGATGATGATGATGAATTTGTCTGTGTTCATAAAACAAGGTGATAAGTACATCACCTCCCTCCTACAAAATAAATCATTATTCTTGTTTTCTCCCTTTTTTCTGTTTCTCTGACATGAATGAAATGAAAGCTACTATGTTGGATCCTTCTGAGAATGAATATGTGACATGGTTTCCTTGCATGCTAAAAGACTGGATTGGTTCTGGTTATATGGAAGAGTCTGTGAGCTCTGTACTTCAGCCTCTGCTTTTATTAGTTTTTCTATTTATACATTATGCATATTCAATCATTTTTTTAGTTTTTTATACTTTGGCATTTTATTTTTATATTTGGAAAAAAAAGAATAACATACCTGCAGACATTTATGATGAGTTATGGAACAAACCAAAGCAAATAATAGCAAAATTTGTGAATTTATATGGAAAAATATGGCATGGTAAGTGAAGAATTCCTTAAACAATCACAAGAGAATCAAGAGGGCAGGCAGTGTTTTCCAGCCAGAGTCTCCATTTGTGTGTGACCCACAGATTGCCCACTATTTCTGTGAAACAGTGTGCTGTGTGAAGCCCATAATATTAACCTGCTCTCTGCAACAAAATGGTGCTCTTCTAAATACCTGGAGATGTTACAGTGAATATCCTGCTTGTGTAGGACATTCAGGATATATATACAAACCAATAAACCCACAAGAATCATAATAAACTACATGTAATCAATCACAGGGGACGCGGTGGTGCTGCGGGTTAAACCGCTGAGCTGCTGAGCTTGCCAATTGGAAGGTCGGCAGTTCGAATCCACGTGACGGGGTGAGCTCCCGTTGCTAGTCCCAGCTCCTGCCAACCTAGCAGTTCGAAAACATGCAAATGTGAGTAGATTAATAGGTATCGCTTCAGTGGGCAGGTAACGGCGTTCCGTGTAGTCATGCTGGCCACATGACCACGGAAGTGTCTACGGACAAATGCCGGCTCTTCAGCTTTGAAACAGAGATGAGCGCCGCCCCCTAGAGTCAGACACGACTGGACTTAATGTCAAGGAAAACCTTTACCTTTACCTTAATCAATCACAAGGCACCCTATTGGTTACATAAGCCCTCTGAAACACTTCCATTTTTAACAACTTTAAATGGAAAGAATGTTGGCCAAACCTGTTTTCCAAAGAAAGGCTATTTCATAAAATAGGTGCTGCCACTGAAAAGAAGTACCTGTGTACCACAGACACGCTCATCTACACTTCATGGAAGTCTAGCAGTTTCTCTCAGGATACACAAGTTGGGGGTCAACTGCTTCTGAAGTTTCTGAGTGGGCTTCATATAGAGTACATTCCAGAGAGGCAGTGGAGAGGGCATCTGTCAGAATAACAAGGTCTTCTAGCTCCAGGTATGATGCAGCTGTTGCATCAATTTAAACTGGGCAAAGGCCCACCTAGCCATGACCTTGCCCATGAACAGTAGTCATGACTCCAGAAGGACCCATAAGTCATGGAACCTTTGCTTTCAGGGGTAATGCCACAACCCCATCAATAGACAACTCTGAGGTAGTCAGAAAACCTCAAGTAATTTGAAAATACCTCCATCTTGTGGGATTCAACCTCCCCCTCTTTTGTTAAAGAGTAGAGAAGAGGGACGCGGTGGCGCTGCGGGTTAAACTGCTGAGCTGTCGATCGGAAGGTCGGCGGTTCGAAACCGCGCGGCGGGGTGAGCTCCCGTTGCTCGTCCCAGCTTCTGCACACCAAGCAGTTCGAAAACATGCAAATGTGAGTAGATTAATTGGTACCGCTTCGGCGGGAAGGTAACGGCGTTCCGTGAGTCATGCTGGCCACATGACCCGGAAGTGTCTATGACAACGCCGGCTCCAAGGCTTTGAAACGGAGATGAGCACCGCCCCCTAGAGTCGGACACGACTGGACTTTACGTCAAGGGAAACCTTTACCTTTACTTTAGAGAAGAGGAACTGAACCCTGAGGGATTTTATAAGGCAGTGCCTACCAGGTGGGCCTCTTTTCCTTCCTGACCCACTGACTTGAACTGCCCACTTAGAAAGGAAGGAGTCGAACCTTCAACCACTGCAGTGGACCAGATGTATACCATGTTCTATGTTAACAAAGGCCACCAGGAGGACTTAAAAGAAGTTGGGAGAGTGTACTACCTCCTTACATCTCCTGGCAAAGGTCATCCACAAGACCAACCATCTGATGCCCAGGCCTGACTGAAAAGGGTTCATATTATCTTCCAGCTAAATATTCTGTAGCTGCCAACAATCACAATCTCAATAACCTACTCTACCTTTAAAAAATAAGTTAGGGACTGGGACATAGTTGTCAAGAATGGCTAGGTCACCTCTTGTGGAGGGGCACACCTCACCCTCTTAAAGACTGCAAATACTACCCCTCCCCACAGTGAGGCACTCAGAGAACCAGTCCATCACACACACACATACACTCTCTCTCTCTCTCTCTCTCTTGCATAGGAGCCAGGAGGTGCACCACTCAAATTTTCAGGTGGCCAATGACATACTGAGAGTAATCTATCCACAAAGTCCAGAATGAATCCTGGGGACTATTGCAAGGCAGCACCACAGTCAGCATTTTGAGGGAAAGTTTACTTGGGTAATTGCATATCAATTTCCTAGACAGTGATACTGGCAATAGTTAAGGGGGGAAAAGGAGTCAGTTTCTAGCTTTTGGACTCTGAAGAAGCAGGATAGAAAGAATATTGACACATTTGCACTTTGCTGTTGAAGAAGACTCCTGAGAATGCAGTGGACAGCCAAGAAAACAAACAAATGAATCATTGAACAAATCAACCTAGTGTTCTCACTCAAGGCACAAATGGCCAGGCTCAATTATCCTACTTAGGACACTTTATGTGAAGACCCAGCTCTCTGGAGAAGACTGTAATGCTGGGAAAGGTGGAAGGAAAGAGAAGAAGAGGACTACCAGCAGCAAGGTGGATGGACTTGGCTATGGCTGCACTGTTGGAAGATCTGAAAGACTAGGTTATGGAAAGATTGCCATGGAGAAAATCTGTCTATGTAATCTCTAAGAGTCAACCCCAACTTGATGGTACATAATCAATCAATCAATCAATCAATCAATCAAATCTAGCTTTTAGAAAAGAATGGATTGCTTTCCAGGAGTAGCTTGGTTAGTCAGAAATAAACTATGCCGAACAAGTCTGATCTTTTTTCATAAAATGACCAGGTTAGTTGGCAATGGGATTACGGTAGACATAAAGTACATTGACTTCAGCCAACCATTTGGCAAAGTTTCCCATGAGATTCCAGTAGAAAGGACTGCAAACAGAAAGGTGGGTTTTGCTACCACTAGATGGATAGAGAGCTGGTAGAAGAATCATATGCAATGAGTATATGTTCACAGCTTTGTATCAAGTTGGTGGCAAGTGTGGAGTGGAGTGCCACAGGGCTCTGTGTTGTCCAACATATTTATATATTGCTTACATGACCATTTTGGAAATATGATCATAAAATGTTCACACAATAGAAACCAGTGTGTGTATGTGTGTGCATATGTGGAAACACTTACAGAACAGTCTCAAGTTGGAGCACTGGCCACTAAAACAGCAAGACAAAATTTAATAAACACAAATGTGAAGTTCTATACTTGAATAGGAAAAATCAAAATCATGAGTAAAGAATGTAGGGGAGACCATACTAAGCAGAATGGTAAGTTCCCCAGTTTTGTGAATTGGCTGGCCAGATAAATTTAACAAACAAACAAATAAGCAAACACTTTCAGAATCATTCCAGAAAACATGACAAGAAGAAACTACAAGAGAATAGACTTCAGCTGGATAGTGAGAAAAATGTCCTTATTGTACAAGCTGTTCAATAATTGAATAGGTTGCCTTGGGAGATGGTAGACTCCTTCTGTCATGTTCATCATTCCAATGGTCTGGGTACATCGTAATGTTTCGCATGTCAATTTCCTGATCCGTGTCTGTCATTTGCTGGGAGGAGAATTTCAGCCATGCTGGGCTGTAATCTCCTTACTGTTACTGAGGAATGTATGTTTGGGTTATTGCCTGTGTTCAAGGTTACTTTCCCAGGCCGATGTGTAACGGTTACCAACACCTGGGAGGGGGTGGTTGCTATGCTGGGGCGAGGGGCGGGATTGGGTTTGAAGCGAGGGTTTTTAGTTTGTATTTGGCGCGCTTTTGGTCATTCTCAGCTTTCTTTGTATTTGCACACTATTCTTTCAATAAATCAGTTTTCATTAAGGACCTGCTTGTGAGGTATGTCAGAATAGGCAATCATTACATAAAGCTGAGAATCCTTAAAACTCTTACCACTAACATCCTACCAGTGTTACTGTGAGGAAATAAAGTTAGTGATGGCTGAACCTACTTCCCGCTCGGGAGAGAGTGAGGATTCCAGCGTGGGGGAAACGGATTCCATGGGACAAAGAAGGGAAAGGATCCTCACTCCAGAATCGGAGGAACTGTCGGAGACCTCGGATGCCAGCTCAGCTACTGCGAAAGCGGTAAAGTCCAAGGTGGTCAGGAAGACAGAGGGAACCCTGTCCGGAACGCCCCTGGCACCTGTGAAGCCAAGGTATCTGCTGTCCCCAAGTGTGGCCATAATGGAGAAGATTGGGTCGGACGTCTCCGAGGCCACTGAGAAATCACAGAGGTTGGAAGCCAGGGTAAGGTCTTTAGAAGACATGATGGCGAGGATGTCATTTGCGAGGGGCAGCCAGGACAGAGGAAGAAGGGAACATCATTACAGATGGTCGTCCCCATCTGTTTCTCCCTCCCCCCCCCCCCCGATTGTGAGGAGGAAAGACAGGAGGAGGTACTGGGGGGGATCGCCACCGCACAGTCCCCGGCGGCCGTCTCCATCGCCCCTGCGGCGGGCTGAGGACGGAGGGAGGGGACGAAGCAGAGATCGGAAGAGAAGTCCCAAAGTCGGGGTTGCGAATTCCCCCCCCCCTTGAGAGGAAAGGTCTCCAGAGCCCAGGAGGAGGGCTGGGCGGAAGGAGAGGAAGAGCAGCCCACAAAGGGCCAGGTATAGGGATTTCACTGTCAAGTTTGATGGGGATCCCACAAAGCTGTCATTCTTCCAGACTTGTCATGAGTAAGGATGGTGAGCAGGGGGCTCCCACCCAGACTGTCAAGCGCATGCGTAGCACTGAGGAACTGTTCAGCCATTCAAAGAGACACAGATCGGGACCGCCTTAACCTTTGGGGTTTATATGGCTGGGTTTTCCCACGCTTCCTCAGTTTGTTAGGATTCTTGTTAAGTACTACTAATAAATATTAGAGACCAAGTCATTGTCTCAGTGTGTTTCCTGGTAATCAGGACATCAATCCTAACAAACTCCTACTCCCATCGAAAGAGGGAGGAACAAGCAATTAAGCAGATACGTTTAGAAATGTCTTCAGAAAACCAAGAAATGCGGCTCGCCATCCAGCAATTGGCAGCAGCCCTACAGCAACACCAGCAACAAGTAGATCTCCAGATCAACACATTACAAGCTGCCATGCTACAGCAGTTGCAACAACCAGCTCCGATTAACCCACAACCGGCACCAGCAGCAGCAGCAGCAGCAGCCCCACCGGTAATGTTGAGATCACAGGGCAGTCTACCAGAGAAATTTGGAGGAGAAGCAGGACAGCTGAGAATCTTTCTCACACAGTGTACTATGTTCTTCGACAGCAGACCGGCAGAGTTTCCCACAGACAGAACCAGAGTCACCTTCATCCTAGGCCTGCTGAAGGGACCAGCGGCCAAATGGGCTATTCCCATGGTGGAGAACAACGATCCGATTCTCAACGACTACCAGAACTTTTTGGCAGGCTTCCGAGCACACTTTGACGACCCCATCAGAGAGGCCACGGCCAGCCGGGAGATTCGGAGGCTCAAGCAAGGTAACAAGAGGGTGGGACTCTACATTGCTGATTTCAAGTTGTTAGCAGGAGATCTGGACTGGAATGAGAGTGCATTAAAAGACCAATTCAAACAGGGGCTGGATGAGGAGATTAAGAATGAATTGGTGCGCCAGGGAACACCAGCCACGTTAGAAGCCCTATATCAGCTATCGGTGGTCATAGATGCCAGGCTAGAGGAGCTTAGGCAGATGCAGCCGGGGAGAAGCAAGACCCTCCGAGCGTTTTCAGGATTCCCAACTCCCTTTGTAGCAGCCTCTCACTCAGCACGAGAGGAGCCAATGCAGATTGGGGCAGGCAGGAGACTGATTTCCGAGACTGAGAGGCAGAGAAGGAAAGAGAGAGCCCTGTGTTTCTACTGCGGAGCCCAGGGGCACATGGTGAGAACTTGCCCAGCGAGAGGCCAAACAGCTCCAATAAGACCCCCAGGGCAAGCAGCTGAAACAGGACCCATCCCCGCCTCTGTTTCCAATCAGGGAAACTCCATTGGTCTCCCTCCCAAGAGCTCAGCAGGGAGACCGTAAATCAATTAAGGAGGGCTCATTCCGAAGATTCCAGGCAAGACTTTTACTACTTACCCGTAAAAGTCCAAGTCAACCCAGAGCACCAGGTCAAGCTAGAGGCCCTCGTGGATTCTGGAGCTTCAACTAATTTTATTGATGCGCAGACCGTACAAGACTGCAACATACTGACCAGAGAATTGCCATGCCCCATAGAAGTAGAGACCATTGACGGCCAGCCCCTCAAGGCAGGGCCGATTAGAAGGCTCACAGAACCGGTGCAGCTGACAGTGGGAGACCACACTGAGTGGATCTAGCTTTATGTTACTGCAGCGCTAAATGTGCTGGTAATCCTAGGCATGCCTTGGCTGAGGATCCACAACCCGTTGATGAACTGGACTACAGGAGCAATCTCCTTCCCAGCTAAGGAATGCCAGCACCACAAGAGTCAAGCCGCTCCACACTCTCCAGCAACCAACGCAGTCACAGTAGCAGGGGGGGTCCACTTGCCAGCCAAGTATGCAGATTTTGCAGACGTTTTCAGCGAGCAAGAGGCCACAGCACTACCCCCCCATAGGGACTGTGACTGCACCATTGAGTTGTTACCAGGAGCCAAGATCCCAGCAAGGAAACAATATCCCATGTCCCCCAAGGAGTTAGCCACCTTAAAGGATTACTTGGACTCCAATCTCCAAAAGGGCTTCATCCGACCATCTACGTCCCCAGCGTCTGCTCCTACCTTCTTCGTACCAAAGAAGCCCAACCCGTTGGCACCTGCAACCCAGGAGACACCCATGAGAGTGGTCCATGACTTCAGTTTCTTAAATAAACAAACAAAGAGAGAATCCTATCCTCTGCCCTTAATCTCGGAGCTGCTAGATCGCTTGCAGAAGGCACGCATGTTTACCAGGTTGGATCTCAGGAGTGCGTACAATCTGATCCGGGTGAAAGAGGGGCACGAATACCTGACTGCCTTCGACACCAGGTTTGGCAAATTTGAGTACCTTGTTATGCCCTTTGGCTTGTCTAATGCAGGAGCCATATTTTCCAGATTTATGAATCACGTTTTTGCTGATTTACTAGACAAGTACATGGTCGTTTATCTAGATGACATATTAATTTTCTCTGAGGATGTAACCCATGTACGTAATGTTTTGCAAAGACTGAGAGAGAACAGGCTGTTCGCCAAGCTAGAGAAGTGTGCCTTTGATTTAACTGAAGTACATTTCCTGGGCTATATAGTATCCACAGAAGGCATATCCATGGATCCTGCTAAGGTCCAGGCAATTCTCTCTTGGCCACCCCCCCGAAATGTTAAAGATATACAAAAATGGCTAGGATTCTCCAATTTTTATCGGCGTTTTGTCCCGGCCTATAGTGATTGGACCAGACCATTCACACAGCTCTTGAAGAAAGGCTCAAAATTTGTATGGGGGGAGAGGGAGCAAGCAGCGTTCCAGGAGTTGAAGCAGCTTTTTGCTTCCCAACCGCTCTTAAGGCACCCTGACCCCACGAAGCCATTCATAATGTACTCAGATGCTTCAGATGTTGCCATTGGGGCAGTGTTATTGCAATATACAAACAAGGCAGAGAATACATTGCTTCCTTGTGCCTTTTTTTCACGCCTACTCTCACCAGCAGAGAGAAACTATGATGTTTTTAACAGAGAGTTGCTGGCAATTAAAGCAGCATTCCAAGAGTGGAGGCACTGGCTAGAAGGGGCGACCTTTCCTGTGAAAGTTTGCACCAATCACAAGAATTTACAGCTTCTACAGAACACCAGATCCCTCACCCCACGCCAGATCAGATGGAGCCAGTTTTTCTCCCGTTTCAATTTTGTCATTTCTTATGTGCCCGGGGCGCAAAACTGCTTGGCAGACGCCCTGTCTCAATCCTTTCAGGCAACCCCCCCCACTCACCAGGAAGTACAGGCTGCTATATTACAACCTCACAACTTTGACCAGCCGATGAGGGGGAGCCAAACAGAAAGTTTAGCAGCAGGCAGCCAAGCAGAGGACCTATTTTCAAGAGCCAGAGCTCAGCAGCAACAGGACCCGTATGCCAGGGCCAGGATGGATGACCTCCAGAGGGCCCTGCAAGACACTGCCTCCCCATTCAATGTGGAGGCAGGAATCCTCTGGCATAGTGGGCGATTGTACATTCCCCCTTCATTGAGGGAAGAAGTACTGAGACTGTGTCATGACCACCAAACGGCAGGCCACGGAGGCGTTTTCAAAACTCTCCATAGAGCTCTGAGAGACTACTGGTGGCCTAAGATGGTTGCAGACATTAAGGGCTACGTTGCTTCTTGTCACACCTGCAGACGAGCCAAGCCTCTCCCAGGGAAGCCCACAGGACTCTTGCAGCCCCTACCCACCCCCAGTAGGCCTTGGGATACGATCTCCATGGATTTCATCACTGATTTACCCCCGGTCCAGGGCCTGACTTCCATACTGGTGGTGGTGGACCTTTTCACCAAGATGGCACATTTTATTCCTTGCAAGAGCCTCCCATCTGCACCAGCCACCGTGCAGTTGTTCATGGACCACGTTTTTAGGTATAGAGGCATGGTGAATCACTTGGTGAGTGACAGAGGCCCACAGTTCACTTCCAGGTTCTGGAGGGCCCTTTTCCAGTCATTAGGGGTCCAGATCCACCTGTCATCAGCGCATCACCCTGCCAGTAATGGGCAGGCTGAAAAAATTAACCAGTGGTTACAGCAGTATCTCAGGTGTTACACCACGTATCGGCAAGACAATTGGCCAGCCCTGTTGCCCATGGCAGAATTCACTTATAACAACTCTGTGCAGTCATCTACCCAGATGTCTCCGTTCCAAGCGCTCTACGGGGTTAACCCTCAGGTGTTGCCCACCTCCTCCCAGTAGGGAACTGTTCCAGCCGCAGCTGATTTTCTTAAAGAGCAACAAGCCGCACAGGGGTTGTTAAAGGAGCAGCTGAACAGGGCAAAGAGTGCTTACAAAAGGGCGGCAGATGCTCACAGGCAGGAGGGGCCAGCGATTGCAGTAGGAGACAAAGTGTGGCTCTCTACCAAGTTTTTGATCTCTACCAGACCCTCCAAGAAATTGGACTCTAAGTTTGTCGGCCCTTTCACTGTGGTACAGCAGATAAATCCAGTAGCTTATCGTTTACAGCTCCCACCATCCATGAAGATCCATCCAGTGTTTCACAGAGCCTTGCTAGCCAAAGACCCTCCCCCAAGTAACTTGCGATCGCAACTACCCCCCCCCCCCACCTCCAGTAATTGTGGAGGGAGAGGAAGAGTACGAAGTGGAAGAGATTCTGGACTCTAGGAAGAGGGGAAGGGGCATCCAATATTTCATACACTGGAAAGGGTACCCTGAGGAGGAGCGCATGTGGGAGAATGCCAGAGATGTACATGCTCCAGCACTGGTTCATCGATTCCATCAGCTTTTCCCTCACAAACCCAAGCCTCGCATTTTACCCGAGATTCCTCTTTCGCCTGAGCAGGCCGAAGAAGCCCAAGCTGAGGAGTTTGTGAGTGTGTATTTCCCCCCGCCCCCGTCTGAAGCCTCGACTCCAGTTACAGTGGAGCCGGGTGAACCACAGCCCTCAACCTCGGGCTTGCATTTCCCAGGGGGGAGGGGGGCTGACCCTGCTAACTCTCTAGATGTTTTTCAGCAGCAGCCACCTGGCTTGGAGGCGTTATCGGATTGGGAGGGCAGCACCGCTTCGTCCATGGAGGAGTTGTCCTTTGAAGAATTGCCTTCTTTGCCCAGTTCTCATGGGACTTTACAAGCAGACAACATATCTTATCAAGACTCTGGAGGGGAGGGAGCTGAAATGGAATATCAATCTGGAGGGGAGGGTGATGTCATGAGTAAGGATGGCGAGCAGGGGGCTCCCACCCAGACTGTCAAGTGCATGTGTAGCACTGAGGAACTGTTCAGCCATTCAAAGAGACACAGATCGGGACCGCCTTAACCTTTGGGGTTTATATGGCTGGGTTTTCCCACGCTTCCTCAGTTTGTTAGGATTCTTGTTAAGTACTACTAATAAATATTAGAGACCAAGTCATTGTCTCAGTGTGTTTCCTGGTAATCAGGACAAGACTAATGCAAAACACTATATGGAGGAGTTTGGGAGGCTGTTTCCTTCGGAAAGGGCAAAGATAAACTTGAGTAGCTACTCAACTGGAGGGGAGGGCAGCTGATTGGTTTGTCCAATTAACCGAGATGGACACCATGGAGTTGGATGATTTCAGAGACTTTCTGTGGGCGCTAAAAATGCATTTTGCTGACCCGTTAGCAAAGGAGAAAGCCAAGGTGGCTCTGAGGGAACTGATTCAAGGATCAAAGTCCGTGGCCGATTATGCCCTAGAATTCCAAGCCCTAGCAGCAAAGGTCGATGATTGGTCGCCAACTACTCTAATAGAGATGTTCAAAGATGGACTGAGACCTGAGTTACTGAGATGGGCGTTAGGAAGAGCAGATCCGATCACCCTATATGACTGGCTTCAACTAGCGGGGAATGTCGAGCAAGCCCAGGCTAAGTTCGCACAAACCAAGAAGGGCCCCAAGCAAATGGCCATGATGAGGATGGCCAAGCCACCGGGCACCACTGGCAGAGTGGGACGTATGGCCTGGCAGGAGGAGAAGGAGAGCCGTTTTGCGAAAGGGCAATGCCTCCGATGTGGGAAGGAGGGGCACCGAGCAGCGGCATGCCCGCAGAGGAAGACCGAGGAGTGCCCGGCAAAGCCGTCAGGGAAATCCCTCTCCGTGCCCAGGAAGATGAAGGCAGCAATGGCTGAAACCAAGGCTGAGAACACCCCTTTCTATGGGGACGAAGGGGAGCCCGAGCTGTCTCAGCCGGTGGAAAATGCCAGCCACCTGCTCTAAGAGGCACCGCTGGGCAGGTGGTGGAGGAAGGGCGCGACCACGCTTCGGTGAGTGGAAACTTCCCTACCCTGACAGTGAAGGTGAAATTGGGGTCCCGTACACGAACTGTTGAAGTATGGGCAATGGTCGATTCGGGGTGCCCGTGGTGTTTAATGCACCCTGACATGGTGGCTGCGTTAGAGCTACCCACGTTCCCTTTGAAACGGCCCATGATCTTCACCCAATTGGATGGATCTACAGCAGGGGGGAAACCGGTGACTCACTCCACAGGGATGGTGGCATTGCAAATGGGCAGCCACTGGGAGAAACTGCCTTTTGTGGTGGCACCTGTGGGGGGTCCATTTGTCATTTTGGGGATGCCTTGGTTCGTCCAACAGAACCCACAGATAAATTGGGTGCACAGGACTGTGACTTTTGCAGATGGGTTCTACAAAGCCCCTGAGGGGGATGACGTGAACAACAGCGCTGTGGGGAGGGCGGCAGCAGCAACTCCGCATTTCCTCACCGGTCTGCTAGACAGGCTGCCGGAAAAATACCAGGACTTTGCAGATGTGTTTGGCGAAAAGGAGGCGGATCAGCTGCCGCCACATCGCAAAACTGACTGTGCCATAGAGTTTATCCCTAATGCACAATTGCCTAAGCCAAAAATTTATGCTATGACCCAGAAGGAACTGGCAACGCTACGAGAGTTTGTCGACAAAAATCTGGCTAGGGGTTTTATTGAACCAGCCAATTCCCCGGTAGGTGCTCCTGTTCTCTTCAGACCAAAGAAAGATGGAACTTTGCGACTATGTACAGATTTCCGGGGATTAAACGCAGTATCAATATTAAATAAATATCCCTTACCGTTAATCAAAGACATGTTAGCACATCTGGCGAAGGGGAAAATATTCTCCAAGTTAGATCTGCGGGAGGCATATTTCTGCATTCGCATACGGGAAGAGGATGAATGGAAAACTGCTTTCAATTGCCCTCCGGGCTCTTTCCAGTATAAAGTGTTACCTTTTGGGTTGGCGGGAGCACCTGGGGTCTTTATGCAATTGATCAATGAGGTCTTGCATGACCATTTATTCAAAGGGGTCTTGGTGTATTTGGATGATGTGTTGATTTATACTGAAACAATGGAGGACCATGAAAAACTTGTTGTCAGTGTGATGCCTCTGCTCTTAACTATTTTATCGAGATTTGTCATTGCTCTTCTCCCAAGAATTAAGTGTCTTCTGATTTCCTGACTGCAGTAAGCATCTGCAGTAATCTTCACACCTAGAAATACAAAGTCTTTCACTGCTTCTACATTTTCTCCCTCTATTTGTCAGTTGTCAATCAAGCTGGTTGCCATAATCTTGGTTTTTTTGAGGTTTAGCTGCAAGCCAAACCTCAGTTTGCACTTTCTTCTTTCACCTTCATCATAAGGCTCCTCAGTTCTTCTTCACTTTCAGCCATCAAAGTGGTATCATCTGCATATCTGAGATTCTTAATGTTTCTTCCAGCGATTTTAACTCCAGCCTTGAATTCCTCAAGGCCAGCTTGTCGCATGATGTGTTCTGCGTACAAGTTGAATAGGTAGGGTGAGAGTATACAGCCCTGCCGTACTCCTTTCCCAATCTTAAACCAGTCTGTTGTTCCGTGGTCTGTTCTTACTGTTGCTACTTGGTCGTTATACAGATTCTCCAGGAGGCAGACAAGATGACTTGGTATCCCCATACCACTAAGAACTTGCCACAATTTGTTATGGTCCACACAGTCAAAGGCTTTAGAATAGTCAATAAAACAGAAATAGATGTTTTTCTGAAACTCCCTGGCTTTTTCCATTATCCAGCGGATATTGGCAACTAGGTTCCTAGTTCCTCTGCCTTTTCTAAACCCAGCTTGTACATCTGGCAATTCCCGCTCCATGAATTGGTGACGTCTACCTTGCAGGATCTTGAGCATTGTGTTACTGGAATGTGAAATGAGTGCCACTGTTCGATAGTTTGAACATTCTTTAGTGTTCCCCTTTTTTGGTATGGGGATATAAGTTGATTTTTTCCAATCTGATGGCCATTCTTGTGTTTTCCAAATTTGCTGGCATATAGCATGCATTACCTTGACAGCATCATCTTGCAAGATTTTGAACAGTTCAGCTGGGATGCCGTCGTCTCCTGCTGCCTTGTTATTAGCAATGCTTCTTAAGGCCCATTCACCCTCACTCTTCAGGATGTCTGGCTCTAGCTCACTGACCACACCATCAAAGCTCTCCCCGATATTGTTATCCTTCCTATACAGGTCTTCCATATATCATTGCCACCTTTTCTTGATCTCTTCTTCTTCTGTTAGGTCCTTCCATCTGTGTTTTTGATCATACCCATTTTTGCCTGGAATTTACCTCCGATGTTTCTAATTTTCTGGAAGAGGTCTCTTGTCCTTCCTATTCTATTGTCTTCTTCCACTTCCATGCATTGCTTGTTTAAAAATAATTCCTTATCTCTTCTGGCTAACCTCTGGAATTTTGCATTTAATTGGGCATATCTCCCCCTATCACTGTTGCCTTTTGCTTTCCTTCTTTCTTGGGCTACTTCTAGTGTCTCAGCAGACAGCCATTTTGCCTTCTTGGTTTTCTCTTTCTTTGGGATGTATTTTGTTGCCGCATCTTGAACAATGTTGCGGATTTCTGTCCATAGTTCTTCTGGGACCCTATCTACTAAGTCCAGTCCCTTAAATCTATTCTTCACCTCCACTGCATATTCCTTAGGGATATTAGTGAGCTCATATCTAGCTGATCTGTGGGTCTTCCCTAATCTCTTTAGTCTGATCCTAAATTGTGCAATAAGAAGTTCGTGATCTGAACTACAGTCAGCTCCAGGTCTTCTTTTTACTGACTGTATAGATGTCCGCCACCTTTGGCTGCAAAGGATGTAGTCCATCTGGTTTCGGTGTTGTCCATCTCGTGAAGTCCATGTATAAAGCCGTCTCTTAGGTTGCTGGAAGAGAGTGTTTGTTATGCACATTGAGTTGTCTTGGCAAAATTCTATCAGCCTATGTCCTGCTTCATTTTATTCACCCAGGCCATGCTTACCTGTAATTGCAGGTGTCATTTGACTGCCCACCTTAGCATTCCAGTCTCCCGTGATGAAAATAACATCTCTTTTAGGTTTATTGTCCAGTAGGTGCTGCAGATCCTCATAGAACTGCTCTACTTCAGCTTCTTCAGCATCTGTGGTTGGGGCGTATATTTGGATCACTGTGATGTTAGTTGGCTTGCCCTGAATTTGAATTGAGATCATTCTATCGTTTTTTGGATTGTATCCGAGCACTGCTTTAGCCACTGTACTATTAATTATGAAGGCTACTCCATTTCTTCTGTGGTCCTCTCGTCCACAGTAGTAGATCTGGTGGTCATTTGATGTGAAGTGGCCCATTCCAGTCCATTTCAGTTCACTGAAGCCCAGAATGTCTATCTTTAATCTTGACATCTCACCAATAACCACATCCAATTTGCCCTGGCTCATAGATCTTACATTCCAGGTTCCAATGGTGTGTTGATCCTTAGAACATCGGATTTGCCGTTCACCACCAGCACCGTCGGCCGCTAGCCGTCCTTTCGGCTTTGAGCTAGCTGTGTCATCACGTCTGGGCTAGTTGAACTCATCCTCTGTTCCTCCCCAGTAGCATTTTGACCATCTTCCGACCTGGGGGTGTCATCTTCCGATGGTATACCGACATATCTCTGGTTGTACTGATCCATTTAGTTTTCATGGCAAGAATACTGGGGTGGGTTGCCATTACCTTCCCCAGGGATCGCATTTAGTCTGCCCTCTCTGTCATGACCTTCCCGTCTTGGGTGGCCCTTCACGGTTTAGCTCATGGCATCATTGAGGTGCTCAAGCTCCAGCACCACGACAAGGTAACGATCCTTTGCTGAAGAGTTATAAAAGTACTGACAGGCAATTTCCATGGTCTCCCCACCTTTCTCTCTCTCTCATTCTCTCCCTCTCTCCCTCTCTGCCTCCCCCCGCTCTTCACACACACACAAACACACCATATTACTTTTTGCTTACTAGTTTTGCAAAACCTCTACTTCTTTTGCCCTCAGTCGCTTCACTCTGCTAACAGCAGCTGTTTCAATTTTATGATGTCATTTATATTCTTATATCTATCTGCTGCCCACCTAGAGAATGTGTTCACATTTGAGGGTGGATATAACCTTAAGAACCTGCCTAGCCTACTAGAAAATTATCATAGCTTTGTTAATTGTTGTCCTAAAGCCATTACACCCACAGCAGAATCCATTTTTCTTGCACACTATTGCAGAAGTTGTAATGAACCATAGAAAGCCAACATTCCTTTTTGCTTATCCCAGTTTTATTTCCAGCTGAGTTCTCTACATTGAATAACACAATGTTTCTTTACTAACCACAACACATCATGATCTACTGATGTGATGGAATGTGAAGGTGACCTTGGAAAATGGGGAGAAGAGATGCTGCATAGGGAACAATCAGATAAATGAGGAGTCCATGACAGAGTAATGAAACTTAGGAAAGCTGGTCCTAACTACTCAAGTGGTAAATAGGGAGGGTAAATAGGGAGATTTGTACTTTCAGACTGGCAAGATTATGTTAATCTAGCCTTACAATAAAGTAGAATTAGTGCATCTTGTCATGTTTCCTGTCTGGTTTACCTGGGAAGGCTGACAGTTGATTATTTGATACATCACATTTGCCAGGACTAGAATTAATATAAGCAGGGGAAGATGATTTCCATTAAGGATTGTTTTAGCATGTCCATACAATATACTTTCTTGGAGATATGAAAGAACCCTTTGTTGTTTTGCAAGGTGCTCTTTAGATTGGTGATCTCAATTTATATAGAATAGTGTAAATCTTCCTTGGTAAAACTGGGTTTTGTTCATGCTTATGGAATACTGTTGCAAATATGCAGAAAGTGTGTCCTAACAGCCAGGAACCACGCTGAGACAAGGAACTGGTCTCTAATGTTTTATTGCTTGTACATAACAGGAATCCTAACAAACTGAAGAAGCGTGGGAAAAACCCAGCCATATAAACCCCAAAGGTTAAGGCGGAACCGATCTGTGTCTCTTTGAATGGCCGCCCAATTCCTCAGTGCTACGCATGCGCTTAACAGTCTGGATGGGAGCCCCCTGCTCGCCATCCTTACTCATGACATCACCCTCCCCTCCAGATTCACATTCCATTTCAGCCCCCTCCCCTCCAGAGTCTTGATAAGATTCGCCGTCTGCTTCTAAGGTCCCATGGGAACTGGGCAACGATGGAAAGTCTTCAAAGGAAAACTCCTCCAAGGACGACTCAGTGCTGCTCTCCAGGTCTGATAATGCTTCTGGCCCAGGTGGCTGCTGCTGTAAAATAGCTAGATAATTAGAAAAGTCATTCCCCCTCCCCCCTGGGAAATGTAAGCCCGAGGTGGAGGGCTGCGGTTCCCCCACCTCCTCTGTAACTGGAGTCAAGGCTTCAGGCGGGGGGGGGGGGGGGGGGAGGTGCACACTCACGAACTCTTCTGCTTGGGATTCTTCAGCCTGCTCAGCCGAAAGAGGAATCTTGGGTAGAGTGCGAGGCTTGGGTTTGTGAGGAAAAAGCTGATAGAAACAGTGAACCAGTGCTGGAGCATGTACATCTCTGGCATTCTCCCACGTGCGCTCTTCCTCAGGGTACCCTTTCCAGTGTATGAAATATTGGATGCCCCTTTCCCTCCTCCTAGAGTCCAGAATTTCCTCAACTTCGTATTCCTCCTCCCCCTCCACAATTACTGGAGTTGGGGGGAGGGGGAAATTTGTGATCGTAAGGTACTTGGGGGAGGATCTTTGGCTAGCAAGGCTCTGTGAAAAACTGGATGGATTTTCATGAATGCTGGCAGCTTTAAGCAATAAGCCACTGGATTTACCTGTACCACAGTGAAAGGGCCCACAAACTTAGAGTCCAATTTCTTGGAGGGTCTGTTAGAGTTCAAAAACTTGGTAGAGAGCCACACTTTGTGTCCTACCGCAATCGCTGGCCCCTCTTGTCTGTGAGCATCTGCAGCCCTCTTGTAAGCACTCTTTGCCCTGCTCCTTTAACAACTCCTGTGCGGCTTGTTGCTCTTTAAGAAAATCAGCCGTGGCTGGAACAGTTCCCTGCTGGGAGGAGGTGGGTAACACCCGAGGGTTAACCCCGTAGAGTGCCTGGAAAGGGGACATCTTGGTAAAGGACTGTACAGAATTATTATATGTAAATTCTACCATGGGTAGCAGGGCTGGCCAATTGTCTTGCTGATAAGTGGTGTAACACCTGAGATACTGCTGTAACCATTGGTTAATTTTCTCAGCTTGCCCATTACTGGCAGGATGATGCGCTGATGACAGGTGGATCTGGACCCCTAATGACTGGAAAAGGGCCCTCCAGAACCTGGAAGTGAACTGTGGGCCTCTGTCACTCACCAAGTGATTCACCATGCCTCTATACCTAAAAACGTGGTCCATGAACAACTGCGTTGTGGCTGGTGCCGATGGGAGGCCCTTGCAAGGAATAAAATGCGCCATACCACCAGTATGGAAGTCAGGCCCTGAACCGGGGGTAAATCAGTGATGAAATTCATGGAGATAGTATCCCAAGGCCCACTGGGGGTGGGTAGGGGTTGCAAGAGTCCCGTGGGCTTCCCTGGGAGAGGCTTGGCTCGTCTGCAGGTGTGACAAGAAGCAATGTAACCCTTGATGTCTGCAGCCATCTTAGGCCACCAGTAGTCTCTCAGAGCTCTATGGAGAGTTTTGAAAACACCTCCGTGGCCTGCCATTTGATGGTCATGGCAAAGTCTCAGTACTTCTTCCCTCAATGAAGGGGGAATATATAATCACCCACTATGCCAGAGGATTCCTGCCTCCACATTGAATGGTGAGGCAGTGTCTTGCGGGGCCCTCTGGAGGTCATCCATCCTGGCCCTGGCATACGGGTCCTGTTGCTGCTGAGCTCTGACTCTTGTAAATAGGTCCTCTGCTTGTCTGCCTGCTGCTAAAATCTCTGTTTGGCTCCCCCTCATAGACTGATCAAAGTTGTGAGGTTGTAATATAGTAGCCTGTACCTCCTGGTGAGTGGCGGGGGTTGCCTGAAAGGATCGAGACAGGGCGTCTGCCAAGCAGTTTTGCGCCCCGGGCACATAAGAAATAACAAAATTGAAACGGGAGAAAAACTGGCTCCATCTGATTTGGCGTGGGGTGAGGGATCTGGTGTTTTGTAGAAGCTGTAAATTCTTGTGATCGGTACAAACTTTCACAGGAAGGGCTGCACCTTCCAGCCAGTGTCTCCACTCTTGGAATGCTGCTTTAATTGCCAGCAACTCCTTGTTAAAAACATCATAGTTTCTCTCTGCTGGTGAGAGCAGGCGTGAAAAAAACGCACAAGGAAGCAATGTACTCTCGGTTTTGTTTGTATATTGCAATAACACTGCCCCAATGGCAAAATCTGAAGCATCTGAATGCATTATAAATTGCTTCGTGGGATCAGGGTGTCTTAACAGCGGCTGGGATGCAAAGAGTTGCTTAAATTCTTGGAAGGCTGCTTGCTGTCTCTCCCCCCAAATGAATTTTGATCCTTTCTTCAAAAGCTGTGTGAGGGGTCTAGCCTTATCACTGTAATTTTTTCTAAACCGCCTATAAAAATGGCAAAATCCTAGATATCTTTGTACCTCTTTAACATTTCGGGGAGGTGGCCAAGAGAGAATTGCCTGGACCTTAGAAGGATCCATGGATATGCCTTCTGTTGATACTTTATAGCCCAGGAAATGTAATTCAGTTAAATCAAAGGCACACTTCTCTAGCTTGGCAAACAGCCTGTTCTCTCTCAGTCTTTGCAAGACATTACGTACATGGGTTACATGAGTTGTAGCATCCTCAGAGAAAATTAATATGTCATCTAGATAAATGACCAGATACTTATCTAGTAAATCAGAGAAAACTTGATTCATAAATCTGGAAAATATGGCTCCTGCGTTAGACAAGCCAAAGGGCATAACAAGGTACTCAAATTTACCAAACCTGGTGTCGAAGGCAGTCAGATATTCGTGCCCCTCTTTCATCCGGATCAGATTGTACGCACTCCTGAGATCCAACCTGGTAAAAATGCATGCCTTCTGTAAGCGGTCTAGCAGATCTGAGATTAAAGGCAGAGGATAGGATTCTTTTTTTGTTATTTTATTGAGGGAACTGAAATCGTGGACCACTCTCATGGGTGTCTCCTGGGTTGCAGGTGCCAATGGGTCAGGCTTCTTTGGTACGAAGAAGGTAGGAGCAGAGGCTGGGGAAGTAGATGGTTGGATGAACCCCTTTTGGAGATTAGCGTCCAAGTAATCCTTTAAGGTGGCTAGTTCCTTGGGAGACATGGGATATTGTTTCCTTGCTGGAACCCTGGCTCCTGGTATCAACTCAATGGTGCAATCACAGTCCCTATGGTGGGATAGTGCCGTGGCCTCTTGTTCGCTGAAAACGTCTGCGAAATCTGCATACTTGGCTGGCAACTGGACCCCCCCTGCTTCTGTGACTGCATTGGTTGCTGGAGAGCGGATAGCGGCTTGAATCTTGTGGTGCTGGCATTCCTTAGCTGGGAAGGAGATTGCTCCCGTAGTCCAGTCCAGCAACGGGTTGTGGATCCTCAGCCAAGGCATGCCTAGGATTACAGGCACATTAAGCAATGCAGTAACATAAAGCTGGATCCACTCAGTGTGGTCTCCCGTTGTCAGTTGCACCGGTTTTGTGAGCCTTCTAATCGGCCCTGCCTTGAGGGGCTGGCCGTCAATGGTCTCCACTTCTATTGGACATGGCAATTCTCTGGTCGGGATGTTGAAGTCTTGTATGGTCTGCACATCAATAAAATTGGTTGAAGCTCCGGAGTCCACGATGGCCTCTAGCTTGACCTGGTGCTCTGGGCTGATGTGCATTATTATGGGTAAGTAGTAAAAGGCTTGCCTGGAATCCTCGGAATGAGCCCTCCTTAATTGATTGATGGTCTCCCTGCTGAGCTCTGTGGAGGGAGACCAATGGAGTTTCCCTGGTTGGAAGCAGAGGCGGATACGGCTCTTGTTTCAGCTGCTTGCCCTGGGGGTCTTACTGAAGTTGGTTGGCCTCTCGCTGGGCAAGCTCTCACCATGTGCCCCTGGGCTCCGCAGTAGAAACAAAGGGCTCTCTCTCTCCTTCTCTGCCTCTCAGCCTCGGAATTCAGCCTCCTGCTCGCCCTAATCTGCATTGGCTCCTCTGATGCTGAGTGAATGAATGCTACGGAGAGAGCTGGAAATCCTGGAAACGCTCTGAGGGTCCTGTTTCTCCCTGGCTGCATCTGTCTGAGCTCTTCTAGCCTGGCATCTATGCCCACCAATAACTGATATTGCTTGTACATAACAGGAATCCTAACAAACTGAAGAAGCGTGGGAAAAACCCAGACATATAAACCCCAAAGGTTAAGGTGGTCCCGATCTGTGTCTCTTTGAATGGCTGCCCAATTCCTCAGTGCTACGCATGCGCTTAACAGTCTGGATGGGAGCCCCCTGCTTGCCATCCTTACTCATGACAAAGTGGCTGGTACTGTCCTTGCTGCCACCAAGGAACACTCCATGCACTCAGTGTAGTGAACTGTGAGATAACCTTGAAAGAGAGGAGGAAGAGCCAAAGCCTAGACAATGGTCTGTTAAGAGAAATCTGAGTCCAAAGCAGGAATTGGGGTGGGGAAAGCATCTCAGAACTGACCCTCCATAAAGGCAGCAAGGGAGGGAGGCACTTTCAGACTTGCAAGATTCTGTTAGTATTGGTACAATAAAGGTAGTATTAGTATTGTGGTTTTGGTTTCCTGGTCTGGACTATCTTGGGCTGATACTTGAAGGCTTTGCAAGCTAGTCTACTCTAGCTTATTAAAAAAGCAAGATGTGTAGTAGAGGTCTGTCAGTTCTACAACATAGGCCAGACTGGAAAACAAATGTCATGAGGATCTTTTCTTTTATTAGAATAGCTACAATAGCAGAATCTGCAAGTCTGAGTGTGCTTCCCTCCTCCCTCACTTTATCCTTGTGTGAATTATGGAGGGGCTTTATGAGGCATTTTCTTAAGTTTGTTTCTTGGATTGGGGTCAAGCCATACTTGTTTGATCATTGCCTTGGTAATGGATCACATTTTTGCTGCAGTGAATGCTCATAATGGAAGAATCAGATATACATTTTGAGAAAAACTTAGCAACTTTTGAAATGAATGAGATCCAGAGTGGTGGGAAAATATATTCTGGATGAACAAGAATGGGAAAGAGTGGCCAGAAGAAGTGACAGTTGAAGACCTGAGAATGAATGAGGAAAGAGTACTGTAGGTGTTTGTTCTGAATACATGGTATCAGCATAAGTCTATTAATAAGTATACATGAATATTAACTATGATTAACTAAATTGCTTATGATGAAAGGTTGATGAAGGATTAGCGAAGGATTGCTGAAAGCTGCAAGGATGATGAGTAGTTCTGAATTCGGGACAGCTTAGTTTTTGATAGGGTCAAGAGAAGATCTGGGGAAAATATGGACATGAAAGATAAGGAACAAAATGGAGGAAATGAGAGTAAAAATACAGTGGCTGCAAAAAGGGAATGTATTCAGAGTATTAGAAGATAGATTAATCTCCCAACCAAATGAATGGAAAATAGAGTTAAGGGAAAGAGGATTGGAAACTGCTGGAACCCAGAATTATGTTACAGAATACCATATGGGGGCTATGATAATGGAAAATATTAAATAAGAAGTTTGTCAGGATGATAAAGTAAAAGAGGCTGTGAATGATTTAAAAAAAACAATGTAAGAGAACCTTGCAAAAAATGGGGATGAAAGTTGCTGTATAAGACATAAGAGAGAAAAATATAGTTGAAAACAATATAGTCAAAAAGTACGAGGGAACGGTTAGGATTAAAGGAAGCTATGAAAAAAGAGACTGAATATATTATTGCTAAAAGGAGATGGAAGAGCTCGGCTATAGCATCAAACTCTTGGCCAGGGGTTGACTGTGGAACAGATCACAGACTGCTCACGTGCAGGTTCCAGGTAAAGGTAAAGACGAAGAAGAAAGCCAACTAGTTTCCACACTATGATCTTGAGCATATACCCACCATGTTCAAGGAGAACATCAGGAATCGCTTTGAAGTCCTGAACCTCATTGACAGAGAAGCAGAGAAATTATGGAATGAATGTAAAAGAATTGTTAAGGGTGAATGTGAAATGAGACTGCTGAAAATGAAGAAACAAACAAAAGCAAACTGGATGTCAGAATGAACTGTGGAAAATGCCAAGAAGGCAAGGGAAGAGAAGCCAAAGACAATAAAGACAAAAGTCTCAGGAAGGAATTTAACAAAGAGTTTAAGAGAGCTGATAGAAGAGACAAGAAGCAGTATTACAACAACACCGGTAATGACATAGTAAATGGTAACAAGCGTGGAAAAACAATGAAAGTCTTTCAAAAGATTGCTGAAATCAGACGGAGGTTCAAGCCTTAAATGGTGTGCTAAAGGATGCTAATGGACAAATAGTACTCAAAGGAGACCAAAGAAAGATGGAAGGACTATACTGAAATACTGTATAGTAGAAATGTCAACATCCAAGATACTTTAGAAGATATTCCCTACTTAAAAGAACCTATTGTACTAGAAGATGAAGTTAGATCAGCACTCCAATCATTACCAAATCAGAAGGCTACAGGAACTGATGGAATACCTACAGAAATATAGCAAGCAATAAAAGAAGAACCAGAAAAGATTCTAACCAAGCTATGCCAGCAAATCTGGAGAATGACACAGTGGCCGACAGATTGGAAGAGGTCAATCTATATTGCAATACCAAAAAAGGAGATTTAACAGAGTGTGCAAACTATTGTACAATATGCTTAAATTCACATGCTAGCAAAATAATGTTTAGGATCATCAAACATAGATTAGAGACTTACAAAGAAAAAGAGATGGTGAGAAGACCTCAGGATTCTGATACCTCCAGAGTACTAGATATTTTAGCTATATACAGCTTGTTTAACCAGCACCATGGGGATTGGTAGATGCCAGATAAATGTAGTTTCCGGTTGCTTGAGGGTTACTAGTAAAAATAGGCATGCCAGGTTTGGACTTGCCTTTCTGCTAGAGAGAGATTGTCTGATCCCTTTCTGGCAGATGGGTGGGTTTGGACTTGGCATGCCACACCACACCAATCCGGTCCCTTTCTAGTGGAAGGGTGGGCTTGGGCATACCTTTAAAAAGGTGGGTTTGAACTTGCCTTTCTGCTGGGTGGGGGTTGGCGCGGCACAGCATGCCAGGTTTGGGCTTGCCTTTCTGCTGTAGCGGGATCAGTTCAGCGTGGCACAGCACAGCAAGTTTAAACTTATCTTTCCACTAAAAATTGATTCCGTATTCAAAGCATTTCTTTAATCAAGCACCGGCTAATAGATGTTAATCTCAGTTAGATTCTAGAGTGTGATTTCTAGCATAAATGTTCAAAGCTTGCTTTACATCCTTTTGTAAATTCCTACAATTAAATTCTTTTAGGGTTTTTTTTCTCAAGGAGGGGTAGTTTTAAGTCATATAAACCTTTATACTTGGTCCAATCCTCACATCTGCCAATTGTCTAATGGTCTGAAATTTTTAAAAAAATATCTTTTGGCTTCTGCTTAATCAAGAACTGAGGTTCATCTAGCAATGATATAATGAAATACCTCTTTACGCCAGCTTGGGCTTTCCTAACAAAAACCAATGACGTTACCACTGAAGCATTATCGGCAATTGTAACACTTCCCAGCTGAATTATGTATGGATCAAAATATATTTTTAAAAAAGCCTAAATGAAAATATGTCTCACATGGAATAGACAAAAAGTATATTCATGATTAATTAGATTCAATTGTCTCCATTTATGCTTAGACCGCATTTCAACTCTGGAAGGTTTTCTTAGCCAATAGACATTTTTCATTAGGGAACATGATTTTCTTCCAACAGAACAACTTCTGGCTTCAACAGCTTCCTTCTGTGAAAACTCTTTCTTCTTTTAGATCTGCCTTTCAGCCCTCTCATGTTCTGCAGTACCAAAAAATGGAATCATTTTAAAGAAAACAACCTGGGTCAAGGTCAAAACCCAAGTGACAAAGCATCCCCAAAACTAAGTCTTATCCAGATAACCAATTTACAAGTAAAAAACAATAGTCACCCTAAAATACAATAACCATTACATACCTTTTAGAATATTTGTTTTTAAGAGAAAAACCCTTACTATCGGAAAGGCATAAAGAGGAGGAAATAAGCTTTCCCTGCTTCATAAGTTGTATATATGTGAAATAAATCTAATAATGGAATGTTTATTCTGTGGACTACTACACTGTGTCAGCACTAAATGGAATATCAGCCTTTATTGTCAGATTAGTGGTTAGTGGTAGTCACCTATGACTTCCTCCTGTTTTGAGTTCTAATAACATCAATTAGCATAGAAATAAATAGTTATGAAGATGAATACTAAAGGGGGTGCCAGAGAATGATGGTGTCTGTCTTAACTTCAGATCTAAAACTACATCTTGTATTTTATAGGTTTGTGGATTTTATTTTTAATTTTCTCATTTAATTGTCTTCACTTTTGTATGTGTGGGGGAATAGACCTTTATCTTTTATAACAATCCAGTTGTGGATGGATAAGTATATGTTATTTTTCTTGCTTGCTTCTTTTAATATTCATATTTAATAGTATACTCTGCTATAACATGAAATGGCAAACTTTGCATAGAAAAGTCTTAGCTAAAACAACAACAAAAAAGTGGGGAAGTGAAATTGCTTTTTCTTTTTTCTTTCTTTCTTTTTGGTAGAAGACTTATATGCTCTTCCAGGAGGCAAACAGCTTTTACAGAAAGCTTGAGAAAGGAAGGTTTATGAAAGTGGCAATTCAAAACATACAAGGTGTTTTGTCTTTTTCATTAGCAGATATTCTGTGCTGACTTTTGAAGAAAAATAACAATTGCAGAAGGTTGTTTTTTAAAATGTATTGTCAGATTGGATGTTCAATATCAAGTACTCCCAAATCATCATCATCATCATCATCATCATCATCATCATCATCATCATCATCTTGTATATCTATATGGACCAACCAGAGTTTGTCCAGAACAAATGCATAATTATTTTTAACACCTGTACACTGTGTCAGTGGATCATATAGACATTTTAATCAAATGGTGGATTTGTTTATTCATTCCAGTCTAAGACTCTGTTATTATAGCATTCTCAATTTATCATTTATGTGGAGTTGATTTCTTTGCCTGGTCTATCTAGTGGGGCTGACTTCAATCTTGCAAGTCTGATTATATTGTACCTCCTCCTCCTATTCATAGTTCAGTGAATTAGGGAGGTGTTTAAGCCTCTTCTCAATATTATCTGTCTGTTGTGGACTTAAATATATATTTTGCTTCTTGTCGCCTTGACAGTGGAGATAGCATAACTCCATCAAGGTCATCTTCCTTACTGTACAGGTGCCTGAAGGGTGTAAAGGTCTGGATGGGAGAGAACAGGCTGTCATTGTAACCAAGCAAAACAGAGTTGCTGTTTTACACCCAGATATGCCTCTTTATTTCTGGTCATATTGCATGGACATTTCTGGTCATATTGCATTTCTGGTCATATTGCATTTCTGGTCTATAAGACAGAGAGACAGACAGAGAGAGAAGTGATCATTGTCTTATTTACAGCATGAAAACAATATCCATAGTTATCATTTTGAACCCCCCCCCCCCACAATATTTCAGAATGTTATATGACAGGCTTTACTGCATGGTCTATGAAAAGTAAAGCATACATTCCAAAAATTTTAAAACATTGCACATAGGACATGCATATGAATATGAATATGACAGGAAAAGTCATTCATCTATAACAAAATATGTAAAGCCTAGGCATCTTTCTCATTTTTATCAAATCGCTCCAATAAAGCTCTTAATATATTTCCAGGTCGTTTCTGGTATCTGTCTCGAAGATTTTCCATTGCAATCTTTGTCTGTTAAATACAGAAGAGGAAGGCAGTATAAAGTTAAAGTCAATACCATTTTAAAAAATACATTCACAGATGCATTAGTAAAGGAAGAAGATAATCTCATAAAAACAAACTACTCAGTGAATACTGTATATTCTCAGCTGCAGAGGGACAGGAGGCCTTGCAGATAAAGATTAAACCTTGCCTTCTGCCATCCCACCTGCGAGGTTGCATTGAAATCCCTTTCAGACAACTGGTTGCCCTGTTGACCTGCATTAGCTTTCAAAAAGGGTTGCCTATTATTTCACTAGAACTGGCCTTCCTGTAGCTTAGCTTCATTGTTCTGTTCTGGAACTGTAGAGAATTAGTATGGTCTTCTTGTGTGTGACACTCCTTTAACACTTAGTGTGGTATTTCCTGTCTTTTTTCAAGGATAAACATACTTAATAGGATTTAAGATGCCAGTTTCCCAACCATCCTCTCTGTTCTTTTCAAACCCATTCCAGTTTGCCTGACTCATTCTTAAATTGTGGTGCCCAACACCGAACACTGAATTTGGAGAAGGCTTGGAAAATTAGAACTGAATGAAAGTATTAGTCCCCATAACTTGAAATCATATTTGTCTTTTTTGCAGCCATGGCAGACTGCTTCAGCAAATGGTCAACCACAATGTCAAGTCATTTCCCGCTCCTACAGGATCAGACATATATCCCTGAGGCAGTATACTCATTCCTTCCCATACCTATGGATCTGAATTCAGAATAAGTGAACAGGTGAGCACTTTCTAGTTCGAACTGGCATGATTTATCATGGACAGAAGGTTAATCAGAACTTCTTGTGACACCATCTATGCTAACTGGCAGTTCAGGGTAAAAGCATGCGAACGTAACACTGTCCTGAAAAGCTGCAAAAAACGTCTTGTTTTTGTGAAGCAGTGGACCTGTATTGCCTTTGTAATCTTAATTTCCACTGAATGCTATTATCATGTAAATTGCTTTTGGTTATGAGAACCTAGGGTGCTATATAAACTTTGCAATAAATAACCTAATTTGCATAAGGTGCTACACCCAATATTTGTCATTTTCTTCCAGAAGGGTTTGTTCCAGCCTCCTATTTATCATCCATTACAATTTTGAAATTTTGTAAGGCTTTCACCTTAGCCTAGCTGAATGCTCTACTCTCAGCAGTCCTTTTTGGATGTTTTAAGGGTATTTCTATGTAACTTCAGTTATGTCATAGAAACCCTAAGCTATATGTTCTTATACTGTTCCCTATATAAGGACTCTAGTAAAGGTAAAGGTTTCCCTTGACGTAAAGTCCAGTCGAGTCCGACTCTAGGGGGCGGTGCTCATCTCCGTTTCTAAGCCTTGGAGCCGGCGTTGTCATAGACACTTCCGGGTCATGTGGCCAGCATGACGACCCGGAACGCCGTTACCTTCCCGCCGAAGCGGTACCTATTGATCTACTCACATTTGCATGTTTTCGAACTGCTAGGTGAGCAGGAGCTGGGACGAGCAACGGGAGCTCACCCCGCCGCGCGGTTTCGAACCGCCGACCTTCCGATCGGCAGCTCAGCGGTTTAACCCGCAGCGCCACCGCGTCCCTAAGGACTCTAGACAGGCCCTTATATATCCAATTTTGAAGAAATTTCCAGGTAGGGAGTGTGATTTCTATTTAACACTACTTCTTTTGTACAAGGACTCGAAAATATCTTCCCAAGTTGCCCAGTTTTGTGCTACCATCTGTATGATGCACGACACCATAGAATTAGAATTTCTTAAAATAGTATTTTATTTTGATTTATTTTAGTATTTTTATTCTTAATTAATTTTAGATTCTATCATACTTATTGTTTTTCTGTATGCGTGTGTGTATGTGTGTACATACTGTATATATGTATGTAATATTGTTATTACTAGATATTTTGATTGTATCTGGCCTTAGGGCTGGAATAAACTTGATCTGATTTGAATAAACAACCTATTGATTTCTGTTTAGCTGCATCTAAAACATTTTTCTCCAACACCCTTCCTTTCGCCATCCCCTTTCCTTTCTTTTGCTTCCTTCCTGCCCCTTCCCTGCCTCACTACAATAGCTATGGGGATAAATAATAGTCCCCTGTCAGGAATGCTCTATGTCTTGAAGACTGTGATCCACAAAAGCTTTTGCTGTAACACGTTTTTACTGTATTAAAAAGTCTCTTTGAACTTCTCACTTGTCTCTCTTAAATTTGTGCCATGATTATTTTGAAAACCTTTTGTCCTTTGATACAATTGTGGTACAATTAGATACAATCCCATACAGTTGTTTGTCAACTGTAGATTGGGTAAGCATTTCTTCACTTTGTAATCTTAGTCATAAATAACAACATTGAAGTGCCCCAGCCTGAGATTAAATCCTGTAACACCCCATTCAACAGGTTCTTCCCAAGTCATGAAGAAACACTGCAGAGCATTTCTTAAGGCAGGTTTTCATTCTGGTGTGGATTCATCTAATCCAGCCCACTATCTTGAGAATATCATGGGTTACTTTGTCAAATGTTCTCTTGAGAGTGAGACTTACTACGTTCACAGAGGTTCTATGATCCTCAAGACATTGACCACCCATAAAATAGGATGCTGTTAATCTGGCAAGACTTCTTGAAAAACCCATGCTTTGTCACTGCCTTATTTCCAAATTGTTTAGAGATTTATAACTTTATGATCTGCTTCAGACGCTTCCCACATATTTATCTCAAACTGACTTTTTCAGATCATCCTTCTCCTTCTTTTTTTGGAGATACTGTAGTTATAGTGTTTTCTCTTCTCCAATCAACTCACACTTTACTTATTTCTCAATGAACATAACTATCCAAATACTAATATTTAGTGGGTACTATGTTGAACAAATAGAAATGTATTTAGGAGAGGTGCCTGAAGGGGAGGCAAATGGCAAAAGAAGTATTGTCCTTTTGTGATTTGATGTCACACACATGTAGTTAAGGGATGAAACTGGTGAGTGATGACAAACATCAGATTCTATGGATACTTCTGACATTATGTTTGGAGGAAAGATCATGAGGACAGGAGAGAGGTAGAGAAACGTAGAGGAGCTGGAGAGATTGATAACATTTGTTTTCCTAGATTATTCCTCCACCAGTGGACTCCAGAACTGCAATCTGATTTCCATATATTCGTACGCAGCCCAACAGACACACACCTATTCAAAAGTTAGGTATCAGGACCACTTTTTTGTTTTTACTTACAAGCAGGCTGTGGATTTGTTAGGGAAATTGTTTCTATTAAAGCAATTCATAAAAAGTAGAATAATTTTTGTGTGCTATTATTCAAATATTTGGTTTCAATGGTTTTTTTTCTAATTTCATGATTATCAATAATAAATTCATTAAGAGCAGGAATTCAGACACAAACATTGTTTAAAATATATAAAATATATTATAAAATAACTATCAGCTCTGACTATACCTCAAAACTAAAATGTTCTGCAGAAAAACCCAATACATTTAAAAGTTTGTTTTGGTGAAAAGTTTCCTTACTTTTTCAGCCAGCTCCTTAGCAGTTACGTTTGGGTCATATGGGATGGGTTCTCCAATATAGGTGCGGAGTTTGACTGGAAACCCACCATAGATTGGAAGGACAAGCAATTTAAAATGTTCATACAGCCATCTTGATAGCCCTGTAGAGGAAATAAAACAAAATGGAAGACAAAATTCACAAGGGAAATATCTATCTAGTTTTTTTTTCCCCATTACCTTGCACCTTAAAACTGGAGAAATTAATTATGATGTAAATGTCTGCAGTTCACTTCAGAGAAGCAGGCCCATCCATTCCTTCCTGGTGTAGAATTGGTTTCAAGCAGGCACCAGGCAGAAGAGTGAATTAGTCAGGGCCAGGGTGGAGGGAAAAGAACTGTGTCTTTCTCCTCCAATCAACTTGCTAGCTGCCCTTTGGGGATGTGGAAAATGCTGTTTTGGTGCTAATATGGAAGAAAAATTAACGGCCAAGCCACTTCCCTTAAGAGAGGAGAGAATCTTTCCTTTTTCTTCAGACCATGAAATCATTTGGCCTATCTGGACAACTGATCTTGACATCTTTACTTGATTCAGCTTTGAGCTACTTCATCTCTGAACTGATTCACAGAAATTTCTCAAGGCTATTAAAGAATTTGAGAAAAAAATGGTTGAGGTAGTTTGTATTAAATTTTACTATTATAATTAATTTTTTTAATGAGAGAGGGAGAGAGAGAGAGAATAATGGTTGAGAGTTAGATAATGAATTATATAGGAAGGAATCTAGAAAATGAAGCTCACGTGTCTTTCCAACTGTCCTGTACGCTTCGCGGAGATTTTGCGTAAACAAAGGGATGATTGGCTAAAAAGAGAGAGAGGGAAGGAAAGAGTAAAAACTGATAGGAACTGGAAAAGCATTTTGGTTTGGACTAGAATTTTTAATGAAAACTAATTCAGGGCAAATTTGGAATATGAAAATTTGGTTATTGTTCCATCCTCTTCTAGAATAAATGCCAATGTTAAATACTATTACAGTAGGTACTATTGTATTCTGAAACACATACAACTTGTTGACACCAGGACTTTCATCACAGAATCTAGGTGGTACTGTGCATAGCGTTGAAATAGCATTAAAACAATTAAAACTCCATAAACAAATATTGGGGAGAAAAATACCAATGAACCATTTTGCATAGGTTGGGATCACTAATCACCTTGGATTCTGGACTATCTGAGAAGCCAGATTTTTACAATTTTTCTAAAGGATGGTAAGGTTGATCTAGGCAAGGCATCTCAACCAGGGTTCCACGGAACCCTAGGGTTCCGTGAGAGCTCACTAGGGATTCCTTGGGAGATCACGATTTATTTAAAAAATTATTTCAAGTTCAGGCAACTTCACATTAAAGAGGTAAGTTTCATTCTTTATTTTTAGTTTAAGAACCCTGTTAATGCATATATACAGGCCTACACATGAAACGAATATAATAATTTTGTAACTTCTGGCCTATATTTGAACCTGAATGTGCAGGGCCTGCAAAATATTTCAAGGGTTCCTCCAGGGTCAAAAAGTTGAGAAAGGCTGGGCTAGAAGAATCTCCAAGGGAACGGTATTCCAGAGGCCAACTGAGAGCACAGCTTTGGGATCCCACAAGGTGGCACTGTTTAATCACTGTTTTGATCTTATAGGACAGGCAGAGATAACTGCAGAAGGGCAGTTCTTTAGATAACCGGTCCTAACCCATCCAGGGCTTTATAGGGGACAGGAAGGAGCTTGAGTTGCACCCAGAAGCCCCTGTGAAGTTCCCAGGGCAGAGGAGTTACAGGGGTGTATCAAGGTGCTTGTTTAGCCACATTTTGGACTGTCTTTAGCCTCTAAGTGGTCCTCATGGGCAGCCCCATGGAGAGCAACTTAAAGTACAGTACTCCACATAATCATTTATATGTCAGCTGTTTGTACATGATCCTTGACATGACCAACAGGCCACTTACCACTTTGCTTTTTAAAGCCACTTGAGCAAATCCTGTACGGGTACCCCACTCCAGATTGTAGTTTTCATCACTAAAATTTTGTTCTCTCAATCCACCAGGTGCTATTCCTACTAAGTGGCCTTTCTTCAGAAGCTCAACACAGTTTGCTTGGTTGCCTTCTATGCAACCTGTTACCTTAAAAAACAGTTTTATACCTGTAAAAAAATGTGAAGAAATAAAACATTGTATATGAAAATAATGTCTAGCTGTCATATCAGCTGTCATCATTCCAGTGATATTGCCCTGCTATATTTTTGTAATAGGGCAACCCTCCATTCTATCTCACCAGATAAATTAGGACAATTTCTGCCCTTGTTTCAACTGGGACAGCTTAGGGTGAATGTTGGAGTTATTGCTTTCACTGGAATTCACTGCTAATACCTCCTTTCCCCACCTTCAGTCTGGGATTTCATTGGTAAAAGCAAAACAAAACACATGTTTCAGCCCAGTAATGGGTAACTGATCGGAAGAGGGCTGTACTTTCTCAGATAAATTACTAGATTAGAAACACAAGACATAAATTGGCACCAAAAATATCTGTTTGAAGTAGTACAGGTAGTCTTTGTTTAATTACTGCCTTGTATAATGACTGTTCGCAGCTACAACAATGATGAAAGAGTAACTTTATGACCAATCCTCAAATTTACAACCTTTGCAGCTCTTCATCCAGCTCAGAGGGATCTAGAAATCTTCTTTGTAACCACACCTCTCTTGACATAGTTATGTTTTTGTTTTTGGTGCCTTTCAGTCAGTGTTGACTCCTGATGACTTCCTGGACAAGTCCCTGCAGTTTTCTTGGCAAGATTGCAGAAATGCTTTGCCATTGCCTGCTTCCTAAGGCTGAGCGGAAGTTACTGGCCCAAGGTCACCCAGCTGGCTTCCTGCCGAAGGTGGGACTAGAACTCACATTCTTCCAGTTTCTAGGCTGGTGCCTTAACCATTACACCAAACTGGCTCTCTGACATGGGGTTAGCTATAGGTCAAGCAAAGTCAAATTCTTTTCGGAGGGCAGGGGAGATTTTCTGTGTGACTTATCCTCTCTTTCCCTATCCCATTCATGGTCTGGTGAATATCCTGTTCAGCTTCTATAACCTCTGCACCCCCTCCCCAACCATAGGAACAAATTTAGATATATTTAAACCAAGCAGTTGAAATCAAACTCTTCTCTTTCTGGGAAGAATCAGAATTTCCTGCAAAAGAGACATTCTCTTTATTATTTCTTCCTGCACCTCTAAGGGTGACATGAACAAGGTATTCAGAAGTACTTTTTTTCTCAAAAAGGAAGTCTTCTGCTAGTTGAACTGGCCTCTGTGGCCCTTTCCTTAATTGGTCAGCTTCTGCATACCCAGAAACCTTCTTAGTCTGATGATGTCATAGACTAAGAAAGACTGCTTCTCAATCACATCTATGCGATCACACACACTGTTACCTTCATGTACAGAGATTAGACTGGTATTAAACTTTGGCACTAAGGGTTCTTTTATTAGTGGTGCAAGTGGTCTAGAAACTAGTACCTCATACCTATAAACTTAGCCTTTACTGAATAAGGTTTTTTAGAGGACACAATAATATGCACATGTTTATCACCAGGGCCCAAATAGTCTATATACATAATGTCAGTAATAGTAAGTAACCCAGGAGAAATAGAATCCAAGACACTCAATAAATGTTTTGTGTTCCAACTGTGAGCTCACACCCCAGGTCTTCAGGAAGTTAGAAAAAACTAATGTATGACTCACCTTCCACCTATACTTTCTTTTCTAAAAGCTGTGATGACTTTTGGGTGACCTTTAATTTATCCTCTAAGAGGTTGAGCAACTTCTGAAAACTCCTTTACTTACCTAGTAGTCACAATTCTGGGCTCTTCCTTATGCTCTTAATATTTTACTCATTTGGGTGGACTTTGTATTTCCCTTATGTAACTTCTGAGTAGTGCAACATCTTTTTCTGAAGAGTCTGAAGCTCTAAACTGACCATTGCTCAGACTTTCCTTCATGATAGGAAGTTTGCATCTGAGCTCCTCTTTCCTAAGCCCTCTACAATTGTTTCAAAAGACCGTTAAGAGCTATCTTAATAAAGTCCACTTCCTTAACTATTATATTTACATTTTGTTTTGATAAATCTATTTTCTCCTTGGAGCTCATGACATTTGGGGACCCACTAGCTTAATGATTAGTGATAAAAACTGAATGGGCAAAACCGCTAATCCCTTTGTCCATTTGTTCATCTAAAATTCACTTACTCAACCAACATACATTTTCAAGAAGAGTAAGTTCTGAGGCCAGTTCAGTATATATATCATTGTTTTGTGGTTGAGATGTTACTAGTCTGATATCCAAAGTGTAATCCAAAACAGAGATTGGTGGAGTGGGGAGTATACTATATTGCCATCCTGTACTTCTTTTAATGGAAAGAAAAAAGATGAAATCTCAGTTTGGCTTTTCCTTCTTGGAAGTAATTTATTTCCCAATGTTGCAAAAATCTCTAGTTTCCCATAGTCTTGTCTGGTAAGGACCATAGTTTAAACAGCAGATCTCCATTTACAAATTGATTCAATATGGGGCAAGCCCTTTCTTCAAAAGATGAAAACTGAAGGCTCAGCCACTGACAAGCTGTTTTGGGGCATTTGAAGAGTCTTTCCAGCTATTACAGCTACTACTATATACCACTTGTTCTAAATTGCTTGCAAATTACAACTGAGCACAACCTGCCAACCAGGCCTTTTAACTAGGTCCCGGCGGAAAGTGGAAAGCAAATTCTGGCCTATACAAACACCCACCATTCTCTGAACAGCTACTGTCTTCTATCTTCACCTTATGCTCCCACATAAGGTGAATCTACTCATCCCTCTACATGACCTCTCTGCATCAGTTCTCAAGAATCCAGGGGCATGAGTAGACACCAGGTGACCTGAGCTGTGCTAGAGTATTACTAGTTTTTCTCCCAAGGCCGGTGATCAAACTGGTTCCATCCCACTACTTGGATGGCTCCACTCCCTTCTCCTCTTTCAACAGCATTTCTTCCTCCTTCTGTTAGTTCAAGTTCCTTCACCCACAAAAATTACTGGATCTAGAATAATCTCTCTCTACGCCTGTTTTTCTTTTTTCTTGCAAAAAAGAAATTACTATGGTCTTTTTCATTTTTTTCCCCTTGCTTGGTAGAATCTGTCCTTTCCCAGGTAACAATCTGTCTTGAAACTTTTGTAGACACATCTTGTGTGAAAGATTGGCAGCTTGTGAAGCCTAGCATTAAAGAGGTGTTAAGATTTGCCACCCTTTGCATAAAGAATACCTTAGCTATTTGTCAGCCTGGAAACCTAGGTTGTGACCAGATGACATGCTTAGGTTAGATCTGCCTGGCATGCTGAATGCAGCTCACCAGGGTTTAAATGATACATCCCCTAAACTGGATAATAACGAACTAAAGCTTGTGGGTTACAGCTGATTTTTCCAGATCACAAGTTGCAAAAGGTCTAATGCTTCCTTTAAAACATCTTGCATTCCTTTTAAGATGTGGGCATTGTTAGACACTGGCATCACATTAGAAAAATGGATTTTTAAAATATTTAAGGTAATTTGCAATGCTCTATAGCAACCATTTACAATTACAACAGTGATGAAGAGGTAACTTTGCAACAGTCCTCACATTTATGATCTTTGCAGATCTGTAAAGCAAAGGAAAGCTGAAGTAAGATCATAAACACAGTGGCAGTTTCACTTAGTGACCGCTTCACTTAACAACAAAGTTGTTGGTCCCAATTGTGGTCACTAAATGAGGACTACCTGTAATGAATCATTAATTCACTTAACATTAGAACTATCATCAAAAAGGCGCAACAAAGGATGTTCTTCCTGCATCAACTTAGGAAGTTTAATCTATCTCAGGAGCTTTTGGTACAGTTTTACAGAGGAATTATTGAGTCTGTTATCTGTTCTTCTATAACTGTCTGGTTTGGTTCCACAACCAAGCAGGACAGATCTAGACTTATATAGTTAAGTCGGATAGTTAAGTCTGCAGAAAGAATTATTTCAATCTGCCTGCCTTCCATAGAAGACCTGTATACTGCAAGGGTCAAAAGGAGGGCAGAGAAGATATCTGCAGACCCTTCGCATCCTGGACATAAACTGTTTCAACTTCTACCATCAGGACGGTGCTATGGAGTACCGTATGTCAAAACATCTAGGCATCGAAACAGTTTTTTCCCTCATGCCATCGCTCTGTTGAACTCCTAATTAATGTAGCATGATATAATGATTGACAATGTATGGTAAGACATGACTGCTAAGATGTGACTGGTAATGCTCTGTTAAATGTGAACATATGTTAGACAACAGATGCAGTATACTGTCCCTTAATTCTCCCTTTAAATATGAGTGTGTGTTAGTTAATAGCCGTAGTATTATTTTCCTTCAATTTTTTTCTTTCTTGATTGTATAGTTTTAGTAAATAACATTACTACTTTATTGTTTATTTCTTGATGTTATGTAAATATATTGAGAGCTCCTGCACCAAAGTCAAATTCCTTGTATGTCTAATCATACTTGACCAATAAAGTATTCTATTCTATTCTATTCTATTCTATTCTATTCTATTCTATTCTATTCTGTTCTGTTCTGTTCTGTTCTGTTCTGTTCTGTTCTGTTCTGTTCTGTTCTGTTCTGTTCTACTCTACCCTACCCTACCCTACCCTACCCTACCCTACCCTACCCTAAATATAAAGTTAAAATACCTTACCTGGTATTAAATGAAAGAAACAATGAATCACAGAATGGACTAGTCTCCCAGTGTTTGCATAGAATTTAGCTACAAAGAAGGCAAAGTCAAAAACCATTGCTCCATGGTAAAAAACAATCAACCCTGGTCCTTCTGGTAGGTGCTCCATGCCAATGATCTCATAACCTGAAAAAAGTAGATTATTTTTTTTATTTGTTGAGGTTACATGGAGATAAAACAAGGTCATTTAGAAAAGAGAAAATATATAGTGCAGAAGATATAAGGTAGCTTTTCTCAGCTGGATATTTCCCAGTTATTTTGCAACATTCAGAATTTTTCTCATGACTCTGTCTGTCTTGACCTAGTATTTGAACTTAGCTGAGATCTGGATGAGACAAAAGAGGGTAAGATTGAATCCCAGCAAGATGGAGTTATTGTTTTAAACTTCTTGAGGTTCTCTGACTGCTTCAGAGTTGTCTCCTGATGGGGTAGCATTACCCTTGAAAGTGAAAGGTCCATGACTTGTGAGTCCTTCCAGACTCATGGCTACTATTCATGGGCAAGGTCAGGGTTAGGTAGACCTTTGATATAGCAGCTACAGTCCCACTTAAGCAGGAAGACCTCACTATTGTGACAGATACCTTCATCACTGCTTCTCTGGAATGCAGTCATGAAGGCAGCGGCCTGGCTGTTGGTTATCACTCATCACCATGGGTACATTACACCAGTGCTTCAGGCTCTGTACTTGCTCCCCTCTACTCCTGGGTGCAAAATCAAAATGCTGCTTGTCACGTAAAAAGCTCTATACGGCTTGGCAGTAAAACATTTGCAAGAAAATCTTCTCCAACTACTTTAGACCCCCAATTTGTGTGTCTGTGGGAGAAGTTGCTAAACTTCCATGAAGTGGAAATGGGGCCTCTGAGATGGGGCTTCTGAGGTGCATAGGTGTTGCTTTTCAATGGCAGTGCCTATCTTATTTTATTTATTTTATAAATAAATATAAATAAAATATATTCATTTTAATCGTATTTTATTGGTTTGCATGTATACCCAGAATGTTTTAGTAGAATGGTTTTTGTATGATTCTCTCAATTACTGCAACCTGCCAAGAGTATATTTGATTGTGGTGTAAACAATCAAGTATAATTTATAAACAGTAAAGCATAGTTTTCTTCTGCTTCCCACCCCCACACAATATTGTTTTGCCACAGTTCCTGCCAAAGAACTTAACAATGTTGTCTGTGAAAGATAGCAGAGTACAGCTTCTGGTGCAACATAAAGGAAGCTGGAATTTCATACAGGCTGAGTTGTCATCCTACACAAGCATGGCATTCATTGTAACATCTCCAGGTATCATATTTTGGGGGGGGGGGGTATTTTTTGTGCCTTCGAGTCAATGTTGACTCCTGGCAACTGCCTGGACAAATCCCTCCAGTTTTCTTGGCAAAGTTTTTCAGAAGTGGCTTGCCATTGCCTCCCTCCTAGGGCTGAGAGAGAGTGACTGGCCCAAGGTCACCCAGCTGGCTTTGTGCCTAAAGCGGGAGTAGAACTCGCAGTCTCCCTGTTTCTAGCCCTTTTCCTTAACCACTAGACCAAACTGGCTCTCATGATTATATTATACTATATTACCTGTCATAACTATATTTAAAAGAGGCACCATTTTGATTCAAAGAGCAGATGGATATTACAAGTTTCACAGAAATATTGGGCAATCTGTGGGTCACATACAAGTGGAGACTCTGGCTGGAATAAATTGCCTGCCCTCTTGATTATCTTGTGACTATTTAAGAGACTGCTCACTTACCATGCCATATTTTCCCATATAAATCCAAAATATTTGCCATTATTCGCCTTGGTTTGCTCCACAATTCATTACAAATATCTCCATGTATGTTATACTGTTTCTTCCAAATATATAAATAAAATGTGCAAGCATAGCAAATTAAAATGCCTAAAGCTAAACAATATATAAGCAGTAGAAATACTAATAATAAAAGCAGAGGCTGAAGTACAGAGCTCACAGACTGTTCCATATAACCAGAACCAATCCAGTCTTTTAGCACGCAAGGAAACCATGTCACATATTCATTCTCAGAAGGATCCAACATAGTAGCTTTCATTTCATTCATGTCAGAGAAACAGAAAAAAAAAAAAAGAGAGAGAGAGAGAGAGAAAACAATAATTAGGATTTATTTCATGGGAGGGAGATGATGTTATTTATCACTTTGTCTTATGAACACAGACAAATCCATCATTATTCTTTTAAAATTAAATCCATCATTTTAAACCATTTTATTGCACTTAGTTTTTCATAGTTCTATTTAATGCTCTTTCTCTGTCATAAACACACACACACCCACTTTCATTGGTTCCTTGAATTATATAAGGCTTCCAGTAAACATGCATAGTTGTTTTCTTATAAATCTAGTTCTGCTGAAAAATTAAAAAATGGAAAAGAATGCTGGAAAACAATGATTATTTTGAAAAACCAACTGGATTCAATTTGAACTATGTTCAGAATTTTTCTAAATACTTGTTACAAAATTGGTTATAAATGGCTTTTCCTAATAAGGCACAATCTATTGATTTGGCTTCAGCTAAAATCCTAAACAAGACGCCTTGGCACCAAGCCGCCAAGATCAGTGGAAATTACTTCTGAATAAATGGGCTTAATATTATTCTCTTACATTTATCCATCTACTAAATTTCTACCTCACCACAGTCTAATCAGACTCTTGGTGGTTTACATAAGATACATAAAGTGTCAAATCCCCAAACAATCTGCATCACAAGCCAAAATTCTGGAAAAGCTTTGTCTTCAGCTTTTTTGGTAAGGTAGCCACAGTAGGAGCTGAGCTGATCTCAAGCAGCAGGCTGCTCCAGAGGGCCGGTGCTGCCACTGAACACAATGCCTCTGAGCATCAGCCCCCGTGACCTCCCAAATCTGGGGGACAATCAGCTGTTTATCCCAACATGACCACATGTCAAGTGGAGAAGCCGTCCTTCAAATCTTCAGAGGCTGCCCTTTAAATTAATCAAGTCAACATAAAGGGACCTTTAGAAGGGCTAGAGGGCTTGAGCCAAATAATGTAAAATTGCACATTGATCCATAAATCATCAAAAACCTTACTTGTCTCTGACCAAGATGTTCCAGACATCCTCCTACATGACTATATATGGGCAACCACTAAAAAAAGTTTGCCATGTTTTTAGTTATAGCTTTGGCTTGCAGAAATTATCTTCTTATTACAGTACTAATTGTTTCAGGCCTGGCTTACCATATACTGTACTTTTAAAGTTCTGTATTTTATGTGTTTTATAGGTCTCAGGCCATAAATAAAATGATGATCATGATGACGATCATGATAGAGTTTCTTCCAAACCAGCTTAATTTCTGATATTTCTTCATCTACAGTATGGATTCTAATAAAGTAGGTAAAGGTAAAGGTTTCCCTTGACATTAAGTCCAGTCGTGTCTGACTCTAGGGGGCGGTGCTCATCTCCATTTCAAAGCCGAAGAGACGGTGTTTGTCCGTAGACACTTCCATGGTCATGTGGCCGGCATGACTAAATGGAACTTGGCATCAAATAGGAAAAAAAAAGCCATACAAAAGCAAAAGGGTATGTTGATGAATGAGTTGAAGGAAGCAAAATTAAACCATAAACAGAACCCTGTCTTAAACATGGAACAAAAGATCATAGTGAATTTGTGATTATTTGGACCTAATGGAATTAATAAAACTTATAAGAAGATGAATTTTGCTAATTTTGAAAACTATTTTGAAAAAGATAATAAACCAGACAAATAATTTGCTTGTCAACTGTGAAAAGAACAACAGAAAAGAATTATTACCTCTATTTGGGATAGGAAGAGGTATGTTTTAATAAGAGAGGAGATGATCAATGAATTGGTTAAATATGACTTGATTAAACCGCAACAGACATTAAATCTGGAAAAGATGCTTAAAAACAACACAGCATACCAAATTTACAGATCAAGAAAAGGAAGCCCTTAGCAAATTAATTACAGAAGATGAAACAAAAGAAGTTCTTCAGAAATTGAAATTGAACTAATCCCGGGGACCATACAGTACAGTTTTTCTGAAATATATAAGATTTTCCAGATGTCCCCCTTTAAGTCAGGCAATGAATGAGATTTCACATCAAGTACTCTCTCTCTCATGGCAATACATTTTTATTTCTCTGTTACAAAGAGGGGAATGATCCAACTTATCTAGAGTCAGATGGACTTATTGCTCTATTAAAGGTAGACTACCAGCACTTTTTGGTAATACTTGCAAAAAGACTACTGTAAATGGCCTTTTAACTGAACAAATACTGAACAGACTTGATTTTTTCCAAAGACATAATGAAGGCTAATATCAGATATATTCTGAATGCTCCCAATAATATATATCAGAAAAGAAAGGAAGTGGCTATGTTTTTTCTTGATGCAGAGAAAGCTTTTGATAAGTTGGAGTGGCCATTCATACTCTGAAGAAGACGAACTGAAGTTTGAACTTTCTTACATGGATACAGAGTGTTTATAAGAGCAAGAAACCAAGCTAATAGTAAATGCACTTTTAGTAAAAAAAAAAATGTACAGGTACTCCTTGACTTATGACAGCTATTGGGACCACAATTTCTATCACTAAGTGGTGTGCTCTTAAAGTGTGACCACATCACTTAGCAATGGCAATCCCTGCAGTCCTGGTTACTGTCATTAAGCAAATCCCATGATCATTAGGCAAGGCAACTTCCTGCTGAATTCCTACAACCAAAGTCAGGGGGGAAACCAGTAGGAAGTCCCAGGCTGGCAGGTAGGTAACTGGGTGCTCCCAGGTGGGGGAAGGAGCAAGGGGTTGTGCAGGGGTTCAGGGGAGGGTCATGGATGGTGCATGATGGCACACAAGGGTGCTAGGGATACACAAAAGGAGTGGCATGGGTTGGGGGGGTGTGAGGGTCCAAGGGAGGGTTGGGGATGGTGTACAAGGGCACAAGAGGGTGCGCAAGAGGTGTGGGTCAGGGAGGGTGAGCAACAGTAAGTGAGGTGCAAGGGGGTGTACAAGAGGTCAGCGTGGATCAGGAAGGGTGTGTGAGAGGATGTGAGGGCTTATGCAAGAGGCATGGTACTGGTCAGAGAAGGTGTCCAAGGATGCAAGGGAGGGTCAGGGAGGGTGCATGAGGGTGTGGGTCAGGGAGTGTCCTAACAAGCAGGAACAACACTGAGACGAGGAATAGGGCTCTAGTGTTTTATTACTGCTACAGTAGATAGAAAATCCTAACAAAGTGAAGAAGCATGAGAAAACCCAGACAGATAAACCCCAAAAGTCAAGGCAGGTCTGTTCGGTGTCTCTTTGAATGACAGCTCAAATTCTCGCTACTATGCATGCGTTTTTCCCCCCTGGATAGGGGCCCCCTCCTGCTCACCATCAGTGCTCATGTCAGGGAGGGTGTACAAGGGTGCAGTGTGGGTCAGGGAGGGGGTGCGGGGGTGCGCAAGTGGCCAATGTGGTGCAAGCACAGAGGGCCTGGGGAAGGGTGTGTGGGTGGAGGAGACTTGCCCCAGCAACTTGTGACCTTCCCTGCCACCTTCTGGAAGGTTGCAAATGACAATCACATGATTGCAAGGCACTGCAATCGCTTGTAAGTGGGAACTGGTCATCAAGCACCCAGATCATGATCACATGACCACGGGGGTGCTGGGACAATGGAACTCCAAGGACTAGTCATAACCACCATTTGTTCAGCGCCGTTGTAACTTGAAACAGCTGCTGAATAAATGGTCCTAAGTTGAGGAATATCTGTATTGTAAGAAAGGAAATCTGACAAGGCTGTTACCTTTCTCCTTCCTTACTTCTACCAGCACTAGAACCATTGACCAGAAAGATAAGATAAGAAAATAACATTTCAGGAATTAAACTGGCAAATCAAGAACACAAACAAAAACTATAGGCAGATGATGTTACACATCCAAGGAGTGTTCCAGAACTGATACTGGAATACTAAGAACAAGACTCAGTTATTGCATGGAATTTCCCTGAAGAAGAAAAGCAATACCTGCAGCAAATAACAGGGTTTAATCTTACTGTTAACAAGGTCAGGTACTTGAGAATGTATTTAACAAAAAATAATAAGGATTTATTGAGAATAATTGTTCACATAATGGAAGATATTTTAAGGCAAAGAAAACCAGAATTGTCCTGGCTAGGGAGAATATCTGCAATAAATATGAATGTTTTATTAAGGCTTAACTTGTTACTTCAAATGATTCCAATAAGAACTGGAGACAAGGTATTGAACAACTGGCAGAGACAAATGACTAACTTTATTTGGTCTGTTGTGAGAAAATTGCTTACCTAAAGTAGACGCTATTTGGAGATAGATGCAATAAAGTATACTGCCCAGAGTCCCTCCTTGTGGGGGGACATGGGCGGCGATAAAAATTTGATAAATAAATAAATAAATAAATAAAATAAAGTGTGTTTACAGTGATCACTGGACTCCCCACCAGCAGACAGCAGGAGAGAGAGCCCTGAGCATAGCAGCTGTTCAGATTATATACAGTAATGTGCAAAAGTTTTAGGCAGGTGTGAAAAAATGCTGTAAAGTAAGAATGCTTTCAAAAATATATATTGTAATTGTTTATGTTTATCAATTTACAAAATGCAAAGTGAGCGAATAGAAGAGAAATCCAGATCAAAGCAGTATTTGGTATGACCACCCTTTGCCTTCAAAACAGCATCAATTCTTCTAGGTACGCTTGCACACAGTTTTTGAAGAAACTTGGCAGGTAAGTTGTTCCAAATGTCTTGGAGAGATCTCCTGTGGATGTAGGCTGCCTCAGATCCTTCTGTCTCTACATGTAATCCCAGACAGACCTGGTGATATTGAGATCAGGGCTCTGTGCGGGCCAAACCATCACTTCCAGGACTCCCTGTTCTTCTTTATGCTGAAGATAGTTCTTAATGACATTGGCTGTATGTTTGGGGTCATTGTCCTGCTGCAGAATACATTTGGGGCCAATCACACACCTCCCTGATGGTATGGCATGATGGCTAAGTATCTGCCTGTATTTCTCAGCACTGAGGACACCATTGATCCTGACCAAATCTCCAACTCCATTTGCAGAAATGCAGCCCCAAACTTGCAAGGAATCTCCACCATGCTTCACTGTTGCCTGCAGACACTCATTATTGTACCGCTCTCCAGCCCTTCGGCGAACAAACTGCCTCCTGCAACAGCCAAATATTTCAAATTTTGACTCACCAGTCCAGAGCACCTGCTGCCATTTTTCTGCACCCCAGTTCCTATGTTTTCATGCATAGTTGAGTCACTTAGCCTTGTTTCCAGGTCAGAGGTATGGCTTTTTGGCCGCAATTCTTCCATGAAGACCGCTTCTGGCCAGACTTCTCCGGACAGTAGATGGGTGTACCTGGGTCCCACTGTTTTCTGCCAGTTCTGTGCTGATGGCACTGCTGGACATCTTCCAATGTCGAAGGGAAGTAAGCATGATGTGTCTTTCATCTGCTGCATTAAGCTGCCTTGGCCGACCACTGCGTCTATGGTCCTCAGTGTTGCCCGTTTCTTTGTGCTTCTTCAAAAGAGCTTGAACAGCACATTTTGGAACCCCAGTCTGCTTTGAAATTTTTGCCTGGGAGAGACCTTGCTGATGCAGTATAACTACCTTGTGTCTTGTTGCTGTGCTCAGTCTTGCCATGGTGTATGACCTGTGACATGAAACTGTCTTCCACAACCTCACCTTAGTAGCAGAGTTTGGCTATTCCTCACCCAGTTTTAAGTCTCTTACACAGCTGTTTCTGTTTCAGTTAATGACTGTGTTTCAATCTACTTATGAAATTGATGCTCATTAGCACCTGCTTGGTATAATTTGTTAATCATGCAAGATCCCTGACTTTGTGCAAGTGTACAAAGTGTGCAAGTGTAAGAATTGATGCTGTTTTGAAGGCAAAGGGTAGTCACACCAAATATTGATGTGATTTGGATTTCTCTTTTGTTCGCTCACTTTGCATTTTGTAAATTGATAAACATAAACAATTACAATATATCTTTTTGAAAGCATTCTTACTTTGCAGCATTTTTTCACACCTGCCTAGAAAGATAAAAGGAATAATACAATTACCCTTCCTCTGGAATGTTTTGATAAGCTATTGAAATGACCTCCCAGTTACATTTCACACTTGCAGTAGCCTTCCTGGTATTACTGACATGTGCAATAAACAACACTGTTCATTTTATGCTCTCCTCTTACACCATTCCATTCCTCCTCCCTAGGAAGACAACTGTCTGATTTATCTAAACTGTTCTGGTCCAGGCCTGCATTACTAGGCACTAGGTTACCCAAATATACCACTGCCTATTAGCTACATAAAAAGTTACACCTATGTCCATGGGTATATAAGTTTTAACATGATTTGATATATTTAATTTTATATCAATAATAAAAGTACTGATAGACCATTTCCATTATCTCCCCACCCTTCTCTCTCTCTCTCTCACACACACACACACCATATTCCTTTTTGCTTACTAGTTTTGGAAAAACGTCTCTTGCCTTCAGCCACTTCACTCAGCTAACAGCAGCTGTTTCTTTTGATTTTTATGATGCTATTTATATTCTTATGTTTATCTTCTGCCCACATAGAAAACGTTTCTACATTTGAGGGTGGATATGAGCTTAAGGTATCTGTCTAACCTACTTGAAAGTTATGAAACTCTTCATCATGGTTGTCCTAAAGCTATTACGCCCAAGCAGAACCCATTTTTCCTGCACACTATTGCAGATGTTTGTGATGGATGATAGAACATTCCTTTTTGCTTATCCCAGTTATATTTGCAGCTCAGTTTTCTATATAGAATAACACAATGTTTCTTCACCAACCACAGCACTTCATGCTCTATTAGTTATTTTATGTAAGTCACGCTTGCCAAGGCTAGAATTAGGATAAGCAGGGCAAGGTGATTTTCATTAAGGATTGTACTGGCATGTCAGTTCATTTAATGAACTTCATTTAATTTTTTTTCATCACCTTCCTTTATTTTTGGTCAACTCAGGATGGCTTATACATCTAATACTCCTGCATCCTCTTTTCCTCTCAACAACAACCATCGAGCCCTTTGGTGTGGGCAAACCCATTTCTTGGGATGTTAACTCGATTGATAGTGCTGTTATAGGTGGGTTGTCGACTGCTATTTATGTTATTTATACTTTTGTTTATTGTTTTTATTCTGTATTTAAATTTATTTATTTATTTATTGGATTTCTATAGCCACCCATATCAACAGGTGACTCTGGGTAGCATACAATCATAAACAACCACAAAACAATTAGAACAATTAAAAACAATTAAAACAATACAAAATAAATATATATGGTCACCGAGTAAACAAATGCCATAGATGTTAATATAGCCAAGAAACGGGGCCCTTAACACACTCAGGACCCCAAGCTTGGCCACATAACCAGGTCTTCATGGCCTTACAGAAGGCCAACAGGGTTGGGTTGTCCTGATCTCTGGAGAGAGCAGGCACTATGGCAGAGAAGGCATGTCTCCTAGTCCCCACCAGCTGACATTCCTTAGCTGACAGGACCCATAGTATGCCCAGAGTCATGTACAAAAATAATAAAATAAAATAAAATAAATAATAAAATAAAATAAAATAAAAACTAAACAAAACTGTGAGGTGAGTTGGGCTAAGAGAGAGTGACTGGCCCCTAATCACCCAGCTTGCTTTCTTGTCTAAGAGAGGATGGGAAATCACAGTCTCCTGAGTTCTAGCTCCAGACCTTAGCCACTACACCAAACTGGCTCTCGATTTATATACTTCTTAGTTGCAGATATGGAGCAACACCGTATTGGCTTGCAAGGCACCCTCTTGATCAATGATCTTAATTTGCATAGAATAATGTAAATTGCTTGGGATAAAATTGGGCTTTGGTTGTGCTTATAGGATTCTGCCCCAAATCACCAACAGTGACTGGTATTGTCCTTGTGGATGGATGGCAAGCAATGTTGTGTGTGCCATGAGTACCTCTAAGTGTTTGCAAACAAGTCTCTCTATCTTACTAAAAAAGCATGATGGGTAGTAGAGGTCAATATCTATGGGCCATCTGGTGATGCCCACAGAATATGGAATATTGAGATTTGGAGTGAAACAGGAGAAAATGCTAAGGAGAATGAATTAACCAATACAAAGAAAGAAAAAGAGGTAGGGACGTTGTGTCCATAAAACTAAAAGAATGGGGAAAGATGTAATAGATCTAGATGAAGCAGTCTGATCTTGTGGATTGAAGAGGATGAATATATGCAGGAGAGAGGTAGGTTTAACTAAGAATGAAAGGGCTAAAATGTATGTTGGACAGCATGAATTGGTGAAATCTGAATTGTTGCATATGAAAGTAGGAATCCAATGGTTGGTCCTAGTTGCATGTTTTGTTGCAGTGAATAGGGATAATGGAAGAATCAGAAATACATTTTGGGGAAAACTTTGCAACAGTTGGAATGGCTGAGACCCAGAGTGGGGAGGAAATATATTCTGGATGAGTGAGAATGGGAAAGAGTACCCAGAAATGACTGAGACTTTTCGAGACCTGAGGATGAATGAGAATGGTGACTCCACTTAGCAAAAGCAGATGTTTATTTTGAAGACATGGTTTCAGCATAAGTCTATTCATAGGTATACCTGAATATGAAGCATGATTAACAGGATTGCTTATGATGAAAGACTGATGAAGGATTAGTGAAGGATTTTTGAAGGTTGCAAGGATGGTGAGTGGTTCTCAGTTTGGGCCAGCTCAGTTTGGGCCAGCTCAAGAGCAGACCCAGGGGGGAGATACAGAAAAGGAAGATTAAAAAAACAAAATGGAGGAAAAGAGAATGAAAGTAGAATGATTGCAAAAAGAGAAAGTATGAAAAGATAGATTAATAGATTGAAGATAGGTTCGTCTTCCAAGCAAATGAATAGAAAATGGATTTAAGGGAAAGAGGATTGGAAATTGCCAGAAATGCAAAATTATGTTACAGAGTGTTGTAAAAATGAGAATTAAAGATGTTGTATAGTGCACAAAAGAGAGAAAAATATAGCCAAAATAGGGTCAAACTATGGTCAATATGGTCAAAAAGTACAAGGGAATGGTTAAGGTTAAAGGAAGCAATGAAAAAGCAAAGTGATTTTGATGGAAAGGGGGTGAAGAGGTCTAAGCAAGGAGCTCTCAGGATAATAAATGGATTTAAAAAATATAAGTGATGAAATAATTCGGGATGAAATGGTACTACAAGGACGGTTTTAGAGATCTTTATAGGAATTGTAACGATAAGCCAATGCATGGAATGGAAACATATGTTATTAGTTTCCAAGGAAAACTTGATGAAAAGGAAGGCATACAGTAGATGGTGCAACTGGAGAAATGTTAAAGTCTGGATATGGTTTCCTTATAGAGTGGCTGTGTGAATTGTTTATTGTCCACTTAAGATTGTACTAGTGTCTGACGGATTTATTTATCAAATTTATTTATTTATCAAATTTTGCCACTGCCCATCTCCCCCCAAAAAGGGACTCTGGGTGGTTTACAATAAAGCTAAAAGAATTGTTGTTGTTGTTTATTCGTTTAGTCGCTTCCGACTCTTCGTGACTTCATGGACCAGCCCACGCCAGAGCTTCCTGTCGGTCGTCAACACCCCCAGCTCCCCCAGGGACAAGTTCGTCACCTCTAGAATATCATCCATCCATCTTGCCCTTGGTCGGCCCCTCTTCCTTTTGCCCTCCACTCTCCCTAGCATCAGCATCTTCTCCAGGGTGTCCTGTCTTCTCATGATGTGGCCAAAGTATTTCAGTTTTGCCTTGAATATCATTCCCTCAAGTGAGCAGTCTGGCTTTATTTCCTGGAGGATGGACTGGTTTGATCTTCTTGCAGTCCAAGGCACTCTCAGAATTTTCCTCCAACACCACAGTTCAAAAGCATCGATCTTCCTTCTCTCAGCCTTCCTTATGGTCCAGCTCTCACAGCCATATGTCACTATGGGGAACACCATTGCTTTAACTATGTGGGCCTTTGTTGTCAGTGTGATGTCTCTGCTCTTGACTATTTTATTGAGATTTGTCATTGCTCTTCTCCCAGGGATTAAGCGTCTTCTGATTTCCTGCATCTGCAGTAATCTTTGTACCTAGAAATACAAAGTCTTTCACTGCTTCTACATTTTCTCCCTCTATTTGCCAGTTATCAATCAAGCTGGTTGCCATAATCTTGGTTTTTTTGAGGTTTAGCTGCAAGCCAGCTTTTGCACTTTCTCCTTTCACCTTCATCATAAGACTCCTCAGTTCCTCTTTGCTTTCAGCCATCAAAGTGGTATCATCTGCATATCTGTGCAAGTTTCAGTTTGTTCAAAGTGACAGAAAGGTAAGCTTCTCACAGAATTATTTTCTTATAAAAATCCATGTCCAGGTTCTGAACTGTATGGATAATACAGATACCTACTTTATAGTTTATAGATAAACTAGCCAGGACCTCATTATTCTCTTCCAATCAAAGAAAGAAAGAATCAGGACATCCAGACAAAGATCTCCTGAATAACATGTAATTAATACCAGATGTATGTTGTGCCAAATATTTTTTCGAATGTAGTAATGATTAGTATTTTGCTGAAGCAGTGGTTCAGAAATGTAGAAACAAGTTAATGTAGTAGATCAGTTAAATTTAATGCTTTAAATACAGGTAGTGAACATTATCATAGATAGATTGTGGGACTTAAACCAGAATTTTTATCTGAACTCAAATTCCAGCTAGCCATTAAGCTAAGTTAATGGCCTAACAGTACTTCCTCAGCCTTCCTCAACTTAACACCTTCTAGATGTGAGGGTTTAAGACTCCTTGTCTTCACCAGTCAGAATGGCCATTGCTGAGAATTGTGGAAATTAAAAATCCATAAATCTGAATGATAACTGGGTTGGGATGGCTGGACTCTTTTACTATAATCTATCATGGAGAATATTACCAAGTAAAATAGTTTAGCAATAATATGTTTTTTCATCTTTCTTTTTTTTCTGATTCAGCTATGTTTTGATACATCTTAATTTCCTTCATTTTTCAAACTTTTCATATAATCTGTGTATCTCTGTACCAATCATTCTTATTTCAGTTTTCATCTTTGCAGCAAACTGGAAGAAACAAGTAACAACAATGACAAATGAAAATGCAGCGCTTCCTCTTGTGATGTAAAGGTTGAAGCGTTAAAAAAAACTTCCACGGGTAATCTTATCAGTTAGTATCAAGATAGAGGGGAAATTTCTTTACTTTAGGACTGGGGAGAGCAACCTACGCTCCCCAGGCCACACAAGGCTCCCAAGCATCACATTTGCAGTCCCTAAAAGCACCTAACATTTAAGCCGGTGATCTTCTGAATTCTCATGCTGTGGTTTTCAGCTTAAAAAGTGAAAACTAGAGTGGGGCTAGGAGGTCAAGTTCCTGGTCCCATCCTTGAACATCCCCATTCCACAAAACATAAAGCAATTTTTTTTAGTGACCATTTTTTTTTGCCGTTCTAGTGACATTACCACATGATTGGAATGCCTTCTGCGCCTGCCAGCCAGATGGGAGGATGAGTTGTGGCACTCACTGTGTCTGAAAAATTTAGGCCAAAGGCGCAGGGATCAGTACATGTTATCAGTCAATCTTCAATAACCTTGTATGTAGGTGTGACTTACTTCTGAGTAGATAAGAATGAGGTAAAATAAAATGTTGGGTATTCATATTTCAATGAATTTAAGAAAAGCCTGGTGCCAAATGTAAACCTCAGAAATAGGACCCTTTTTCCAGAACAAACAAACCCAGAAGAACAAACCTTTCTTACCATGCCATATTCTTCCAAAGGAGTCCCAGAGATATCCCAAAATAAAATTTAGGTTTTATGGGGCTGTTCCTTAACTTTGCCAGACATCTCATAGGCCAGGACAATAAAAAATTGGCTCCTCTGGTGCTGAGTGAGTGGATGCTACGGAGAGAGCTGGAAATCCTGGAAATGCTCTGAGGGTCCTGTTTCTCCCCGGCTGCATCTGCCTGAGCTCTTCTAGTCTGGCATCTATGACCACCGATAACTGATATAAGGCTTTTAGGGTAGCTGGTGTTCCCTGGCGCACTAATTCATTCTTAATTTCCTCATCCAGCCCCTGTTTGAATTGGTCCTTTAATGCACTCTCATTCCAGTCTAGATCTCCTGCTAACAACTTGAAATCAGCAATGTAGATTCCCACCCTCTTGTTACCTTGCTTGAGCTTCCGAATTTCCCGGCTGGCTGTGGCCTCTTTGATCGGGTCATCAAAGTGTGCTCGGAACCCTGCCAAAAAGTTCTGGTAGTCGTTGAGAATCGGGTCATTGTTCTCCACCATGGGAATAGCCCATTTGGCTGCTGGTCCCTTTAGCAGGCTTAGGATGAAGGTGACTCTGGTTCTGTCTGTGGGAAACTCTGCTGGTCTGCTGTCGAAAAACATTCTCCACTGTGTGAGAAAGGTTCTCAACTGTCCTGTTTCTTCTCCAAACTTCTCTGGTAGACTGCCCTGGGATCTCAAGACTACTGGCGGAGCTGCTGCTGCTGCTGCTGCTGGCGCCGGTTGTGGGTTAATCGGAACTGGTTGTTGTAACTGCTGTAGCATGGCAGCTTGTAATGTGTTGATCTGGAGATCTACTTGTTGTTGGTGTTGTTGCAGGGCTGCTGCCAATTGTTGGATGGCGAGCCGCATTTCTTGGTTTTCTGAAGACATTTCCAAATGTCTCTCCTTAATTTCTTGTTCCTCCCTCTTTCGATGGGAGTAGGAGTTTGTTAGGATTGATGTCCTAACAGCCAGGAAACACGCTGAGACAAGGAACTGGTCTCTAATGTTTTATTGCTAGTACATAACAGGAATCCTAACAAACTGAAGAAGCGTGGGAAAAACCCAGCCATATAAACCCCAAAGGTTAAGGCGGTCCCGATCTGTGTCTCTTTGAATGGCTACCTAATTCCTCAATGCTACGCATGCGCTTAACAGTCTGGATGGGAGCCCCCTGCTCGCCATCCTTACTCATGACAATTGGGACCGGAAAACTCATCATTCAGTGGTGCAGTCGTGAAGTGAGGCATCACATGACCCTACCCAATTTTATGACCTTTTTTGCTGCGGTTGTTAAGCGAATCCTGCTCCCCCATTGCATTTGCTTGTCGGAAGCCGGCTGGGAAGGTCGCAAATGGTGATTATGTGACCCTGGGATGCTGCAACCATTGTACACACATGCTGGTTGCCAAGCACCCAAATTGCAATCATATGAAGGTGAGGACTGGCCATAAGTCACTTTTTCAGCACCGTCGTAACTTTGAACAGACGCTAAACAAATGGTCATAACTCAAGAATTACCTGTATGCAATTTCCTGCACAAGATCTCAATATGGGTTTATTAGAATTTCAAATTTTAGTTATCTTGCAAATTTTTAAGCAAATTGGAGGGCGTGCAAGACATTGTGCTAACTCACAAAATAGTAGTGATCCCCAGAGGGACTTACAACTGTGGACCAGGTACTTATGGCTATATATCTTGATCCCTGTCCTAAATGGCTAATTAAAATTAATCCAGAGAGTGGATTGGCTTATATAATACTAGACTGTATCTGAAAGTTAGGAGTAGAAGCATTCTGGGGGGATTTGACTTAATTTTAGATATGTACTCTGATAGTATACATATGCATATTAAGACTTCTTTGAAATCCCCACAATTTTCTGGAGAGAAAATGGGGTGAAAGATTTAATAAAATTATTACATTCAATAGGAACAGCTAAAACAAAGTCAATAATACCCAAACCTAGCTTGGAACCCATCCACATGAGTCTACATTTTTGCCAGTTACCAATCAAGCTGTTTGCCATAATCTTGGTTTTTTTTTGAGGTTTAGCTGCACTTTCTTCTTTCACTTTCATCATAAGGCTCCTCAGTTCCTCTTCACTTTCAGCCATCAAAGTGGTATCATCTGCATATCTGAGATTGTTAATGTTTCTTCCAGGGATTTTAACTCCAGCCTTGGATTCCTCAAGCCCGGCTTGTCGCATGATGTGTTCTGCGTACAAGTTGAATAGGTAGGGTGAGAGTATACAACTCTGCCGTACTCCTTTCCCAATCTTAAACCAGTCTGTTGTTCCATGGTCTGTTCTTACTGTTGCTACTTGGTCGTTATACAGATTCTTCAGGAGGCAGACAAGATGACTTGGTATCCCCATACCGCTAAGAACTTGCCACAGTTTGTTATGGTCCACACAGTCAAAGGCTTTAGAATAGTCAATAAAACAGAAATAGATGTTTTTCTGAAACTCCCTGGCTTTTTCCATTATCCAGCGGATATTGGCAATTTGGTCCCGAGTTCCTCTGCCTTTTCTAAACCCAGCTTGTACCTCTGGCAATTCTCGCTCCATGAATTGCTGAGGTCTACCTTGCAGGATCTTGAGCATTACCTTACTGGCATGTGAAATGAGTGCACTGTTCGATAGTTTGAACATCCTTTAGTGTTTCCCTTTTTTGCTATGGGGATATAAGTTGATTTTTTCCAGTCTGATGGCCATTCTTGTGTTTTCCAAATTTGCTGGCGTATTACATGCATTACCTTGACAGCATCATCTTGCAAGATTTTGAACAGTTCAGCTGGGATGCCGTCATCTCCTGCTGCCTTGTTATTAGCAATGCTTCTTAAGGCCCATTCACCCTCACTCTTCAGGATGTCTGGCTCTAGCTCACTGACCACACTGTCAAAGCTATCCCCGATGTTGTTATCCTTCCTATACAGGTCTTCCGTATATTCTTGCCACCTTTTCTTGATTTCTTCTTCTTCTGTTAGGTCCTTGCCATCTTTGTTTTTGATCATACCCATTTTGGCCTGGAATTTACCTCCAATGTTTCTAATTTTCTGGAAGAGGTCTCTTGTCCTTCCTATTGTATTGTCTACTTCCACTTCCGCGCATTGCTTGTTTAAAAATAATTCCTTATCTCTTCTGGCTAACCTCTGGAATTTTGCATTTAATTGGGCATATCTCCCCCTATCACTGTTGCCTTTTGCTTTCCTTCTTTCTTGGGCTACTTCTAGTGTCTCAGCAGACAGCCATTTTGCCTTCTTGGTTTTCTCTTTCTTTGGGATGTATTTTGTTGCCGCCTCCTGAACAATGCTGCCAACTTCTGTCCAGAGTTCTTCCGGGACCCTATCTACTAAGTCCAGTCCCTTACATCTATTCTTCACCTCCACTGCATATTCCTTAGGAATATTAGTGAGCTCATATCTAGCTGATCTGTGGGTCTTCCCTAATCTCTTTAGTCTGATCCTAAATTGTGCAAGAAGAAGTTCGTGATCTGAACTACAGTCAGCTCCAGGTCTTGTTTTTACCGACTGTACAGATGTCCGCCACCTTTGGCTGCAAATTCCATCTGACCACACAAATAATTAGTCCCTGGATTTGTAAAGACTGATGTCTGAGAAGTCCTGGCATTCTGAACAGGTGGCCCATTCTATAAAATCATTAATTCATACTTATAGATCAAGTTTTGAACTTTCTTGTTAATTACATATGCTACATTACATTGTACAATTGAAGAGCATTAAGCAATATCGACCTGAATATAAACAACTGAGTAGGAAAAAAACCAGGATAACACGTGCAGAACTCTAAATCCATAAGTTCTGTGCATCAGGTATTTATTTGACTAGTCTATATTTAGACCATGAGTTCTAGTTCCACCTTTGGCATGAAGCTGGCTTGGACCAGTCACTCTTTCTCTCAGCCCTAGGAGGCAGGTAATGGCAAACCACTTCCAAAAAACAAAACCTTGCCAAGAAAACTGCAGGGACTAGTATAGGCAGTCACCAGGATTAGTTTTTTAAGTGTAAATAAAAATAGAAGGTACACTTCTGGTGATGTTAGAGGTGTGCTGATTGGGGATGTGACTGTACATGTGCTTTTTGTATCTGGATGATGCTGTGTTGTTGGCTGAGTATCCCCCCAAAAATTGGCAAATTCTAGGTAGATTGCATTATGCAGTAGGGAGTAGGGGTTTGCATATTAATGTAGTTTTTATTTATTTATTTATTTATTTATTTATTTGATTTCTATAGCTGCCCATCTCAGCAAGTGACTCTGGGTGGCTTACAACAATAAAACCATAAACAATTATAATTAAAACAGTTAAAATATAAAATAAATACAAAATAAATATACATGGCTGCCAAGTGAGCAATGCATAGATATTAATACAGCCAAGAGATGGGACCATGCACACTCTTAAGGCCCCAGGCCCGGGCACAAAGCCAGGTCTTCACGGCCTTATGAAAGGCCAGCAGGATTGGGAACATCCTAATTTCTGGAGGGAGGATGTTCCAGAGAGCAGGTGCTACGGAGGAGAAGGCATGCCTTCTGGTTCCCACCAGCTGACACTCCCTGGTTGACAGGACCCGCAGCATACCCAACCTACTAGATCAAATTGGACGGGCAGAAACAACTGGGAGAAGGCGGTCTCTTAGGTAACCTGGCCCCAAGCCATGAAGGGCTTTAAAGGTGACAACCAGCACCTTGAATTGCACCCAGAAGCACACCAGCAACCAATGCAGCTCCCATAGCAGTGGTGTTACATGTATCAAGTACCTGACACCATTTACTACCCGTGCAGCTGCATTCTGCACCAGTTGAAGCTTCCGAATGCTCTTCAAGGGCAGCCCCATGTAGAGTGCATTACAGTAGTCCAGACAGGAGGTCACGAGGGCATGAGTGACTGTGAGTAAAGCCTCTCAGTCTAGGAATGGGCACAGCTGGCACACAAACCGAAGGTGTGCAAAGGCCCTCCTAGCTATGGCTGCCACCTGCTCTTCGAGCAGGAGCCGTGAGTATATGAGGTCCCCCAGATTGCGCACTGGGTCAGTCTGGGGCAGTGCAACCCCATCCAAGACCAGAGGTAGAAAAATCTTAGCATCAGGAGGCCCACAAACCCAAAGCCACTCAGTCTTGCTTGGGTTGAGTCGAAGCCTATTGCACCCCATCCAGGCCCTCACAGCCTCCAGGCACTGGGTCAGGACATCCACGGCATCACTCAGGCAGTCTGGGGTAGAGATATCAAGTTGAGTATCATGAGCATATTGATGGTATCTTACCCCAAACCGTCGGATCACCTCCCCCAACAGTCTCATGTAAATGTTAAATAGGAGAGGGGAGAGAACCGAGCCCTGAGGCACCCCACAGAGTAGGGGACGTGGGCTGGACCTTTCCCCCCCTACCAACTGGAACTGACCCCAGAGGAAAGAGGAGAACCAGCACAATACTGTGCCACTCACCCCCAACTCCCAAAGCTGGTCCAGAAGGATACCATGATCAATGGTATCGAAGGCCACTGAGAGATCAAGAAGAGCAAGGATGGTCTCACTGCCCCCATCCCTCTCCCGCCAGAGGTCATCTAAGAGTGCGATCAATGCCGTCTCAGTCCCATAACCTGGCCTGAATCCTGACTTAAAAGGGTCCAGATAATCCGCTTCATCCAGGGTCCTCTGCAGCTGCCATGTGACCACTCTCTCCACAACCTTCCCCAAAAAGGGGAGGTTGGAGACTGGACGAAAACTGTCCAGGCTGGTTGGGTCGAGTGATGGCCCCTTGAGGAGAGGACGTATCACCACCTCCTTACGAGCCAGTTGGAGCACCCCCTCTCTGAAGGAGAAATTAACCACCACCCAGACCCAATCACTTGCCTCATCCCGGGCAGCCTTGACCAACCAGGAAGGGCACGGATCTAATACAGAAGTGGCCGGACTAGTAGCTCAAGGGCCCTGTCCACTTCCTCAGGTGCAACTGGATCAAACTCCCCCCAGCTAACCATGCCAGACTTTGCCCCCGTAACCTCCACTGGCCCTGCCCTAAAGCTGGAGTCCAACATAGAGCTAATGCGAGCGACTTTATCCCCTAGATGAGCAGCATATTCCTCACAGTGACCCTGCAGGTGAGGCTAGGTATTTTGATGGGAAACTTTGACTAAATGATTTCATACATTAATGGAAGTTTGCTGATGGTGCCAACAAAAGAAGATCACATTGGTCATGCAACTATTTTATCTCAATACTGTACATATGCTGTCTCCCAGGTGTCCAGATCTTAAGATGTGGCAGAAAGATTGGAGATGCCAATCACAGACCTTTCATACTCACCAATATGATGGCAAATGAACTGTGAGGCAAATTCTCCAATGTCTCAAGAGTGACTTCATGGCTTTGGGGAGGAGGATCTTGAGGTCCAAGTGAGTTGTCATCAATACTTTCTGTTAAAGGCAAAATTTGCCCACATGTGCTCAGGACAGCTACTCCTCATGAGGAGACCACACGACAGCAGTTTTCCATGGGTCTGATCGCTGGGAGATGATAGGATCAGCCATTTCGCTTGCAACTGTGGTGGAGCCATTTAAACCTCACTTTCTATTCACTTTTGGAAATTGCCTATTAACTATCTGAAAGTTATCAGAGACTTTCAGGATGACAAATTTGAAAAGTCTTCATCAGGTGAGTTTATCTTCAAATCTGAACAAAAGAAAAATTAATTACAAGCTTAAAAGCTTAAAGAAGTTGAAATAAACAGCAAAAAGCTAAATAAGATTTGGTCTAAGAAAGTTATAAATGATTAAGGGTCCAGATAAATTTGGAATATTGACTTTTACTATAAGATTTTGGAATTAACTACAAAAAATAAACAACTTCTCCTGGGAAATAGACTTATTTTGGCTATCCTGGTTATTGCAAATCATAACAAAAGATAACTGATGATTTTAGAACTGGACGCTAGAGGGGACTAAAGATTTTAAGCAAGCTGCAAGCCTGATGTCAATTAATACTGGGGCATACAAAATGACACAAAACGATATAATGTCGGAAATATTAAAGGAGACCTTTGAAGAATAGAGCCAGAAATTAGTAACTAATATCAACACTGTCAGTAATGATACAGTATCTGCTTCTGTGGATAGACTATGCCTAAAAGATGTTAATGAAGGAATGACAGATGTGGAACAAATTTTATCTGACAAGGCAAAGTACCAAAAGAACTACAAATGACAGGCCAAGAGAATGATTTGGAAAAGGATGTTTTACTGGACACACACACACACACACACACACACAGGCTGACTTTTTAAAAATTAAAAGGATAATACAAATGATAAACCAAAAGAATGACCTGGAAAATGTTTTTTTATTGGATCTACAAAAGAGGCTTGTTAAAGCCTTGACAAAATCTATGCAAGGGGTTAATGAAGAATTGAAGAAAAATCAAACCCTACAACAATATTTGATTGTATTAAAGATTAAGGCTGTTAAAAGCAAAAGGAAGGAATGTAATGTTGGTTTACTGATCAAGGTTATATTATATTATATATTTATTTATAATAAAATAATTTATTTACATCAATTATATTTCTAATAGGAATAGGACACCCAATTCTTTTCAGATGATTAAAGCAATTGTATCATTGCTGTGACAGCTTCAGGAGCTTCTCCTGCCAGAAATGTTTAAGGGAATTCTCAGTGCCTGTTCTTATCTTCATACCCATCCTCCATGCCCACCCTAGACTTCCACTAATTTCACCGACAGTCAATTTTGCCAATGCCATCAGATCATTGTTCGAGGCATCCCACTTCATTTAAAGGGGAAACCATAAGTGGAAGACAGCTGAGTCTCTGTACTTTCTCTGTGAATACAAGGGCATGATGAAGAAGCACGCTTTATGTGGCTAAAGTAAGTCCATTATTTTTGGTCTACGGCTCTGGCCAATAACTTACAATACTACTATAGCTGGTGACAAGGGAAAACAGTTCCCTTCTGATCACTGTGAAGAATATGGGTGCCCCCAAGTGGTGAAGATAGGGCAGGAGACTAAGTAGATTTTTCTCCAAGTATGTGGTTCAAATAATTGTTATTGCTTTTCTTACTACTAGAAATGAAAATAGAAAAACTGAAACATGTAAGTACAATTCATAACAAATTGAAATAAAATATTTCAATCACTCCTTGAAAAAGCAGAATTGCTGTCTTGATTTTAGGGGATATGAACCAAGTCTTTTCTCTAACTCTTATCAAGCCTACGTAGATTATTTCTAATGAATTGCCAAAAATGTTGAAGATCATGTGTCATTTCTTTCTCTTGTAGATGTGTAAAGCTTTAAATATACCCTACGAAAAGAATATATATATATATATATATATATATATATATATATATATATATATATATATATATATATATATATTCTTCTAATAAAACATACTTAAGATCTGTTATATCCTGGATTTTGAATTTATTACTACCTAAATTCATTGTATGGAACCTGCTTCTCTTACCTGTATAGACCACAATCCAATCATCATAAATATACAGAGGAGCACTATTGGCCTACAAAGTGGCGACTCTATAACTTACTATTACTGCAAGATAATATTATATTAAAGTGTCATTCTGAATTATAGAGCTTCTTCCAAACCAATGTGACCTCTAATGTTTCTTGATTCACAATATGGGAATCTATGAGAGGACTCTATTTATATGGCATTAAATAGAAAGAATACATAAGAACCCTTATGTTTAATAACCCCTCTGCTTATGTAATAGTTTCTGGTGGCCTAAATGCAAGGGTGGGGGCAAATGATAAGGCAGTTTTTTACTCAGTTCCACCAATTCTCTCTAGAACTAGTTCCAATCCTGCCTCTACCAACCTGTCAATCTAAATATTCAGAAGGAGATTACAAGTGGCTGTGTTTATTACAAACAATTAACTAAATTTATATCTATTGAATGGATCTATCAGCAGTGATTTCCCTGGCGAATTCTCCCACTGGGCTGGGTCAAGACCTTCCCTGACTGATTACACTTTAATCTCATGGAATTTAATCACTCTTGTACATTTTTTTAAAATCTAGACAATCAACCTGATAGTGACAATCTTCCAGGTATCACAGGATTCAACAATTGCTTTCTGGAAACAGAACCCACCCTAATTTTGCCAGATGGACTCACAACTCAATGAGCAAACTTCTCAGCTGCTTCTGTCTGAAGAAGCATTGCAATTCCATTATACTATAGTTAAAGATAGGTCTGGGAACTCCCTTCTGCAGACATTTATCCAGCTGATTCAATTATTCCAGCCAGCGCTCTGCACTCAAATATTGAGGAAGAGAGAAAAACATGGTGTCGGGATGGAGGCAATCCAGAAGCAATAGGTAATGGCATCTGGATGCCTCACCTGAACATGGGTTAAGTAGCAAGGTAGAAGCAGAACACATACGAGTATAGATTAGAAGCTTGCAGCTTAGGGCAAGAATAAAGGAGTAGGGGCAAGCATTTCAGTGCAGCCATTAGAGGGATGTTTAGATGAGCGTGCAGCTCAAGGTCGAGTGCCTGGCACTTTCTAGAATGAGGTGCAAAACTGATAGAAATTTTGCCAGACAGTAAATCACAGCAAAGAGGAGGGGGGAAGGAGGAGAGTAACTGAAATGTTTTAAGGGAAAGATTTGGGCGCAAAAAATCATTCGTGGCTTCTCTTGAGCTTGGAATCATAAATCTCAATAAAGAACTTCATATATCCTTCATGGCATGTAAGGGGAGTTACTGCTTTTGAGAATGCCAGGACCAAGATCCTCAAATTATATAAAGAGAACCAAGCTGAGCATTCCATCCAGGACTTTATACTCCTGAAGAAACAATACAGGTAGTCCTCAACTTAGGACTGTTCTTTTAATGATGATCTGAAATTACCACAGCCTTGGAATGGGTGCTTTACGGTCTGTAAAGCACTTCTGAGTTTCACCCCCCCTCACAGTCACATGATCACATTTTGGGTACTTGGCAACTGGCTTGCATTTATGATCAGTTGCAGTGTCCCAGTCACGTGATTGTGTTTTGTGACTTTTTTGCCATTTTCCGGCAAAAAACAGCCATTGGGGAAGCTGGATTGGGTTAACAACTGTGGTGATTCACTTAATAATCCATAATTTGCTTAATGACCACCATAAAATGGTCGTAAGATTGGGTCTGGTCACAAGTGCATGGACCTGTATCATAGCACATTGGTTGAAATTACTGTTCTTTCCCACAGGTTTGAGTTCTTTTCTTACTGAGGAAAATTACAAATTTATTTATTTATTTGTTTGTTTATTTATTAACCAAATTTATATACCGCCCATCTCACTATATAAGTGTCTATGGGTGGCTTACAAATAAAAGGTCATAAAAACCATTATAAAATATACAAAGTTAAAAGTGAGAAGCTAAAAGGCAGAGAAAGCATCCTCAAGCCACCAACCACCCCCAGGGCTGCCTACCACTATTGGATCCCTATGCTAGTTGGCAGAGCCAGGTCTTAATGCTCTTGTGAAAGGCCAGAAGGGTGGGGGCCAACCTCACCGCAGGGGGCAAGATATTCCATACGGCGGGGGCAGAAAAGGCTCTCCTCCTGCACCCTCTATAAGGACTCAAGGACCTGCCTTATAACTCCTTACCTGATAAAACACCTGAGAAATGCTGACCTTTTATTGTTATCAGATCAGTATGATTCAGTCTCTTTGAGCATAGTTAAATTTAGTTATACTACCTGTAAAATTAGGTAGATTTTTATTATCCATTGACAAACCCACCACCAGTTGTAATATTTTATCTTGTTTTGTTTTTACTTTTTACTTTTGTTTAATGTGTTTGCAATTCTGGTCAGTGACTGTAATAAAAATATTCATTCATTCATTATAACTGTACATAGGAACCATAGGAAATAAAGTACCCTCAAAAGCATTAAATAGTGGTGTTGTAAATATGTATATAAGTAACATATGGATACAAAAGTTAATAAAAATAATAATGCGACTAGTGAGTTAAAGAGCTGTAACTAAGATTAAAAATATAAAACAAAAATACTTAACCAAGAAAAAATTAAATGAACAAAAATAAACTTAAACTATGGCTTCCAAAGAGAACAGGTTTACCATTTAACCCCCCTCCCATACTGACCTTTGTTAAAAAAAAATGAAATTAACATTGAAAGTTATAAAAAGGCTCAGCAGAGGGCAATGCTAGCCAGGCAAAGACACACCAAAGAACTCTGCCCAAGACAATGTAGGTGTTCCAAGATAGTGATAATTAGTCAGTACACAGTCAAAATGCCAATGCTGAATCTGGATCCATAAAGTACTTGATCTGGTCAGGGATGGACAGATAAAAATAGCAGGAGATAAAGGGAAATTTTCTTTAGCCAGTGTGTGAGCCAAAGAAAATCCCTTCCTCAGAGAGATCACAGCAGAGATCATGGAAAAATTGAATTTTATAATCTTTGAATTTCCGTGAAGAGACCTCATGCCTTCTTAAAATAATTTCACAAACTTCAGTCCTGCCAAAATTTACAATTATCAGAGGAGCACTTTTGGGAAACCTCACTCTGGATCTGACCATACCTGTCATCAATTTCCAAATCAATCTCTAAAGATAAAGTTTATTATAAAGTTTGCAAGATCGTCCCTTGCAAACATTTTCCCCATTATCAGGGAAAGTATTTGAACCTTTAATATCTATGGGAAACCTCGTATTTTTAAGTGTCTATGGGTCAGGTCTCCCTGTAGTTTAATCAAAGCTTTGTCATGCAGATTTGTGTCCTTTACTTGCTTTTCAGTGGTAAGAGTCAGCTATCTTCAGTCTGGGTTCATGCAAACAAGCAATTACTATTTTAACATAGTCCAGCTCCTGTTAAAAATTGGCTGAGTTGTGTCTGCATAGCTCTCACATCCTCTCACAGTAACTTCATGTGGCAATCCAAAGTAGAAATATTCTTATCCAACATGCCAATGTCTGTACAAACATTATCAGAAAATATTTTTCTATGATTAGCCTCTATAAGGTTTTACACTGATTGCAATTTATCTATCACTGGAGGAGTTGATTTGTCCTGAGAAGAAATATTGCTCTGACTACAGTACTTTGAAGACAGGAGAAGAGAGGAACTGCAGCAGGATTATTGTATGCACAACGATGGAATAATAATGAAATTACCACAGTGGAGGAATGGACTGTGTAAATTTCAGACTTCGTAGAAATGGCAAAACTGACCTCTCTGGTCAGAGAAAAAACATTTTTTTTTCCTGAAAGACTGGAAACCTTATATGGACTTTTTGCTGAAAGAAGAAAGAAATGAAATGATTTATGGATTTGAAGATTAAGAAAGTATGGATGAAATGAAGGCTGAAGGGATTTGTATAACATCTAAGAGGGAGGAAGGATAATAAGATTGTAATTATCTGTTGAAAAGAAGGTTGGAAGTCATTCATATATTTCTAAACATTCGTTTTTTTTCTTTTTTTTCCCATTTCTTGCACTTTTTTCCCCTTGTCTCTCTCTCTCTCTCTCTCTCTTTTTCTTTCTTTCTTTCTTCCTTTCTTCCTTTCTTTCTTTTGATTAGTCTTTTATTCTATGTAAAATTCTTAAGAAACAAAAGAAGATAGGAGACAAGAAGGATCAAACAGCAAGCTATTTAGATAGTTATCTAAAACAAATATGATCTGGATGGTGGTGGTGGTATTTATTCTAATAGGTTATGTGAATGGATGCATGAGAATGAGAGACAAAGTCCAGAAAAATTGGTTGGGCCATTCAGAGACCCAAGAATGAATGAACATGCTGACCGTTCGGTTAGTATTTGCTTAGAAAAAGGCCTGCTTGTTTCATTTATATGGTTTCAGCATAAATCTATTCATACATAACAAAGGAATGACTATAAATATAAAAGCATGACTTGTTTATGGTATAAGATTGAAAGCATTACTGAAGGATACAAGAGTGATGAGTGGTTCTAAAAAGTGGGATAGCCCATTTTTTGATAAAGATCGAGTGGATCTTGGGAAAAAAATGAATATAGAATAAAAGGTAAAAAGGAAATAAACAAGAGCAAAGGAATGATTGAAAAAAAAGAAAATACGGATCTGATGTGAAACAATATTAGAGGATTATCCTCCGAACAAAATGAATAGAAAGAGGACATAAAGAAAAGATGATGTAGCATCTCTTTGGAACACAGTGAACAGAAAGACCTGCTGTATGTTACAGAGGGCTACAGAAGTGTATAGAGCAATTTGAAGGAAAGAGAGAATTGGACTCAAAAAGAGAAGTGGGAAAGACTGTACTGATGGAATATGATGAAAAAGAATTTGGCTTTAAACACTGGATAGTATCAGAAGAAAATTTGGACCTTTAAAGGTGGGATGATGATAAATTGGAGGTGCAAAAGATGAAAGCTCTCTGTATAATTTTGAGATATGTAAATGCTTTGGTTTTCTTTGAAATGGGATAAATTTTAAATATTTTGGTTAGGATGGCTTTTTAAGGGTTAATATAAATGTTTCTGCTTTCTGGATGCCACTCTTACTTTTGGTAAAAAGATATTAACAAAGATACTTTTTAAAATCTTTTTTTATATGTATCAGTAATAAGATTTATTTTTATCAGGATGGCTGTTTAAGGGTTAACATTAATGTTTCTGTTCTTTGGATGCTACTTTTATTTTGGTTAAAAGAATATTAATAAAGTTATTTTTCCTTTATATGTGTTAGTAATACGATATAGTCAGGTTACTTTTTGTTAGTTACAGCTGGCAGAGGATTAAAAATTATAGAGAGGAGAGACAATATTTAGTTATTTCTTTTTGGTGAAAAACAGTGTCTGAAGGCTTTTTCTTTAAGTTTTTAAATAGGGGGAAAATTGTATTAGAGGGGATTGTTGTATTGTAAGTTGAAATGGACTATAGAAATAATGTTTACCATAGTTAGAACTGGAGTAAGAGATTGATTTTTTTTTAATTATGTGTTTGGTGTAGAAAGTCAGAAGTCACTCTTTATCTATTCTTTTCTATCCATTTATTTCTGCACTTCTATAGTTTTTTCTTTTCCCTTTAGCTCTGTATTCTATCTTTTCTGTATTCTATCTTTTGTATTTTAACTAGACTTTGAAAAAAATTAATCTCTCTCTCTCTCTCTCTCTCTCTCTCTCTCCACAGTATATATAAAGAAGTATACAGAGTTAATGGGGAGAATGAAAAAGGATACTTGGCAGAATTATGAAGTAAAAGAGATGAATCAGAAAAAATGCATGTAAGAGAATTATGGGTAAAAAAATTAGGGTGAAACATAATGTATATAAGCCACAAGAGAGAAAATATAGTTGCAAACAATTGCAAATATAGTTGTAGTCAAAAAGTACAAGGGCCCGGTTAAGATTAAAAGAGGTAAAGAAAATGAAGATTTTGATAGAAATAAACAATTATTTTAGAACTGGATGATGCTAAGAGCTTCCAGGAGAGTAAATGGCTTTTAAAAATATGACACTTTACTAAGTTATATGATGACAGCTGTAAGGACAAATTTGGCACAATACTGGAAAAGAGGAACCTTGCTGATGTTGGCAGACTGGGAAACCAAAACTGGAGAATATGCACCATGAAAACTTCTTAATCTCTTAACACTGATGATGTTACCTAGTTGGGTAATGAAATGTCTGCAAGCAAACAGCCAAGCTCAGAGAGGACCAAGGATTCCACAGTTCAACCCTGAGATACATACATTCTGCAGTTATTTTGACCAAACAAGAAAAGCATATACTCTACTTTTTCTTTTTGTAATCTGTCACTTGAGGAACTGGTTGTTTACAATTTTCTAGGTCAGTTCTCATGACTGGTTGTTTTTAGATCAAATATATTTTTATCCTTTCCCCTATTGCGTTCAGATTTCAAACATTAAGAATTCAGATTTGTATTCCAACTAGTGTGTATATCTCTTGAGAGGGTCAACATTTTAAATTTTTTAAATATATCTGAATTTTGATAAAACATTTTAAATATATTTTATATTTTTACAAAGATTTAGAACACTTTTTAATATATGGTACAAGCTTCATTTTTCAGATCTCCATTCAGTGAACTTCAGAAGCAACAAAATTGTAGTTTGGACTAGTCTTGCCCAAACTGACATAATTTATTTAATTTGCACAGTGATGTAAATTTATGCAAATGATGTAAGTTACATCTATACGATGATTGTGCAAATGATGTACATTATATTTACATAAATGGGAAGTTAACAGATATTTCCATTTATCCTGTACCCTTTTCCACCAAATGGTTCATTAAACTGAGTTTGAGAAATTTGTTGTTTTGTTTATTCATTTAGTCGCTTCCAACTCTTTGTGACTTCATGGACCAGCACACGCCAGAGCTTCCTGTTGGTCATCAACACCCCCAGCTCCCCGAAGGACGAATCCATCACCTCAAAAATATATCACCTATCCATCTTGTCCTTGGTCAGCCCCTCTTCCTTTTGCCTTCCATTCTCCCTAGCATCAGCATCTTCTCCAGGGTGTCCTGTCTTCTCATTATGTGGCCGAAGTATTTCAGTTTTGCCTTTACTATCATTCCCTCAAGTGAGCAGTCTGGCTTTATTTCCTGGAGTATGGACTGGTTTGATATTCTTGCAGTCCCAGGCACTCTCAGAATTTTCCTCCAACACTACTGTTCAAAAGCATCGATCTTCCTTCGCTCAGCCTTCTTTATGGTCCAGTTCTCGCAGCCATATGTTACTACGGGGAACACCATTTCTTTAACTATGGGGACCTTTGTTTTCAGTGTGATGCCTCTGCTCTTAACTATTTTATCGAGATTTGTCATTGCTCTTCTCCCAAGGATTAAGGGTCTTCTGATTTCCTGACTGCAGTCAGCATCTGCAGTAATCTTCGCACCTAGGAATACAAAGTCTTTCACTGCTTCTACATTTTCTCCCTCTATTTGCCAGTTATCAATCAATCTGGTTGCCATAATCTTGGTTTTTTTGAGGTTTAGCTGCAAGCCAGCTTTTGCACTTTCTTCTTTCACCTTCATCATAAGGCTCCTCAGTTCCTCTTCGCTTTCAGCCATCAAAGTGGTATCATCTGCATATCTGAGATTGTTAATGTTTCTTCCAGGGATTTTAACTCCAGCCTTGGATTCCTCAAGCCCAACTTGTTGCATGATGTGTTCTGCGTACAAGTTGAATAGGTAGGGTGAGAGTATACAGCCCTGCCGTACTCCTTTCCCAATCTTAAACCAGTCCGTTGTTCCGTGGTCTGTTCTTACTGTTGCTACTTGGTCATTATACAGATTCTTCAGGAGGCAGACAAGATGACTTGGTATCCCCATACCGCTAAGAACTTGCCACAATTTGTTATGGTCCACACAGTCAAAGGCTTTAGAATAGTCAATAAAACAGAAATAGATGTTTTTCTGAAACTCCCTGGCTTTTTCCATTATCCAGCGGATATTGGCAATTTGGTCCCTAGTTCCTCTGCCTTTGCTAAACCAAGCTTGTACATCTGGCAATTCTCGCTCCATGAATTGCTGAGGTCTACCTTGCAGGATCTTGAGCATTACCTTACTGGCATGTGAAATGAGTGCCACTGTTCGATAGTTTGAACATTCTTTAGTGTTCCCCTTTTTTGCTATGGGTATATAAGTTGATTTTTTCCAATTGGATGGCCATTCTTGTGTTTTCCAAATTTGCTGGCGTATAGCATGCATTACCTTGACAGCATCATCTTGCAAGATTTTGAACAGTTCAGCTGGGATGCCGTCGTCTCCTGTTGCCTTATTAGCAATGCTTCTTAAGGCCCATTCAACCTCACTCTTCAGAATGTCTGGCTCTAGCTCACTGACCACACCGTCAAAGCTATCCCCGATATTGTTATCCTTCTATACAGGTCTTCCGTATATTCTTGCCACCTTTTCTTGATCTCTTCTTCTTCTGTTAGGTCCTTGCCATCTTTGTTTTTGATCATACCCATTTTGGCCTGGAATTTACCTCCGATGTTTCTAATTTTCTGGAAGAGGTCTCTTGTCCTTCCTATTCTATTGTCTTCTTCCACTTCCGCACATTGCTTGTTTAAAAATAATTCCTTATCTCTTCGGCTAACCTCTGGAATTTTGCATTTAATTGGGCATATCTCCCCCTATCACTGTTGCCTTTTGCTTTCCTTCTTTCTTGGGCTACTTCTAGTGTCTCAGCAGACAGCCATTTTGCCTTCTTGGTTTTCTCTTTCTTTGGGATGTATTTTGTTGCCGCCTCCTGAACAATGTTGCGAACTTCTGTCCAGAGTTCTTCCAGGACCCAATCTGCTATGTCCAGTCCCTTAAATCTATTCTTCATCTCCACTGCATATTCCTTAGGAATATTAGTGAGCTCATATCTAGCTGATCTGTGGGTCTTCCCTAATCTCTGTAGTCTGATCCTAAATTGTGCAATAAGAAGTTCGTGATCTGAACTACAGTCAGCTCCAGGTCTTGTTTTTACTGACTGTATAGATGCCTGCCAGCTGCAAAGGATGTAGTCAATCTGATTTCGGTGTTGTCCATCTGGTGAAGTCCATGTACAAAGCCATCTCTTAGGTTGTTGGAAGAGAGTGTTTGTTATGCAGAGTGAGTTGTCTTGGGAAAATTCTATCAGCCTATGTCCTGCTTCGTTTTGTTCTCCCAGGCCATGCTTACCTGTAATTCCAGGTGTCATTTGACTGCCCACCTTAGCATTCCAGTCTCCTGTGATGAAAATAACGTCTCTTTTAGGCGTGTTGTCCAGTAGGTGCTGCAGATCCTCATAGAACTGCTCTACTTCAGCTGCTTCAGCATCTGTGGTTGGGGCGTGTATTTGGATCACTGTGATGTTAGATGGCTTGCCCTGAATTCGAATTGAGATCATTCTATCGTTTTTTGGATTGTATCCAAGCACTGCTTTAGCCACTTTACTATTAATTATGAAGGCTACTCCATTTCTTCTGTGGTCCTCTTGTCCACAGTAGTAGATCTGGTGGTCATCTGATGTGAAGTGGCCCATTCCAGTCCATTTCAGTTCACTGACGCCCAGAATGTCTATCCTTAATCTTGACATCTCACCAATAACCACATCCAATTTGCCCTGGCTCATAAATCTTATGTTCCAGGTTCCAATGGTGTGTTGATCCTTAGAACATCGGATTCGCCGTTCACCACCAGCACCGTCGGCCGCTAGCCGTCCTTTTGGCTTTGAGCTAGCTGCGTCATCATGTCTGGGGCTAGTTGAGTTCATCCTCTGTTCCTCCCCAGTAGCATTTTGACCATCTTCCGACCTGGGGGTCTCATCTTCCCATGGTATACCGACATATCTCTGGTTGTACTGATCCATTCAGTTTTCACGGCCAGAATACTGGGGTGGGTTGCCATTACGTTCCCCAGGGATCGCATTTAGTCTGACCTCTCTGTCCTGACCTTCCCGTCTTGGGTGGCCCTTCACGGTTTAGCTCATGGCATCACTGAGGTGCTCAAGCTCCAGCACCACGACGAGGTAACGATCCTTTGCTGAAGGAGAATTTTGTAGAAACAAATAAACAGTCAGAACATTTTATTCAGAAATTGCTAATAAATTAGTTACAAAATTCACTCTGTTCAAGGGTGCTTATAGAAAATCCCGTATGTATGTAAATCTTTCTCTGTATATGATGCGTCATAACTTACATGAAATGTTGGTGATCAGTACAAAGAAGAATGAACCTAAACTCCCAGCACAAAAGAAGCAATAAGTCCATGAAATGGTGGGAGACTATGTATAGTAAGTATCTCCTTGCAGCCAAGGGAAGCAATTTGATTGTTAGATGATACTGCAATTAGAGACGTAAACCACGCCTACAGCCAGGAAGTTTCAAACTCAAAAGATGCAGTCAGCAGAACCCTATCAACATATGACAGGTGAACAAAAGAAGGAACAGAATTGTGTATTCATTAACAAGTAAAAGCTTTCAAAGCTGGGTCAGCTCTTACAACTTAATCCACTTAAAAGGCTGTGAAAAAGAAGAGGACAATAATCACCTGTCTAGATTTTGGTAACACTTTTAAATTGTTATTTTGAGGTTCTGAAACCATTGTTCAGTTTAAGATAATATGATTTTAATAAACAAAAGGATTAACTAAATAATCTTAAAGAAACAAAGTGATGAGATTGCTAAACTTCTTAAAGCATAATCTATATATACTTAGAAGGGCATAGCAAAAGCCAGTGTATAGCTAGTAAATATAACTAAAATTACTCAGTACTTAATGAAAGACAGACATATACTCAATTTGTATTGTCCCTCTTGCATTTTACAAAAGTTGATAAAAATGGTACAATTTTATGCAAAGGATTGTAAACTTAAAGGTGACCTTGTGAGCTTTCTTTCTTAAAGTAAATTACATAATTTGCAAGTATGTTTTCAGTGTGGGTTGAAATAGCTTTGTACAAGCATTATTGAGGTAGCTATAATCTACACAAAAATGGTGAAATGATTGACCAGTTTTCACAATAAACAGTGACTTATTTAATTGGGCAATTTTGTATCTCTAGTTTCAAATTCCTAATTCAACTTAGTTAAGGAAACTAAGCTATTAAAATCTGACAATAGCAATGGAGTTAGGAACATATATCTGTTACCTATTCTGACCTCAATATGGGTCAATGATGTGTGGAAGAAGGATGCTACATGCATTACTATTTCTCCACATAAGCATATATATGGGGCTGGCATGAAAAAAAATATGCTACCTTCTGTCTGCAGCAGTTCCTGCTAGCATATAATTCAGATTGCAGCTACATAGTTTAAAGTATATTGATCTTAACGTTACAGAACTAATGAACAAATACTATAGCTACAATTAATTGTTAATTAATGAAACATCCATATTCAGCTGTGTACTTGACTAAAGATTTATAAATATAGACTAGTCAAATAAATACCTGATGCACAGAACTTATGGATTTAGAGTTCTGCATGTGTTATCCTGGTTTTTTTCCTACTCAGTTGTTTATATTCAGGTCCATATTGCTTAATGCTCTTCAATTGTACAATGTAATGTAGCATATGTAATTAACAAGAAAGTTCAAAACTTGATCTATGAGTATGAATTAATGATTTTATAGAATGGCCCACCTGTTCAGAATGCCAGGACTTCTCAGACATCAGTCTTTACAAATCCAGGGACTAATTATTTGTGTGGTCAGATGGAATATTTTTATATTTAGTTAGTATAAGAAAATTGAATCTGTTTTGTAAGCAATAGTTAGCATACACCACACTTTCAGTCCTTCTTATATGACCAATTGCTTGGTACATTAAATTGCTCAGTCCTCGTTATCTACACATTCTATTTCCATGGATTAGCTTATACGCATCTATAAATGTGTAAGCCATTTTTCATCAAACGGGGTTTCAATGTGGCTACACGAGGCCATGAGTAGTAGCGAAAAACTGAGCCTTACCTCATCATCAACATGAACTACACCAAGGGAAACTGCATTCTTGTTCTTGAGTGTTTGTTGTATTAACAAGTCTCCACGTGGTTTTGATAATAGATCACATGATCTCATGCTTCAATAAGCAGTTTCCATTTTCATGGTGGGTTTCAAGAACATAACCTCTTCAGATAACAGGGATTGAGTGTACTGAAATTGTTGATTATGGTACTATAAATGCTAATACCATTTTCATTCAGTGTCTAAAACGATCAGTAGCTTTCTGTCTAAATGAGTCCTGAAGTTTCCAATCAAGGTCAGAATATGTGGAGATGTTTTATAAATATAAACATTTCCTTTGAATATATCCAACTTCATAGAATAAACTGAAAAGTTGAAAATTTAGACTAACAACAAACAGTGAGCCTATTTAAAAAATTAGAAGAAAAATGTAAATAAAAACATAATTCCAAACAATGGTGCTGTGAAAAGCAAAAAAGAACTTCATTTTAAGGATCATTCTGAAGCTAAAAACCAGTGTACCATAATGCTGCACACAGAATTATTCTCCTGTAATTCTTCTCCTAAGAGAAAAAGTTCAATTTCTGGCTCTTTAGGGGAAAGTGAGAGATGAGATGGTAATGAAGTGTAACATTATGCGGCATGTGAAAAAAGTCTTTGAGGATTGCAGAACTGTTGGCCTATGGGCTAAATGTTATCTATTGCTTTAAGATGAGTGTTAGTTGTGTAAAAATAACTAAATAGGAGGAAAATAGGAGGAGGGAGTATGTTCCCCACCTTGAGTTATTTTTAAAAAATAATAAAGGCAGGACAAAAAAATGTAAAAAAAATCTAAGATGTCAGTTCCTCTATTAGACTGTAAGGGGATACAGGAAAATGTGTGGTGGCACTCTGTTCAAGGACTTTGAAGGAAACATGATTAACTCTGGACTTACACATTGGAACTGCATTGTAAAAAAGCCAAACTCAAAAGTACTGCAGCGCTGCAGTGCTGCAGCTAATCTCTGCTCTCCTGTGCCCATATCACAGAAATGATGTCAAATTCCTGCAGGCAGTTGCACATTCAGCGTAAGTGATTACAAGAGGAAAGCCATTGCATGTATGGCCATTGGCTTCCCTGCAAGCTCATGTGAAGTTATATGGAGCTCAGTTTATCTGGTTTCTGACTCATGTGGAAGCCAGTATGGAAAATAAGTTGAGTTCTTTTCTTATTGAGGAAAATTACAAATTTATTTATTTATTTGTTTATTTATTTATTAACCAAATTTATATACCGCCCATCTCACTATATAAGTGTCTATGGGTGGCTTACAAATAAAAGGTCATAAAAACCATTATAAAATATACAATGTTAAAAGTGAGAAGCTAAAAGACAGAGAAAGCATCCTCAAGCCACCAACCATCCCCAGGGCTGCCTACCACTATTGGATCCCTATGCTAGTTGGCAGAGCCAGGTCTTAATGCTCTTGTGAAAGGCCAGAAGGGTGGGGGCCAACCTCACCGCAGGGGGCAATTTGCTTAAAAATTTGCAAGATAACTAAAATTTGAAATTCTAATAAACTCATATTGAGATCTTGTGCAGGAAATTGCATACAGGTAATTCTTGAGTTATGACCATTTGTTTAGCGTCTGTTCAAAGTTACGACGGTGCTGAAAAAGTGACTTATGGCCGGTCCTCACCTTCATATGATTGCAATTTGGGTGCTTGGCAACCAGCATGTATGTACAATGGTTGCAGCATCCCAGGGTCACATAATCACCATTTCCGACCTTCCCAGCCGGCTTCCGACAAGCAAATGCAATGGGGGAGCAGGATTCGCTTAACAACTGCAGCAAAAAAGGTCATAAAATTGGGTAGGGTCATGTGATGCCTCACTTCACGACTGCACCACTGAATGATGAGTTTTCCGATCCCAATTGTGGTTGTAAGTTGAGGACTATCTGTACTCCCAAGATTTCAATCATGATGTCCTAACAGTCAGAAATCATGCTGAGATGAGGAGTAGGTCTCTAGTGTTTATTATTGCTACATAAAACAGAATCCTAAAAAACTGAAGAAGCATGGGAAAAACCCAGACATATAAACCCCAAAAGCTAAGGCGGGTCTGATCTGTGCCTCTTTGAATGGCTGCTTAATTCCTCAGTACTACGCATGCGTTCTCCCCCCTGGACAGAGGCCCCCTCCTGCTCGCCATGAGTACTCATGACACATTCTCACATAGAGTTGGTGTCATTTTGTGGGAGGGAGGACAACAAATGCCCCAATGTTGCTAAGGATTGTATTGCAAGCTTTGTTCCAGCTCCATACGTCACTAATCTTATATTGTTCTATCATTTTTTCCTCTCATGCAGGGATTCAATACTGACACATTTTGCACAGGTACTTATGAATTCCTCAACAAGTCCAGCATACATATATGGAGAATGGCTCCCAGTGTGCTTGGAGAATTACTTTCTTTCTGCAGTCTTATGGCCATTACTGGCATTAGTGGCAGTTCCTCTTTGGCTTTTCTTCTATATCTACCTATCTCTTTTTATTGTCCTGGCCTATGAGATGTCTGGCAAAGTTAAGGAACAGCCCCATAAAACCTACTATTTTATTTTGGGATATCTCTGGGACTCCTTTGGAAGAATATGGCATGGTAAGAAAGGTTTGTTCTTCTGGGTTTGTTTGTTCTGGAAAAAGGGTCCTATTTCTGAGGTTTACATTTGGCACCAGGCTTTTCTTAAATTCATTGAAATATGAATACCCAACATTTTATTTTACCTCATTCTTATCTACTCAGAAGTAAGTCACAACTACATACAAGGTTATTGAAGGTTGACTGATAACATGTACTGATCCCTGCGCTTTGGCCTAAATTTTTCAGACACAGTGAGTGCCACAACTCATCCTCCCATCTGGCTGGCAGGCACAGAAGGCATTCCAATCATGTGGTAATGTCACTAGAACGGCAAAAAAAAAATGGTCACTAAAAAACATTGCTTTATGTTTTGTGGAATGGGGATGTTCAAGGATGGGACCAGGAACTTGACCTCCTAGCCCCACTCTAGTTTTCACTTTTTAAGCTGAAAACCACAGCATGAGAATTCAGAAGATCACCGGCTTAAATGTTAGGTGCTTTTAGGGACTGCAAATGTGTTGCTTGGGAGCCTTGTGTGGCCTGGGGAGCGTAGGTTGCTCTCCCCAGTCCTAAAATAAAGAAATTTCCCCTCTATCCTGATACTAACTGATAAGATTACCCGTGGAAGTTTTTTTAACGCTTCAACCTTTACATCACAAGAGGAAGCACTGCATTTTCATTTGTCATTGTTGTTACTTGTTTCTTCCACAGTTTGCTGCAAAGATGAAAACTGAAATAAGAATGATTGGTACAGAGATACACAGATTATATGAAAAGTTTGAAAAATGAAGGAAATTAAGATGTATCAAAACATAGCTGAATCAGAAAAAAAAGAAAGATGAAAAAATATAGATGTAAAGTAAAATAAGGATGTGTGCTATAAACTGCTATATTTATCCATAACACTGTCATACTCTTCCTCCAAGGAATTTAGGGCAACATATTATTGCTAAACTATTTTACTTGGTAATATTCTCTATGATAGATTATAGTAAAAGAGTCCAGCCATCCCAACCCAGTTATCATTCAGATTTATGGATTTTTAATTTCCACAATTCTCAGCAATGGCCATTCTGACTGGTGAAGACAAGGAGTCTTAAACCCTCACATCTAGAAGGTGTTAAGTTGAGGAAGGCTGAGGAAGTACTGTTAGGCCATTAACTTAGCTTAATGGCTAGCTGGAATTTGAGTTCAGATAAAAATTCTGGTTTAAGTCCCACAATCTATCTATGATAATGTTCACTACCTGTATTTAAAGCATTAAATTTAACTGATCTACTACATTAACTTGTTTCTACATTCCTGAACCATTGCTTCAGCAAAATAATAGTCATTACTACATTCAAAAAATATTTGGCACAACATACATCTGGTATTAATTACATGTTATTCAGGAGATCTTTGTCTGGATGTCCTGATTCTTTCTTTCTTTGATTGGAAGAGAATAATGAGGTCCTGGCTAGTTTATCTATAAACTATAAAGTAGGTATCTGTATTATCCATACAGTTCAGAACCTGGACATGGATTTTTATAAGAAAATAATTCTGTGAGAAGCTTACCTTTCTGTCACTTTGAACAAACTGAAACTTGCACAAATTCATGTTTGTTGCACCAGAGCAAAATATGTATTGGGAGATCTTAGTCCATTAATTGCATTAGTATTGCTTTCAATATACCACATTATTTTAAACTACAGTATATTACCACTCTATTTCAATATTAATATTAAATATAATTTCATTTTTAGATTTTTGTAATACAGTAATTTTATATATTGTGTTAGCTATTTTAGTTTTAGCTATTGTTCCATAGTTTTATATCATTATTTTGATTTATATTATTATTATTATTATTAATAGTAGTAGTAGTAGTAGTAGTAGTAGTGGTAGTATTACTGCTTTATACTTATTACTATTACTACTATCAGTCCCAATAAATCCACTAAAGGATGTATGCCTCTTCATTGAAGGTTATGGACCATAGTATACCACACTGGTTCAGTGTTGGTAGGCAGATTTTTTTTTTCAATTTACCAATCCAGGTGAAAGAGAATGAATGGCCCAAAGTCACCCAGCTGGCTTCTGTGCCTAAGGGAGGACCACTCATATTGTTACATATATTATTATTTGTATTATACACAGTTATACTGCACTGTGATATACTGTAGTTTTCATAGTCATAATATTAAAATACCTACCTTGAAAGGGGCTTGTCTGTTTGTAAAATGGCTGCCAAGATAAATATGTCAATTAGAAAATATCCATTCACTAAAAAGCAACTTGGTGAGGCTGCTGTCTTTCATTCCAGCAGCTGCCTTATCAATTTCAGTTTATCTTCCCCATATTTCTGGCAGCTGTATATACTTCTAAACAAATCAGTGGAGTCACAATCACCAGCTATTTTTATTTCTGAAGAATATTTATGGGGTCTATCTAATGCCAAAGATGTTCTTGTCTGTAACAGTTGTTGTTAGAGGCTAGGACTTTGCAGGATGCCAGGTTTCCATTTATTTATGTGTTTTTAATGAAAAAATAAAAATAAAAACAGTAAAGCTAATTAGAGATAGCTATTTGGCAAGTGGAAGTATTTTTAGGCAGTAGGCTCCTGCCCCTGTTCTCCATAAAATTCAAGGTACATCACTTAATAATTCCATCAAACAATATAATATTGTGCTATTTTAATAGAACTAGAGACTACAGCTATCTAGAAGTAGCTAATGCTTAGAGATCAAGCCTAGCCATGATCTGTGGAGACCTTGAAACCTCTTTGTATAATAAAGTCTTATGATGCCTTCAGTTACTGTATGAATGACAGTATTCTGTTTTGTATTAAAAACAGGTTATGAAATACATGGAATAGAAAATCTACCAGATGGACCATGCCTTATTATTTATTATCATGCTGCACTTCCTATAGATTACATTTTATTTTTAGCAAGAATCTTTTTCCTGAAGAACAAACTGTGTTGTCACACCGTGGTTGATCGTTTTGTCTTTAAGTTGCCAGGTGACATATATTTTATTTGTGTCATTGCATTTATAAGATATATAGCCCATCTAATGTCAGAGCAGCTGGTGATGGCATATATTGTCCTTCTCCTGCCTCATTTTATTCTCAAACTCATGTGAGGTAGCTCAGGCTGAGAGTATCTGGGGTTCAGTATAAACTTGAATGACTGTTGGAGGTTTGTCTCACAGATATATTTTCTTGGTGGTAGTGCCCGATTTATGGAGTTCCCTTTGACAGAAGTATGACTAACCCCAGGTTGCCCTGTTTTACAGAAACTGAAGAAATACCTGCTTACCCAGGCATACACAGGGCAACAGCTGCTTTGGACTGTCTTTAATTTATTTTTTTTCCCTTTCTTTTAAGTTGTATTTGTATTTTCTAGTTTATCATGGGGGCTTTAATATTGTTTTCTATTCTTCTTGTACATTGCTCTGAGCAACTTCAGGAGGATAAGCAGTATGGAAATAAAATAAAGCACCCAAAGACAGCACATGAGGCTATGAAGATGATTTGCTTTGTTTTCTTGAAAGAAAGAGGGCATCCAATTTGCCTTGATGAAGCAATTTGGGTGGCTTCAAATTACTCTGAGGCCAATGCTGAGGGAGAAAGTTCCTCTCAACCTTCTCCCTGAGAACTAAGGAACTGCCCTCAGATATGGTGCTTCAGGCATGTTCACTGAAGCCATCTCTTTTGGAAGACTTTCAGTGTGCGTAGGCCAGTATTAAGAGAGAAGTCACCTCTTAGTCACCTGTCCCTACCAGCACTATCTATTACTATATTTTATTTATTTACACTTTTCTATAGCATAGTGGTTTGAAATTTATAGGGAAGAATTTCACAACAGAATACCACAACTGAAGAATTTTACTTTCTTGTCAGCACCTTCTCTAAATCTGCACATCTACCAAGGTCATTTTAAAATGCAGTCTAGCAAAATAGATCATGCTATATCAGAAACTGCAATATAATATTGTTGTTAGTTGCAGTTTATTAATGAATAAATAATAGAATAACAGGATAAATGCTTTATTGTTCAAAATAAAAATAATTCAATTTGAAATAAAACAATTCTTGTAACTTTTTTTGGTAATATTGCCTTAATGTTTAACTGCCCAGGGTCCCCCCTTGTAGGGGAAATGGGCAGTGATAAAAAATATGATAGATAAATAAATAAATGCTGACTAGATTATTTGTTTTCTTTATTTACTTACCAATTAAGAGATGTTGACAATCATTGACAAAGTTCAGAAAAGAAATTGGTACTGCTGATGGTTTTATTTCAGAAATGAAGAAAACACCATAATACCATCCTATATTTCTTTATCTAAGAATGTCATTTTCAGAAATGAGCTCAAATTCTTCTAACTTTCTCAGCTCATTATAAGTAACACTATATTATCTGTAAACATACCAACTACAAATACCTCTTATTCTCCTTTTTCTCCAAACAGTTCTCATTTTGGTTTATTTTCCAAAGACAGATGTGTCCAAAACCTGATTAAAAAAAACAACAATCCCATTCTAGATGGTTAAACCCGTTTTTGTTATCAAGAAATAATAATCTACATAGTGTTCTATTGTTCTCATTTCATGAATTATATTTAAAAGTTTTCATATTTTCCATGAAAAGTTATAAGCTTTCAAAAATATACTTTCTTATTACATGGTTCAATTTTTGCTCTCAAAAAAGTTTCCAGTTGAGTTTCATTCCTAGTGACCCATGGACATGACCCTGTAACTTTTCTGTGACAACAGTATGAAAGGGCTTTTTGATTTGTGAGCCTCCCATCCAAGTACTAACCATGTCCAACCTTGTTTAGCTTTTTCAGATCAGCTGAAGCCATTAATGCTTCCATCAAGCTGTCTTTTTTTCTTTTTCCTTAATTCCTGGTTTAAAAGGGATTTAGGTTTATGGGATTCTTTTTTGGATAAGTGTTTATCCTGTTTTAGTATTACTATTATCTTTGCTTCAACATACGGAGCATTATTTTTTAGTTCTTAAATAAGGAAATTGATAAAGTAATTAGTATTGCCACTATTTCTTTAATTAATGTACTATATTATTGCTCTCTTACAGGTTTAAGACTGCTTTTCAGGAATCTGAAAATGATAACTGGTACAAAGGAAGAATGTCTTAGTGCTCTGAAAAATGGTGAATGGGTGGCTCTTGCACCTGGGGGAACACGAGAGGCCATCTTTAGTGATGAAACCTATAAAACTATATGGGGTAAACGCACAGGTTTTGCAAAAGTTGCCATAGAAGCCAGAGTGGTAAGTCCTACCAAATACATGGAGAAATCACACTATATCTTCCACAACATCTGTCAGATTCCATTTTTATTAATTCCATGACAGTTGTTCCTGCACTGTTGCTTAACTATCTTAGTAAAATCTGTTTACAGCTTCTGAGTTTGGAAGTTTTTAAATCTCTTTGGCTAAATGAGTCTTTATGAGATCATTCTTACAACACCAAAGTGGCACTCCTCTATATCAGCATGCTGGCTGGGGAATTCTGGGAGTTGAAGTCCATACAGCTTAAAGTTGCCGAGGTTGAGAATGGTATTTGGTATTTTCTACATCAGTTATGCAGTGTTGATATTGTAACATCTCTGTCATGCACCTGCCCTCTGGAATGAGGTTCTCTCTGATATCTGGGTGGCTTCCCCTTGGATGGCATTCCAGAGGGCCTTAATATCTGGCTCTTCTTGGTGCTGGGCTAGAGTGGTTGATATATGTTTTGTGCTGTTGGCCAGATTCACCATCTTATTTAATGTTTTCTATTTCAATTATATATTTGTTATTTAGGTTTTTTCTATATTGTGAACCTCCCTGACTCCCCCTGGAGTCAGGTGGCACCTAAATCGAATTAATATCAAATTAATAAATAAATATCAGATAGAATATTTATTTTTTATTTATTGCTCACATTTATATGGCTGCCTATCTCACAGAAGGTGACATTTCACATACAAGGTGAATATACCTTTCTCATGCATTATTACCCAATTCTATTTGCTCATCCCATATAATTCTAATACACAAATATTTGGGAAGGTGGTAAATTATGACTGGGAGGTTCCAAGTTCAAGACCACCATCAACTATGGAAAGCCATGAGGTGGCTTTGGGTCAATTATTATCTTTCATCAATTCTACCTTATAGGCTTGTTTTTATATAGAGAATCCGAGGAGGGAATTCTGTATATGCCACTTTAGGTTCCTGGCAGGAAGATGAAATATATACCTAATAACTTTATAAATAAAGAAAATCATGAGGAAATTGCTACAGTAATTATGAACAGGCCATATATTTATAATCAAAGCACATGTTCTTCAAATTGCCAATTACTTAAATGAAATATTTTAAATAAACAAAGTTAATATTTGCTTCCTTGCCTTTCTTTTCCTCAGCCCATAATCCCAATGTTTACAGAGAATAGTCGTGAGGGGTACAGAACACTTGGAAGAATAAGTAAGATCATATACTATATATTTTCCAAAGTTATAATGTACCATTTAAAAAAATAAACTGATTTATGTCAGTATACCTAAATATTCTGAAACATACTATAGAGCAAATAGTATGGAAGATTTTGTTCCAACACAGTGATTTTGTAGAGTGATGGAATTTTCCACTGAACGAAGTTTTACCAATGTGCATATTCATAATATATCTGATTTTATTTCACTTAACCAATATTTGTTTTTCTGCATGTAGGTCATTTTACTGGAAAGCTGCAACCTTCTAGATTGTGCTGCTATTTGTATTGTCTGCAGACCTGAGAACCCATATTTTAAGTAGCTTATGATTTGAGATATTGTATGCTCACTAAGAAAGGCAGGGAAAACATGCAGAACATACAGTAGCCTCTGGAATTTTTTCTAATTCTTTACCAACAGTGGCCACCACTGTTATCTGTGTAGTAAAGTAACATGGTGTGTATCTGTGTGACTTTGATCATGTTGGGTGCATATGTTGCCTCCGTGTGTGTGTGAGTGAAGATCTAATTTAGGGTGGGTCCGTATATATTGCCTGTTTAAATGTATCTGTGTCTGTGTGTATAAGTGAGTGCCTAATCAAGGTGGGTGCTGTTGTGAATGTGCCTGTTTCTGCTCTCCTCTTGTGCAAGGATTTTGTTTTTATGTGTCTACTGTGAAGCATGGAACAGGGCGCATACATTCCACCCTGGGTCATGTGATCAGGAGAGAAGAAGTAGGGAGGTTTAGAATGGAGCTGTGAACAGCATTCCAGGGTGCCACTCAACTGCCTATCTCCTGCACTGGTGGAATTTTTTATGAATCTTTTTCTCCCAGAAAATGGGCAGGATCTGAGCCTGACCAGGTCTAACCCATTTTAGAATTCTTTCTTTTGCTAGCTTATTCTATCATACTAAATTTGGTTCTGCTCTGTTCCATTTTCAGCATTAATTTGATGATAGAGAGATAGTCCTGAGTTGCCATATATTTCTTTCCAATATTCCAGTTGAAAAGAATAATAAAAACAGAAATAAATTATTTTATCCATGCAGGTATATTGCATGTTGAACATACTCAATTTTCAATCATCATTCTTATTAGAGCGTAACTAAACATTAGAAAATGCCCCTTGAACATGTCTAGCAAAAACTGTGTGATTTTTATTAGACATTTGTTGTAAGGGTCTTTTGTTTGAAGTAGAACGACACAGATACCGTTTTAATTGGTGTCATCAGTGATATAATAAGGTTACTTTTAACAAAGTATAAACCATAAAAGAAAATAAAACCATAAAACCATAAAACCATATAATTTCACTTCAGAATGCACTCTACCTAAACTTGTAAACTGTCTCATATATTTAATATGCTACCTAATTTTCTCATCATATAGGACTACTGAAAAACTTATATGAATATATTCGATGGCCATTAGTTTTTCTGTATGGTGGGTTTCCAGTGAAATGGCGTACACATGTTGGACAGCCCATACCATATGATCCAAATATAACTGCTGAAGAGCTGGTGGAAAAGGTAAACTGATCTATATGTGAGAATCATTATATAATTAGGCTCAATAAGCAAAAGCCTTCAGGAATCAGAGAACTTTACATGGGTATTTCTTCTTCTAATAGGCACAAAATGCTTTACGGATGTTAATACACAAACACCAGAAACAACCAGCAAGCATAACAAGAGGTCTGTTGGAACGATTTCATAGCAAGAAAAATGAATAATTGCAATAAATATATTATGTAACAATTACAGCCTTCTCCTTATTGTAACTCTATATTATGTAATATGTATTATATATACATTTATCTAAATGAGTTCCTGTATCTCATAGTTCAGCTGGTTTTGAAGTCTTCCAGGCTGAAGGACTTCATTCTCCATGCCTTGGGTGTACACTTCATATAGGCTTGGAGTTTCACAGCCTCTGTAGTAACCCAAGTGATCTTGGACTCAATGTATATAAGCAGTTACACATTAGACATTGTCTTTTCTTTGAATCAGGTGAGACATAATCTGAAGATGGAGGACATTGCCATTAATACTTTGCCATAGTTGGGTCGTTATCTGGTTCATGTGTCAACTGATGCCACACTTGACCTCTTCAAGGGTGGAGGACTGGTTAGAAAGGCTTGCCCCATGTGCCTGATGGAATAATTTGACCTTCTAAGGATTATTGGGAAATTTTCTGGCAAGAAGGTAGGCCGTTGTAGAGGGAAGAGGGAATGACCTTGAAGGATAGGAGGAAGAGCTACTACCAAGGCAATGTTCAGATAAAAGGGGCCTGAGCCCAGGTCACGACAGTAACTTGAGGAAATATTTGTTAAATTAAAATGATTTTAAAATAATTAAAATTGTTAAAGGATATTTTCTTTAATTGTAGGATTTTGTTGCAACTGTGATGTTTATGTTGGGGATTGTTTTATTATGTTGATGTTTTATTATAATTGATAGTAATTATAAACTGCCTGGAGTCTTTGAAGCTGCCAGTATATAAATTGTCCAATAAAAAAATAAAAAGTTGATTTTTGAGGTGGTGATTATTTTTATTGATTAACCTTTTTTCATGTTAAGTGGCATCTTAATTTTAATGTTAGTTCATGACAGTCCTTAAACATTTTGCTACCTGAAATGAAGCAGCATATAGTACCTATCTATCAGAGTCAAAGTATAATTGTTAAAGGACAACCAAGTTATTTCTGATATATGAATCAGAAAGTCAAACAAACATCTCTCTTTTCTCCTGGTTTTAATGCAACAAAACAAAATATTCTCCGTAGGGCACCTGCTTTATTCAGCCAAATTTTAGGGCTAGCTCTTTGGCATATAAATAAATCTGATGGATACTATATAATTCTTTATAGAAAATCCAGTCTACAGTATAATGCTATCCTTTCCTGTCAGACATTACTGCCGGATGTTCAAGGACTACCTCAAAACACGGATGGATATAATAATCCAACGGTTAGATATTTACTAATGTTATGTAGAACTCTTACCTCGTCTCCCTCAGTTATTCAAATAGAGCAACATAAATTCTTGAACTGGAAATTCAGGGACCTCCCCCTGATGCACCATCACTTCAGCAATCTCTTCCCTTTTTTTTCTCCTTTGGAAAGCCATACTTCATTTTGTCCAAACTGACAGTCAATAGTCTAGCTTGGTTCCCATATTACATCATGCTTTATTTTTGTGTTTGAATTTCCATTGTCTTTCCTTTGCAATTTTTTGATTAAATATAGAAGAGTAATTTTAAAAAATTGAAACTTTCACTCTGCAAGGTAATGGTTAAGGGATTATTTTATTATTATATTAGTATTATAGTAAAGGTAAAGGTTTCCCTTGACGTAAAGTCCAGTCGAGTCCGACTCTAGGGGGCGGTGCTCATCTCCGTTTCTAAGCCTCGGAGCCGGCGTTGTCATAGACACTTCCGGGTCATGTGGCCAGCATGATGACACGGAACGCCGTTACCTTCCCGCCGAAGCGGTACCTATTGATCTACTTACATTTGCATGTTTTCGAACTGCTAGGTGAGCAGGAGCTGGGATTAACAACGGGAGCTCACCCCGCCGCGCGGTTTCGAACCGCCGACCTTCCGATCGACAGCTCAGCGGTTTAACCCGCAGCGCCACCGCGTCCCTCATATTAGTATTATATAATATAATTAATCCAATAAAATAAAGTGCTATAATAAATGATATATTTAAAAGGAGAATAATGCTTACTGTAGCTTGGGGGGTACCACAGTGTTTCATTAGTATTAGCTACTTTCTCACTGAAGGCAGATACTGTAGATGTATTTTGGTATATAGTTTTATGTTTGAAAGAACACAAAATAAAATATAGAAAATCGGGATTCTGTGTCACACAGCTAGACTGACAGATTAACTGAGAATGTAAACTACTGGAGTTAAAATCATTCCAAAGTCCACATCAATTTTTAAATGGCTAAGTGAAATAAACTGAAAATGATTCTTTTAGTTGCCTGAGTAATTTACAGATTATACAGGTATCTAATAAGTATGTTGTAAACTACAACCAGAATATTTTAGGCATCGAGGTCCTAGAAAACTCTTACTATTATCTCTCACTCATAATGTGTTCAGATTTCTGTCCAGTCACATCCAAAACCTCAAACTGTTTCTAAACAAATTAAAAAAAAACGACCTAGAATGAATTTACATACACAAAGAAACGTATGATGGAAAATAATGAATCTTTAATAATATAATGCAATGGGACTACAAAATGACCAGAAGAATTGAACATACTAAAACATGGAGGGCCAGGACAATGGTTCCCAATGTTTATTTTATGCAGACTGCTATAGTATCTGTAATGATTGCCTATCCTAATATACTCAGACGCACAAGCAGGAGCTTAATAATATCTGGTTTATTAAAGAATAGCATGCAAATACAAAGAAAGCTGAGAATGAGCAAAAGCGTGCCAAATACAAACTAAAAACCCTCGGTGCAAACGTAATCCCTCCCCTCACCCAACTGTTTCAAATTCCCCACCCCAGGTGCTGGTAACGAGTTCTGCTGATCTCCTGGGAAGAAAACCTTGAACACCTTGGATAACCCAAACACATTCCATTCCACTGAATACAGATAACAAACCCAGCAGAAGGAGTCCGCACAGCCCCTTCCAAACAGACCACGCATCAGCAACTTGACATGCAAAACGTTACGATGTACAATGCACATTGAAACGGTGAACATGACATACCACCCCCCCAAAACAAAGTCACAACATCAAGGAGCAGGTTTCAAAGGGTAAGCTAAATGAAAGTGCCTAACCAAAGCAGGAGCGTTAACGTTGCGAGCAGACACCCACTCAGGGTGTGTGAAGTGCTTCCAGCGGATAAGGTACTGAAGGGTGCCATGAAGCCTACGGGAATCAAGGACGTCCTTCACCTCAAAATGCTTCTGATTGGAGCGGGGGGGGGGGGAGGCTGGGCATGCCAATGGGAAGAGTGGCTGACAGGCTTGAGCAAGCTGCAATGAAAAACAGGATGCAAACGTTTCAGATTGCGAGGCAAATCCAATTTAAAAGTGATCGGATTTACAATGCCAACAATGGGGAAAGGGCCAATAAATTTCGGGGCTAACTTTAGTGATGGCTGTGGGGACTTTATGAACTTGGTGGAAAGATACACCTGATCACCAACTTTAAAATCAGGCTGAACACCCTTCGCTTGTCCGCGTGCAATTTGTAAGCAGACTGGGCATCAGCCAAAGCCTGCTGAATCACCGGCCATGAATCAGCCAGTTGAACAGCCCAATCAGAAGCAGAACAGGGCTGGGTAGGAGGTTGTGGCAACTCAGGAATGGGCACGAAGTCCTGCCCAGAAACGACACGAAAAGGGGTGTGCCCCGTGCTCTGATGGACCGCATTGTTGTAAGCCACCTCAGCAAAAGGGAGCAAATCAACCCAATTGTCCTGCTGGTAGTTTATAAATGCCCTTAAAAATTGTTCAAGGGTCGAATTTAAAACCTCCGTAGATCCGTCAGTCTCAGGATGCGAAGCAGTGGACAATGCCTGCTTGGTGCCAATCAATTTCAAAAATGATTTCCAAAATTGGGAGGTGAACTGTGTGGTCCGTGACCAAACGGGAGGGGCTACCATGGAGGCGGTAGATGTGTATTAGAAAAAGACGTGCCAATTGTGGGGTAGAAGGAATAGAAGCACATGGAATGAAATGAGCTTGCTTGGAAAAGTAATCCTTGACTACCCAAATTACTGTCTTCTTCTGGCTGGGAGGAAGGTCAACAATAAAATCTATAGAAATCTCCTCCCAAGGGCATGATGGGCTTGCCACTGGCTGCAGGAGCCCCTGCTTTTTACCCCCTTTTCATTTTGACATGGCACACACAGGGCAGGAAGCGACATAGTCTTTCACATCGTGCCTCAGTGTGGGCCACCAAAACTGGCACCGAACCAGGTGCAATGTTTTCACAAACCCAAAGTGCTCAGCAACCTTATCATCGTGAGAACGGGTTAGGATTTCAGCCCGCAACTGTTCAGGCACATAGAGGCAGTTTTGCCTCCAAGCTAAACCACCGTCAAAGGAAACATTGTCTCTGTTTGCCTGCAACCAAGTATCAGATTTCAGTGTCTGGAGAAACTATTGTTGCAATTGAGAGGGAATCTGCGTCCTCCTCCCTGCCAGCGCAACTGGGGTCGGAGGCAGCTGCACCCAGGCTTGGCTCCGAGTTACAGCCTGCAGACCCAGCTGTGGCTCCGTCCACACAATACCCACGATCTCAGTCGCGTGGCCAGAATCTTGGGGTAACCGTGAGAGAGCATCAGCAAGGAACTTTTTCTTACCCAGAATAAACTTCAGCTGGATATCGAAACGACTAAAAAATTGAGCCCAGCGAACCTGTTTAGGACTGAGTCTCCGGGGTGTGTGGAGCGCTTCTAAATTTTTATGGTCAGTCCAAACTTCAAAAGGACATTTAGCCCCCTCTAAGAGGTGCCGCCATGCTTCTAAAGCTGCCTTACCTGCAAAAGCCTCCTTCTCCCAAACATGCCACCGCCGTTCGGTCTCAGAGAACTTCCTGGACAAATAAGCACAAGGCTTCAAGTGACTGTCAGAATCTTTTTGCAGCAAAAGCGCCCCAACTGAAAAATCAGAAGCATCTACTTGAACCACAAAGGGTCGGGTGGGATCGGGGTGCTGCAAAATGGGTTCAGCAGTGAAAAGGATTTTAAGTTTTTCGAAAGCTGCCTGGCATTTAGGTGTCCAATTGAGCACCGCCCCCGGGTTCTTCACCTTGCGTGTGTCTCCCAACCCTTGGTACGTATTAAATCAGTAAGGGGCAAGGCAATTTCAGCGAACCCCTGGATAAACTGGCGGTAAAGGTAAAGGTAAAGGTTTCCCTCGACGTAAAGTCCAGTCGTGTCCGACTCTAGGGGGCGGTGCTCATCTCCGTTTCAAAGCCTTGGAGCCGGCGTTGTCATAGACACTTCCGGGTCATGTGGCCAGCATGACGACACGGAACGCCGTTACCTTCCCGCCGAAGCGGTACCTATTGATCTACTCACATTTGCATGTTTTCGAACTGCTAGGTGAGCAGGAGCTGGGACGAGCAACGGGAGCTCACCCCGCCGCGCGGTTTCGAACCGCCGACCTTCCGATCGGCAGCTCAGCGGTTTAACCCGCAGCGCCACCGCGTCCCTATTAAACTGGCGGTAATAATTGTTAAATCTGAGAAAACTTTGTAGTTGTCTCCTGGTATGTGGGTGTTCCCACCCCAAGATCGCTTGAATTTTAACAGGGTCCATCTCAATGCCCTTGTCAGATATCCTATACCCCAGATAGTCAAGTCGAGTTTTGTGAAACTCACATTTAGAAAGTTTGGCATAAAGTTTGGCACTCCTCAGCTTGCTAAGCACCTGCCTAACAAAGCGTTCATGCTCCTCCTCAGTCTCCGTGTAAATCAAAACATCATCTAGATACACCAGTACCCCTTGAAACAAATGGTCATGTAACACTTCATTAATCAGTTGCATAAACACCCTGGGTGCTCCCGCCAACCCAAAAGGTAGGACTTTGTACTGGAAAGAACCCAATGGACAATTAAAAGCAGTCTTCCACTCATCCCCCTCTCGTATGCGGATTCGGAAATAGGCTTCCCGCAAATCCAGCTTGGAGAAAATTTTGCCCTTTGACAAATGGGCTAACATGTCTTTTATTAGCAGCAAAGGGTACTTGTTTGATATTGAGACTGCACTTAACCCCTGGTAGTCTGTACAGAGTCTTAGCGTGCCATCCTTTTTGTCCCAGAACAGCATGGGGGTTCCGACTGGAGAATTCGCTGGTTCAATAAACCCCCTGGCCAAGTTTTTATCAACAAAGTCCCGCAGCGCCTCAAGCTCTTTTTGAGTCATTGCATAAATCTTCGGCTTGAGCAGTTGAGCATTGGGGACCAACTCTATCGCACAGTCAGTTTTCCGATGAGGAGGGAGTTGGTCCGCTTCCATCTCCCCAAACACATCAGCAAACTCCTGGTATCTATCTGGTAAGCCCTCCAGAGGTGTCACAGTGAAACATGGGGTTGCCGCCGCAGCCCTCCCCACTGCAGCACAAGGAACTCGGTCTGCCGTAGGGGCTTGGTAGAAGCCATCTGGAAAAGTCAGAGTCCTGTGTTCCCAGTTTATGTAGGGGTTTCTTTGGACCAACCAGGGAATCCCTAGGATGACCAAGGGATGACCAACAGGTGCCACTACAAACTTTAGCCCCTCACGGTGGCTACCTAATTGCAATGCCACCGTTCCTGTGAAATGGGTCACCGCCCCCTCCCCCCCACTGTTGAACCATCCAGTTGGGTGAAAACCATGGGCTGCTGAAGGGGAAAGCTGGGTAGGTCCAAAGCAGCAACCACGTCTGGGTGCATTAAGCACCGTGAACACCCCGAGTCAATTAACACCCAAACCTCAACAGTCTTCGTGCGGGAGCCCAGGTTTACCTTCACATTCAGAGTGGGACAGTTAGCACTCACCAAAACATCTTCATGCCCGTCCTCCTCCACCTGCCCACAAGCGCTTTTCAGAGCAGGTGGCTGGCATTTCCCACTGGCTCTTTAGGATCGCTTTCCTCCTCTCCGCCGAAGTAGGGTACCTCATCAACTTCGGTCTCCCCCTTGGCCGCCGTCATTCTCCTGGTCAGCGATGGCAATTTGCCTGCTGCTTTTCCAGACCGATCCCCTGCCTTGGCTTTTGGGCAAGCAGCCACCCTGTGGCCCTTTGGCGTAACGCCGCTCCCTCTCCTCCTCCCAGGCTTGATACCCGGGCTTCACAGCCGCTGCTGTGGTTCGGGGTCCCTTGATGATCGCTGCTTGCCTTGCCGCCCTCTTGGTCTGCAAGAAGGTCTCTTGGGCATGTTCAGCCTTCCCGGCCAGCTGTATCCATCCATACAGGGTGTCTGGGTCGTCTCTGCCCAACGCCCACCTCAGGACCTCCGTATTCAGACCCTCTTTGAATCGCTCTATTAAGGTAGACTGGGACCAGTCATCAACCTTCCCAGCCAAAGCCTTAAACTCCAGGGCATAGTCTGCTATCGACCGTTGCCCCTGGCTGAGATCCTTTAAAGCCCTTTTTGCTCTTTCTTTGGCTAATGGGTCTACAAAGTGCAACTTCAATGCCCACAGGAATTCTTTGAACTCATCAAGCTCAGGAGCTTCGGCCTCACTTAACTGAACATACCAGTCAGCTGTCCGCCCCTTCAACTTGCTGGCAATGGCATTTATCTTGGCCCTTTTGGAACGGAAATACGGTCCGAATTCATCCATATAATTCCTTGCATTTGTGAGGAAGAAAGACAACTTAGTTGGATCCCTGTCAAATTTGACTGCAAAGTCTTTCACTCTCGCTCTGGGCAGGCCCCGTACAACATCTGGTCGGCCGGTTGTGCCCCTGATTGCTGGGGATCTCCTTTCTCGAGGGGGGGATTCTGAGAGATGAACTCTGTGAGGTCTTGGCTCAGCCCTGTGCCATCTCCTGCCTCTCTCCAGCGGCAGTGCTGCCAGGGGGCGGGGGAAGGGAATGAGTACCTGGTGCTCGATTTCCCTTCGCTCCGCACCTGGGGCCCCCATGCCACTGACAATTTCTTAAACATATACTCCATCAACTCCAATTTTGCCTCCACTACCCTTAGCCTTTCAGGGGTTTGGGAGTCCTCCTTCCCTCGTTCGTCCTGCTGCTTCCCCTCCATCCTTACGACGATTGGGGATAACGGGTACCGCTGCTTCCAGGACGTCCAGTGGTTTCGTGTGCTCTTCCTTCTCCAACCTCCTCTTCCTCCAGGCTGGAACTTGAACCCTCCTGTACCCCTGATGGTTCTGGAGTAGGGTTCCTCTCTCCTCTCCTAACTGTGGAATTGGGCACCCTGTCGCTCGCTTCCTCGCTTCCACCAGTCCTGGGTTTGGGTTCGGTCATCGCTAGCTCTACTCCCTCACAAGATCAAATCTGGAAAGGGGCTAATGGTAAAACTTTGTGATTCTCAGCTTTATGTAATGATTGCCTATCCTAATATACTCAGACACACAAGCAGGAGCTTAATAATATCTGGTTTATTAAAGAATAGCATGCAAATACAAAGAAAGCTGAGAATGAGCAAAAGCGTGCCAAATACAAACTAAAAACCCTCGGTGCAAACGTAATCCCTCCCCTCGCCCAACTGTTTCAAATTCCCCACCCCAGGTGCTGGTAACGAGTTCTGCTGATCTCCTGGGAAGAAAACCTTGAACACCCTGGATAACCCAAACACATTCCATTCCACTGAATACAGATAACAAACCCAGCAGGAGTCCGCACAGCCCCTTCCAAACAGAACACGCATCAGCAACTTGACATGCGGAACGTTACAATGTACAATGCACATTGAAATGGTGAACATGACAGTATCACTCACTACCAATCCATTCTTGGATTTCCAAGCTCCAGCCATCAAGTGTGAAAAGAAGGTTGGTTCACAATGGTATCATGGAAAAGTGCCTCCATAAAAATTCATAAAAACATTATATTTGCAGAATGATGTTTATGAAGCAAATTACACTGTGAATAATAAGTGACGTGGAAGTCCTAATGCACCAGAACTTTTCCTTTCTCTTCTGGATCATGCTGATCTGGCTGTTCTGGGAATATGTAAGTTTTCCAGAAGTTAATCTCTGAAAAGCTTTCTAATTTACATATCATACGTACAGACCATACTGTCTGATATTTATGGAAACTGAAATCTTTTTATTATTTTATTTTTTAGTTTGTATTAGTTTTTATTGTTGTAAATTGTAATCTTTAATAAAATTTCTATTAAAAATGAAATTAACAGATGTAGTTCAGCAATAATTTCAGCGATAGCAAATCTGTAAGCTAGTGCTGTAGGATTCTATCCTGTATGTTAGTTACTGAACACCACAGGTTGCAAATGGAAAAAAAGTCAAACAGCTATTGGATTTGACTCACCTATAACATACTTACCAAAGGAACATAATAAAACACAGAAAGATCTGATTGTTGTATGAAAGGAGCTTCAGCTGTTAAGAACGCCTGCCAATCAAATGGAATTTCTATGTTGAAAACTTGCAATTTACAAAGAGATGAAAATTCCTTTTTAAATTAAGCATTAAGAACAACTTCCAAATGAATAAAGAAACAAGCACACATTATGTTAAGGATGGTTTTCCATAAAGCTAATGTCCAAAGTCTAACAGTTTTCCTTCCCAATTTAAAAGCAGGCAGATTAATATATACACAATGACACTCTGCACTCTGCACTTTATTTTTGTCCTTCATCTTGTCACTGAAAATATCAGACCTGTTGTTGAAAAAATATTATTTACAGGACTTATGTGACTGCCTATCTCATCTAATGACTCTAGGCAGCTTGCAAGAATCCATAAAAATGTGGTTAAAAACAAACCCCTTAGGCACCGGATAGTGCTTCCTTGACTTGAGGGCACTCAACTATAGCTGCCAGATTTTGCATCAATTGTCACTTCTGACACCTTTCAAGGATAATCACACAGAGAACATATTGTAGTAGTCAAGATGGTAAATACCAGTAATAAAGGGGATGGTAAATACAGATAATATGGGGGTATTAATAGGGGTATGCAAAGCTTTAAAGGGAAATTTTGCTTTGAAGCTACTACTTCAAAGTGAAGCTACTGGTTTAGGTAAAGGCCCTACTCTCAAAATTCATGAAAAAAAGCAAAAAAAGCAAAAAAGTTCCACCATATGGTCAAAAATCAAGGGGCGCTATACCTGCTGTACATAGTGCTAATGTATAAATGTTGCCCAATATGACTAGAAAGCTGACGCACTAGCCATAAATATATTTACATGTTCTTTACCACAGTTGGAACCTCAGTGACAACTGAGATACAAGGAGCATTCTGATATTATTCCTTCAGATATTGCTTTTTCAGAGGGAGCTCAGTACCCTCAAAGTAGTACCCTTCAAAATAGTAATAGTATCCTCAGTACCCTTCAAAATAGGCTGAACTTCAATTCCTCAATGTAGTTTCCTGCTGATCAACAAGACCTCTGTATTGTCTGAATTTAATTACAGTTTGTTCTCCTTTATATAGTCTATTCTCAAATTTACTGCCTTGGACTTAGATGGCAAGGAGCAATAGAACTCAGTATTGCCCAAGCTTCCAAGTTAGACTGGAAACAGATAGACAAGCATTCAACATCAAGGACTTCTTTAGTGTGCTCTGTTTCCGTAACTCTCAACATTCCTTACTCCTACTTTCCTGGCTGAGTAAATACATTATATAACAAACACAATACTAGAAAAACCCTCCCTTGATCTGGGAGCACTAATTATAGGCCAGGCTCAAATACTGACAGATATCTCAGATGTTGACAGAGGTTCAGGGTAACAACAACAATGATGACAACAACAACAACAATAATAGATTAAATTTTATTTAAGTTTATTCATGCCTGACTCCCAATGACTCTGGACGGTGCACAACAAAGATATTACAATAAAATCAATAAAAGATGGCAAGCATGGTAGATCAGATGGAATGAAGTGAGGGTCTCACTCTTCCTCTGACAAAGTCCTGGGTGAAGAGCCAGGTCTTCACTGCTCTTTTGAACAACAGCAGAGTGGGGACCATCCGGATCTCAGGTGGAACCTCATTCTAGAGAGCAGGCGCTGTGTCACTTCTGGCACTTCTGAGTTACTTTTAGGAACTGAATCATACCTGTGAACAAGATTATTTGAGTTCATAAGGGGGGTTCTTTCTTTTTTTATTTTTCACTTAAATTTCTTTATACACTTATAAGTGTACGCTTTGTAAATACATTTCTTTTTACACTGTCAGATAATCATATTTTCTTCTTTATAATATAGTCTACTTCCAAGGCAGTGGAAGTAGTGGGGAAATATTCAGTGATTTCACATACGTTCATTAAAAAAGGGCTTAAGGCAATGTATCACTCTTACATTTTGTATAAGGAAGTTCTCAAAAAGATTTTACAGATGCAGAATATTGCTTCAACATGGAATCTTCTAGAAGGTCTGTAGTTTGATTCCTGTCTTAGGAAAGGACAGGTGAAATGGATGAAGAAGTTGACAGGTGATTAGTTGTGAGGAAGTTAGAGAAGGAGAGAAAGAAATAAGATGACAATTAGCAAAGTGGAACTTAAGCAGTTTTTGGCTGCTGAAAAGATGCAGATTCCAAGGTGCTCCAAGAAGGCATTGCTAGCTATGAGAGATGGCCAGCTAAACTTCAAGTGCAACCTTTGATCAACTCTTTGGCAAACTTATTGGCAGCTGCATTTTAGGACAGGTACACTGTCCTTTTACCAGAAGTATTATTATTCCCCAGGGTTAGTTAATCTCAGGATGGTAGTACAAAATTGGGTACCTTACATCCTTCTTTGAAGGCAGACACTGAAGGGAAGCAAAGGGGAGAATTATAGGTCTGTTTGTGTAGAGCAGTGTTTCTCAGCCTTAGCAACTTTAAGATTTGTGGACTTCAACTCCCAGAATTCCCCAGCCAGCCACTGGGGTAGAGGAATGTAAAGATAATCTTGGAGAAGGTATGCAGAAACAAGTAAGGGAAAATAAACTCAGTCCTGGGAAAGGAGAAGGCGTCAGAAATAAACTCAGATAACCCCGCCTTGATTCTGTTTGGTAAAGAGGGGCAGAGGGAAACTCTGGCAGGCTTTCAAGAGTCTGTTATTGTACAGTACCTTGCAACAATAAAGTAGCAGTCCTTGGGCTGTTTCCTGACATTACCTAAGCCTTTACAGAAACTGATGTTTTTATATCCTTGTTATGCTAAGAATAAAGGCAAAAAAAAAATTGACCCTTGTATTCTATCTTTTGTCCTATCAGTTCTGAAATTCACCAACACATTCTTTTTTAAGTGAAGGAAGGGAATGCCTACACATTCAGGTTTTAGGCTAAACATGCTTAGTTATAGTTCCTACAATGCAAGAGTCTTTTTGTTGTTTATTCGTTTAGTCGCTTCCGACTCTTCGTGACTTCATGGACCAGCCCACGCCAGAGCTTCCTGTCGGTCGTCAACACCCCCAGCTCCCCCAGGGACGAGTCCGTCACCTCTAGAATATCATCCATCCATCTTGCCCTTGGTCGGCCCCTCTTCCTTTTGCCTTCCACTCTCCCTAGCATCAGTATCTTCTCCAGGGTGTCCTGTCTTCTCATTATGTGGCCAAAGTATTTCAGTTTTGCCTTTAATATCATTCCCTCAAGTGAGCAGTCTGGCTTTATTTCCTGGAGGATGGACTGGTTGGATCTTCTTGCAGTCCAAGGCACTCTCAGAATTTTCCTCCAACACCACAGTTCAAAAGCATCGATCTTCCTTCGCTCAGCCTTCCTTATGGTCCAGCTCTCGCAGCCATATGTTACTACAGGGAACACCATTGCTTTAACTATGCGGGCCTTTGTTGTCAGTGTGATGTCTCTGCTCTTAACTATTTTATCGAGATTTGTCATTGCTCTTCTTCCAAGGATTAAGCGTCTTCTGATTTCCTGACTGCAGTCAGCATCTGCAGTAATCTTTGCACCTAGGAATACAAAGTCTTTCACTGCTTCTACATTTTCTCCCTCTATTTGCCAGTTATCAATCAAGCTGGTTGCCATAATCTTGGTTTTTTTGAGGTTTAGCTGCAAACCAGCTTTTGCACTTTCTTCTTTCACCTTCATCATAAGGCTCCTCAGTTCCTCTTCACTTTCAGCCATCAAAGTGGTATCATCTGCATATCTGAGATTGTTAATGTTTCTTCCAGAGATTTTAACTCCAGCCTTGGATTCCTCAAGCCCAGCTTGTCGCATGATGTGTTCTGTGTACAAGTTGAATAGGTAGGGTGAGAGGATACAGCCCTGCCGTACTCCTTTCCCAATCTTAAACCAGTCCGTTGTTCCGTGGTCTGTTCTTACTGTTGCTACTTGGTCGTTATACAAATTCTTCAGGAGGCATACAAGATGACTTGGTATCCCCATACCACTAAGAACTTGCCACAATTTGTTATGGTCCACACAGTCAAAGGCTTTAGAATAGTCAATAAAACAGAAATAGATGTTTTTCTGAAACTCCCTGGCTTTTTCCATTATCCAGCGGATATTGGCAATTTGGTCTCTAGTTCCTCTGCCTTTTCTAAACCCAGCTTGTACATCTGGCAATTCTCGCTCCATGAACTGCTGAAGTCTACCTTGCAGGATCTTGAGCATTACCTTACTGGCATGTGAAATGAGTGCCACTGTTCGATAGTTTGAACATTCTTTAGTGTTTCCCTTTTTTGGTATGGGGATATAAGTTGATTTTTTCCAGTCTGATGGCCATTCTTGTGTTTTCCAAATTTGCTGGCATATAGCATGCATTACCTTGACAGCATCATCTTGCAAGATTTTTGAACAGTTCAGCTGGGATGCCGTCGTCTCCTGTTGCCTTGTTATTAGCAATGCTTCTTAAGGCCCACTCAACCTCACTCTTCAGGATGTCTGGCTCTAGCTCACCGACCACCCTGTCAAAGCTATCCCCGATATTGTTATCCTTCCTATACAGGTTTTCTGTATATTCTTGCCACCTTTTCTTGATCTCTTCTTCTTCTGTTAGGTCCTTGCCATCTTTGTTTTTGATCATACCCATTTTTGCCTGGAATTTACCTCCAATGTTTCTAATTTTCTGGAAGAGGTCTCTTGTCCTTCCTATTCTATTGTCTTCTTCCACTTCCGCGCATTGCTTGTTTAAAAATAATTCCTTATCTCTTCTGGCTAACCTCTGGAATTTTGCATTTAATTGGGCATATCTCCCCCTATCACTGTTGCCTTTTGCTTTCCTCCTTTCTTGGGCTACTTCTAGTGTCTCAGCAGACAGCCATTTTGCCTTCTTGGTTTTCTCTTTCTTTGGGATGTATTTTGTTGCCGCCTCCTGAACAATGCTGCCAACTTCTGTCCAGAGTTCTTCCGGGACCCTATCTACTAAGTCCAGTCCCTTAAATCTATTCTTCACCTCCACTGCATATTCCTTAGGAATATTAGTGAGCTCATATCTAGCTGATCTGTGGGTCTTCCCTAATCTCTTTAGTCTGATCCTAAATTGTGCAAGAAGAAGTTCGTGATCTGAACTACAGTCAGCTCCAGGCCTTGTTTTTACCGACTGTACAGATGTCCGCCACCTTTGGCTGCAAAGGATGTAATCAATCTGCTTTCGGTGTTGTCCATCTGGTGAAGTCCATGTATAAAGCCATCTCTTAGGTTGTTGGAAGAGAGTGTTTGTTATGCAGAGTGAGTTGTCTTGGCAAAATTCTATCAGCCTATGTCCTGCTTCATTTTGTTCTCCCAGGCCATGCTTACCTGTAATTCCAGGTGTCATTTGACTGCCCACCTTAGCATTCCAGTCTCCTGTGATGAAAAAAACATCTCTTTTAGGCGTGTTGTCCAGTAGGTGCTGCATATCCTCATAGAACTGCTCTGCTTCAGCTTCTTCAGCATTTGTGGTTGGGGCGTATATTTGGATCACTGTGATGTTAGATGGCTTGCCCTGAATTCGAATTGAGATCATTCTGTCGTTTTTGGGGTTGTATCCAAGCACTGCTTTAGCCACTTTACTATTAATTATGAAGGCTACTCCATTTCTTCTGTGGTCCTCTTGTCCGCAGTAGTAGATCTGGTGGTCATTTGATGTGAAGTGCCCCATTCCAGTCCATTTCAGTTCACTGACGCCCAGAATGTCTATCTTTAATCTTGACATCTCCCCAATAACCACATCCAATTTGCCCTGGCTCATAGATCTTACATTCCAGGTTCCAATGGTGTGTTGATCCTTAGAACATCGGATTCGCCGTTCCCCACCAGCACCGTCGGCCACTAGCCGTCCTTTCGGCTTTGAGCTAGCTGCGTCATCACGTCTGGGGCTAGTTGAGCTCATCCTCTGTTCCTCCCCAGTAGCATTTTGACCATCTTCCGACCTGGGGGTCTCATCTTCCGATGGTATACCGACATATCTCTGGTTGTACTGATCCATTGAGTTTTCACGGCAAGAATACTGGGGTGGGTTGCCATTACCTTCCCCAGGGATCGCATTTAGTCTGACCTCTCTGTCATGACCTTCCCGTCTTGGGTGGCCCTTCACGGTTTAGCTCATGGCATCATTGAGGTGCTCAAGCTCCAGCACCACGACAAGGTAACAATCCTTTGCTGAAGGCAAGAGTCTTAGTTGTTATCAAATTTTGTTCAAATCAAATGTTGTTGATTTTGACCCCAGCCAATTGTTCCTAGTAGCTTAATTTTTCCAGTTTCTCCTTTTCATTTCTAAGTTTTAGGATGATTCACTTGTTACAAGAAGTCTTTGCTAATGCCAACCTCATCATAGGAAGACTTCCAGTGCTGCTTTCTGCTGCTTACTTGAAGCTTTACCACTGTCTGACAGCTGGCTTCCTGCAATACTCAGCCCTCAAGTGTTACAGTTTGGGTGTACCTTCAGCAAAGTTCTGTGGCTCTCAGGCCTTGGTTCTTCTATTGTGAGATTGACAGTATTCTTCAGCCAACAATGTTGCTTGCTGACTTTTCCCCATTCAATTTTTTAAAAACTGTAAAAGTGAAGTCCCTCAAGCCAAGCAACCAGAGCTGTGGCTGATAGAAATTTCTTAACCTCAATTCACAGAGGCGAAGCCAGGCTTATAGCTTCTTGGATTGGTAGGTCTGATTATTTGCATCTGACAGCATCCATGTACATAATTAATTACAGAATCCTCTATGTCCTGAAGACACTGAAGCCTTCAGTGTAAGTCATTTACTACATAGTGAGGTTTTTTTAAAATATTTTCACAAATTACTTTAAAGTCAGAGGCTTATCAAAAGGAGCAGAACTGAATCTAATTTACCAACAATTTTTTAAAAGATTCCATTTTCCTATCATATTAAGAATAATAGAAGTGATGTTACTGAAGATAATTGCCTTTCCCATCACTGTATGAAACGTATGCTCTGACTCATAAAGATGCAATTTTGTCTTTATCTTTGATAGTTGTTATGATGGAAAACATCTGCACACACCTTCAAGATGTGGGAGAAATAATAATATAAACAGATTACTTCTTCTTTGATAGTGTACACTCCAGCCTACACACTGATCTGAGCTAAAACAAATTATTATTTATTTATTTATTAATCAAAGTTCTATATCCACCCATCTCATGGGAAGTGACTAATAAATAAATAAATTGTAAGCTGAAATTTGAGTTGGAACATATAATATTCAAAGGATACTTTGAAAGGGTATAATGTAGAAGAGTGTTTCTTAGCCTTGGCAACTTTAAGATGCCGGCTTAATTCTGGAAGTTGAAGTCTTCCACATATCTTGAAGTAGCCAAGGTTGAAAAACACTGCTACAGAAGACCTGCTCTTTATCATCCCAGACTATAGAATATAACATGTGACATCATGGGACTTCTGGTTTTGTGACCCAAACCAGTAGTCCACAGTACAGATGTCCTGTAAAAATGAATAATGGAACAATGAGTTAGAAAGTCCCATCTGGCCCATTTAGTTAAATACTGCTGTTTACTGCAGGAATCCAGATTAAAATATACTTGATAGATGAATGTCTACTCTGTTTAAATATATCCAGAGGAGGGAAGTCTACCCTTCCCTAGATAAACAGTTTTATTGTAAAATGAGCTAAGCATTAGGGTGCTATTTTTTTAACATTCAGTTAGAACTTGCATTACAGTGACAAGACCTTTATTTGTATTCTATAGTCTGGGATGACAGAAAACAGAGGGCGCCAGAATATGACTTTGCCTAAGGTGTCAAAGTGTTCAGAGTTGGGCCTGCATATATAGGATGGAATCATATTAGGTTATTGGTGTATGGGTAGTTGGGACTTTTATTCAAAATGAATAATACAATACTTGGATTTAAAACAATTGATATATACAAATTTAAGAACCATATTAGAAGCAATGATTCTTGCTTTGTTTTGACATAATTTTGCAGAATTACACAGCATTGCTGACCTATCTTGTCCACTTCATGATTTCTTTTACATAACAAAGTGCTAGCTAATCACAGCAAGCTAAAGAAGAAACTTAGTAGCTAACCACAGACAGACATATGCAGGGAGAAAGATGGGGTTCTGAAAAAAAAAAGAGTGGTTGCTTCATATATGGAAAAGTGAGGTAGAAGATCAATGAGAGGGAGGGGTTTTAATCATTGTGTTGTAACACAAAAGGAGCTTTAAAAGGTGTCAGCCCCATGACGTAGATCAGCCCAGAAAATCAATTCCATGGGAAGACTAGAATTACACTTTATTGAAATTGGCTATAATAATAGAATCTTTCAAGTCTGATTGTGTTATATTTTTCCTGGTTCTTACCCCAGTGGATTAGAGAGGCATTTGCCTTTCAAATATTATCTTGTTTCCCAGGATTTAAAGAATATTTTAGCCATCTTTGCCTAGGTAATGGTTCTTGCATATTTCTGTCATGTCATCCCCCTTACTCTCTACAAAAGGAAAGAGGTACAGATTGAAAAAGGAAGAAGATGAGTCTGCTGTCTACCTGATCCTGCCTCTGAGAGGTTGATAACTTTGCAATGGTGAGAACTTAAAATCAGAATACAGAAAAGGCAGCACTCCACCTTAGATACATCTTCACAGAATTACCCATTGCCTTTCTTCCCCTGTCTTTTCCCCTTTCCATTAAATGAAATTGGGGGTCCTCATAGACTCACGGCTCCTGCTCAAAGAGCAGGTGGCAGCCATGGCTAGGAGGGCCTTTGCATACCTTTGGGTGTGCAAAGGGCACACTTATGCCCTTGCGACCTCCTGTCTGGATTACTTCAATGCGCTCTATGTGGGGCTGCCCTTGATAAGCATTTGGAAGCTTCAACTGGTACAGAATGTGGCTGCATGGGTAGTAAATGGTGTTGGATATTCGACACATGTAGCACCACTACTACGTGAGCTGCATTGGTTGCCAGTGTGCTTCTGGGTGCAATTCAAGGTACTGGTTGTCACCTTTAAAGCCCTTTGTGGCTTGGGACCAGGTTACCTAAGCAACCGTCTTCTCCCAGTTGTTTCTACCCGTCCAATTCAATCTGGTGGGTTGGGCATGCTACGGGTCCCATGAGCCATGGAATGTCAGTTGGTGGGGACTGGAAGGCATGCCTTCTCTGCTGTAGCACCTGCCCTCGGAATATTCTCCCTTCAGAGATCATGACATCCCTGACCCTGCTGGCCTTCCGTAAGGCCATGAAGACCTGGTTATGTGCCCAGGCCTGGGTCCCTGAGTGTATTAAGGGCCCTGTTTCTTGGCTATATTAATATCCATGCATTGTTTACTTGGCGACCATATAAATTTATTTTGTACTTTTAATTGTTTTTAATTATTTTGACTGTTCTATGGTTTTTATGATTGTAAGCTGCCCAGAGTCACTTGCTGAGATGGGCAGCTATAGAAATTAAATAAATAAATAAATAAATAAAGATGATAAACTCAGTAATCATTTAATAAATTTTTGATGATTAATTTGGTACCCTCTTATTCAGCTAAGTAAAGAGAGAACGAATAGTCAGACACAGTCTTTATGCTTGCAATTTATTCAGAGGGCATGAAGAGGCATAATCTGGATCAGTACATGACATGGCCATGCCAAATGGAATGAAGTGTGTTTGTGTGCTAGTTTCAGTAGGAAGTAATCCAAAGGGCAGGAAACTGACTCTCCTCAGTCAGTAGGTGGAAGCTATTAAGCTCTTAATGGCAGCAATAATCCCATGGGTGGATAATGCACATATTCAGTGTCTAGAATCCATGCACATATAATTGTTAGTCCCTTAGGAAATGGTGTGAATAAAAACAGAAGAAAGTGAACAGGTATACCCAAGCACAAACTGGGCAAAATACAGTCCCCTCCAAAAATGAGAATTAGACCAAAGAAAAAAGAGAGAAAGAAAGAAAAAGAAAGGAATAGAAACCTCTCTTATCAACTCCCATTATTATTGGCAGGCTGAAAACATTTTCATTTTAAAAGTATGGATTAAAAAAAATACAGTATGGATTGAATCTTATATATATTATAAAATTAACTAGGTAGAAATTAGAAAGTATTCTTTCCTTGAATTTAAAATGAGTATATTCTGCTTTTTATCTTACAATACTGAAATGGTGCAAGACTTACAGAACCCACTATATTTCCATTTACCAGTTAGCTCTGCTGAAATAAATGACATTACTTAAGAGTAAAATGAGAATGTATCCTCAGTTTCTTGATGTCAATGCACAGCATGAAATGATTAAAAGCCATCCTTGAAAAGAATGGAATTTCTTATTACACAGATAGAACTAGAGCTCTGAGGTTTCTACATATGGCTAGTCCTCGTTTAGTGACCACAATTAGGGCTGGCAACTCAGTCATTAAGCAAAGCAGTCACTAATTGAAACTGCAACTGTGCTTATGATCTTCCTTCAGCTTTCATTTGCTTACAGACCTGCAAAGGTCGTAAATGTGAGGAATGGTCACAAAGTTACTTTTTTATCACCATTGTAACTGCCAATGGTCACTGTCCAAGGCAGTCACTAAATGAAGACTACCTATATCAACAACCCGAAATGGAGGAAATGCAGTTGAAATAACCTATTACTGGAAGCTGCTGAATTTACTTCCTGTCCTAACTTATAGAAGTCTATTATTGTCTGTGTTAGAGATGAATAAATACACTATTTTAAAATATTATTTTAATTTTATACTTTTATTCAGCATGTAACAATTGAAAAAAACACAACAAAGTAGAAATTTCACAATCAGTCCAATAAAATCAAATCTTTATTCCAGTCCCAAACCAGCATGCACTCAAATCACCAAAACGCATCAATAAGATAGAATTAGAAGGCTTTAAAGCAATAAGTCCTAAAACTACCACAGAAACCACATCTCTCTAAAGTTCCAGACAAAAATCTGTATTTTATTAATATTTTATTAAGTATTTGTGAGCAGCCTTCTTTTATTTTATCCATTCAATCATGTCCGATTCTTGGAGACCGCCAGGACAAGTCCTTGCAGTTTTCTTGGCAGGTTTTTCAGAAGTGCTTTCTTCCTAGGGCTGACAGAGAGAGACTGACCCAAGGTCACTCAGCTGACTTTGAGCCTAAGGAAGGCTGGACTAAGATGCCTTAACCACTATGCCAAACTGGCCCAAGCAGCCTTTTGGCAGGTCTTTTAAGAATGTTTATCTCTTTTGACTAGGATTTTAGTGTTTCAAGGGTATCGCTGTGCAATTTTTATTGTAGGTTTTCTTGTAAGATTTAATTCAGAAGAATAGGAACATGTATGTAGCACATGGCTCTAATTCATTAAAGCAGTCATGTTGTTCTGCTTCCGCTCCAGCCAACTGATCCAGTAAATAGATGTTTGCATGAGTCACAGAAAGGTATTATGTTCACATTCCAAAGTGCCTGTTCCAAATCAAATGATCAGCTTTAGTGGATACTATCAATAGAATTTCATCAATATTAAAAATTACTGGCAAGTTGCTTAACTTGATTGTCTAGATAGCGGTCAGGCTGATCCATTTCCCAAAATGTAGATTTTCCCAGGAATACTGATAATTGTGAAGCTTTGGTTTTTCCGTGCAAGCCATGGTATTCCCTGTGACACTGTATGGAAGTGAAAGTTGGAGTTTCAAGAACCAGGATAGGAACAGTATTGGTGCCTTTGAACTTCATTGTTGAGGAAGATTCCTAAAAACACTGAGGACAGCCAAGAAAACAAACTAATGGATCATTGAACAAATCAACCCAGAGTTCTCACTCGAGGCACAAATGAGCAGGCTGAAATTATCCACTTGGGCACATTATGTGAAGATGCAGCTCTCCGGAAAAGCTATAATGCTGGGAAAGGTGGAGGGAAAGAGAAGGAGAGGATGACCAGCAGCAAGGTGGATGGAGTCAGTGACAGTGGCGATGAATGCATCATTGGGAGGCTTGAAAGAAAAGCTTAGGGACAGATTGTCATGGAGAAAATCTATATATGCAATCGCTAGGAGTTGAAAACAACTTGATGGCACATAATAAAATATTAAATAAAATAAAATATTAAATAAAATAAAATAAAAATAAAATAAAATATTAAATAAAGATAAAATATAAAATAAAATTAAATATAAAATAAAATTAAATAAAATAAAAATATTAAATAAAATATTAAATAAAATAAAACAATAAATTGAGTTTTACGGAATCAGTATTTTCTAACTCTACTTCATGATGACCCCCCGATTGTGAAAATGGGCGTTGCAAGCCATTACGCCTTGATCCGGATGATTCTGGGGTGTTAAGAGCTTAACGAAAGTAATACCGAGATGGTTACTATTCTTACAGACTGGATTTATTCGCTTGTAACGCGTCGCGATGCTTCTGGTAGCCACTATATTGTAGACAAGGCTCGTACCGGCCGAGTTTCGGTTCAGCCTTTTCGCTTTCCTGGTGAGAGCGCCGCTGGCTTTTCTCTGAGAACTGGCGTGTCAAGCAGCTTTCCGAGACCAGCGTAACCGGTACGGGTTTTTTTCCTGACTCATTCATGACAGCGGTAGGGACGTTTAGTATCCGAAGGAACTGCGAGCTCAGCGCGTGTTTTATTTTCTGAGAAAAAAACAAAACAAAACCTTCAGACTGCAGTCGGAAGATTCACGTCTAAGGCCCTTTTTGCCTGGAGCCCTGGTTGTGGCTGGAAAATATGGATAGTTTGTCTCTCCGGCGCAAACTGAGCGTAAGAGCGACCAGGGGCAGCTATGGGACGGGCGGTGGAGCCGCAGTGACGAGCGTGTTCGACCCGTCCAGGCGAGTCCGGGTCGAGGAAACCCCTGAGGGGTGGCGTGGGGGCCTTCCGTGGTTTGCGTGGTTAGGACAGGCTTTCGGTTTGCATTTCCGGGGAACGGTATCGACAAGGCTGGAAAAGGAAAAGGAAAAGGGGTATTAGGTGTGAGGGAAAAGAGGGCAGTGCGACGGAGCCTGCTCCTCTTTAATAAGTCCTCCACGTGTTGGACTGCAGGTCTCCGAACGCCCAGCCTGGGACCCGCCGCCCAACACATCTGGCGGGCACCATATTGAGGAACCGTGCCCATGTCACCTGCTAAGTATGCTCAGGAATTCCTTATCGCTCATTTCCTTTGACATTAACTACGTTGACCCTCTTTGCAGCATCGTGTTAAGGAGCAGAAGAAATGATTTTCATGTCCTCAAGTACATAACTTAGGGCTAAAGCGTCCGGGCTGCAGTAATCCCTACGACCGATGGAGGGGAGCAAAGAGCTACGAATCTAGTGGTCTTCTGAATTTTTGTAGCCCTGATGCTTTTGTGCTTGGCTAGTCTCCCTAACTTTAAATGAGTGTGGTGGTTTTACCTTCTGAGAGGTTTTGCAGGTAAGACCAGCTATGGTTTAAAACAATTTCCACAAGCCGTTCATTTATCCAGTGGCAGATCGTTCTTCTGTTAAGATTTGTTATGCAGATCTTTTAATTAAAAACATACTGAAATACAGGACACTGTTTAACAATAGGTAAGCTTTGCTTTGCAACTAAGTGAGCATGGAATACTAATTGTCTAGAGAAGGGCTGCCAGATCTGAATTGCAGAAATCAAGAGGACCCCTAGGCAGCAGGTAAAAGATAGGTAGGCTAACTCTTTGCTGCCCTCTAATGGTCATCCAGATTTTTGCTGCCAAGACCTGGTAGTCATAGCCAAGAAGAATGGTAGACAGGAAATGTATTACCAGAAAGCAGCCTTTTTCAACCTTTTGACCCTGGAGGAACCCTTGCAATATTTTTCAGGCCTCAGGGAACCCCTGTACATTCAGGCTCAAATAAAGGCCAGAATTTACAAAATTATTATATTCGTTTCATGTGTAGGCCGGTATATATGCATTAACAGTGTTCTTAAGCTAAAATAAAGAATGAAACTTACCTCTTTAATGGGAAGTTGCCCAAATTTGAAATAATTTTTTAAATAAATTGTGATCTCCCAGGGAACCCCTAGTGACCTCTCAGGGAACCCTCAGGTTCCACGGAACCCTGGTTGAGAAACCCTGCCAGAAAGCATTGGCTTTAGGATTGCGTGCAACAAACTATGAGGGTACGAGAATGTGTTAGCCTACCTGCCCTTAAATATGGCTGTGGGCAGTGGTGCTGTGTCAGCACTGATTACTGGAGAAATCCATGTCAAGTGAAGTGCACCACCTCGATGCCCTTGCTTGGATGTATCAAACAATCAATTCACTTTGGTTGTTAGAAATGCCTTCTGCACATGACATAATCATGAATTTGCAGAAGAAGGACCATTGAAGACTAATAAAGTAGCTGACACCGTGTGGCAGCTTCAATGTAATGCCTAGAATTGGGATGCCACTTCGCATTACAGAGACGGGACCTTTATTGGGAAGCACTAATATTACCTCCATTCTGTGCTATCCTGTTGTGTCTTATGAGAATGATCTGTATATTAACAAGCTTTCCATTCAAATCTTGGATCAACCATGATACTCTTTCAGCTCTAAAGTATAGGTGCAAACATTGTCTGAAATATGGAAATAACAATGTTTAGTGTATTGTAAGAAAATAAATTAAGCTCTTCTTTTAGAGATTAATTCCACAGAGATCACAAAGACTTTAAGAGGCAAATGTCAGTCACTTTGACCTAAAATGTCCTTTTAAGCAAATATTTAGTTATCTAATCAAAGTATGTATCAGTGTCATATTTGATACCTTCATCTTCCATTAAAAATGTGTAGTGAAGAATGCACGAAGAGTAAGTTACTTTTGCTTTTGATTAGTCAAGCCTGGGTATAAGCTTCATTGAACAAATAAATATTCTTTTGATTACACTTGTAATTCTAGACTTGCCTGAGCATAAGACTCATGAAATTTGTAACTTATTGATGAGCAATATAGAGGGCTTCCCTGCTTCATGTTTAAAATAAATTTGGAGGTAAGATTTAGGCTTTCAGTATCTTTGTGAACATGTACTTTAGAATGTGGTAAATATATTTTTTTGAATATTTAAAAAAAACAGTAAAGTACAACTTTTTAATTTAAAAGTAAACAGTTATAACTAGAAGTTGTAATTTCTATTAATTATTAATAGACATGGTTATTAATGACATGTTTTTCACAATTTTTTTTTAATCTTAATGAAACAGCTCTGTATAGCTACTGAAAAACACTTGGTGGGGGCTTTCACCTTGATTCTTGACAGATGTTAGAGATAGAGGATTAGATTGTTGTTCTGTGCTGAAATGCTAATGAGCCAAACAAGACTGAGAAACTAGAACAGAGATACAAACACAAAAAAGAATAATTGCAAACAAAGCAGAAAAGAACAGTGGGGTTTGCTGCCTCTGTGACTACATCTTGCTCTAAGTAATGATTATGATGCATAAATACCTAATAAAAGTCGTGTTACCGTATATACTTGTGGATAAGATGAGAATTTTAGGTGCCAAAATACACCCCCAAAATCAGATTCGACTTATCTGTGGATGGGCTAATCCACGAGTGTATATGGTGATACTTTTTTTAAAGTACCCATATTTCCTGTATATAATCATGTTTAAGCCGATCTGCATATAAGCAAACCCTTGAATTTTTAACCAAAATACCATGAAAAATGCAGGTTGGCTTATCTGTGGGTGGCACATTTTTCAAGGTATTTTGGTTAAAAATTCAAGGATCAGCTTATTGTGGATGGGTTTATACCCAAATATATACATTATCTGAAAAAAAAATCATTAATATTGTAAACATTTTATAAAACAATGCGATATAATTATTATTGGTACCAATTCAGTTTAAATCATTGTGTTTCTCTTGATGTAAACATTTTACCCTGCTTTAGGACACAGCCAAATACACATTTTACATATGTATTATGCAAGCTGACTTCTCTTATCTCCTACCAAATTGTTTTCCATTGTCTGGTTCACAATATCCTGCACATATTAGGAATGTTCCCTTCCCCAATAATTAACTGGACATATAATTTGGATTGGTTGGTTTAGATTTGGGTGTGTTTTATTAGGATAATCTTGTCTGTTGCACAGCTAGCATATTTAGAACTCTGTGATGTCTCTGGCAGGGCACTTGAATTTTTTTCTGGGATGAAGACACAGTAGTGCTGTGGAAAGAATGTGAATAAATGCTGCTTACCTTGATAGTCAGCTATGATCTCCTCTTCATGCCTTGTATATCTTTTGGAAGAATGGCTTCTTAACCATCTTCCATATATGGTTGCATACTCAGTACTGTTGCTTATTATTGTATTATTTGCCATTCCTCTGAGCATTGTATTATTTTTGTATATTTCTGCTTTATTCCTCCTACTGTATCAAAGGACTCACAAACTGAGTGGAAATTATTGCAGTAACATATGGGACCCTGTGCGGCTAATTATATCAACGATATGGGATGGATTTGCAAGATTTTGGCATGGTAAGCAAGCGTGTATGAGCGAGAAACTTAGACTCTGTTACAGAATGGTCTATATTTGTTGGATTATATCAGTAGAGCTGTACTTACTGAGGTAGGGGATGTTTTAACTCACAGTACTTTGTGTCAAAGTGTTCCACAGATTATTTATTTATTTAATAATTTTTATGCCCCCCCCCCATCTCACGGAACGTGACTCTGGGTGGCATAAAACCAACAATTAAAACAGTGTTTGTTTTTAAAGTATTGTTAGTTTTTTAAGTCCTCCAACTGCCAATATGCATTACACAAAAGCATATTGGCAATTGGAGGACTTAAAAAAAATAGGAACATTGACCAACGTCCAGAGTGCTCTCCCAAATATTTCATATATGTTTGTATTTAACACATTTTACTTATTTCTTGGAATATTTGCCTCACTTTCCTTTATGTGCCTTTGCTTCAGTGAATGTAAACAAATTATCTGTTTGCCTTGTGGTGAGTAAGATAGGACTTCAGAAAAAGAGAAGTGTGTCTCTGGGGATTGGTTACATGGTTCCTTGGATTTTGCTGTTAGCTGCAGTACAGGTTTGGGCAAATAATTACTGATCCTTCAGATGAATGTCAAATTTCAGTTCCTGGAGGTTGCAGGGCTCATGGTGAATGCTGCTGGGTGCTGAGTCTGCTGTCAGATCAAGAGGGAGTTAAGTCTCCTGTCAGTCGTCTACCATTGTTACCATTTGCCTGCCATTGTAATTAGTTCTGGCTTTTTGCTATTTGAGGAATCTCATTTTCAAGCAATTGGTGTTGCTGAAGCATTTTGTTGCAGTGGGGCGGGGAGATCATTGGAGGGTCTTGCCCTGCCTCCCAGCTTCTTCCAACCTAGTTTGGTTGGATTAATATGATTTGGGACAGGAGCCCACAGGCAATACAGCCTTCACTGAATCATAAGATGCTTGGAAGGTGAGACTTGTCACTCCCAGAAAGACAAAAACGGTGCAAGGCAGAAGGATTAGGAAGATACTTTTGTGACTGGCCAACCAACGCTGAATGGCTGATTATTTTCAGGGCTCTGCTTTTGGCCAGGTGGAGCAGGGGCTCACCACCTGTTGGTTCAGTTCTCTGTTAAGTGCTACAGCTTTGTAAATACATCTGCTCCAATAGTATCTTGAGCTGTCTGTACAAATAAAAATTGGAGCATCCTTATCAGTACCAGCTGAGTTTTAACTGGAATCAGAAGACTTGAGTGACAGGCTTGTTATCTGCAGGTGCTCAAAGTTTGTGCACCATGGCATAGCCTTTTCCCTGCTGCCAAGCATTCCTCAAACTGTTCATCTCTACCACAGGAATCCACTGTTTTCTCCACCAATGAAAGCATTCCGTAAGCAGAATTCTTCTCTGGGTGCTCTGCTTAAGGAAGTGAGGAGGTCACATTTGCTGGTTCTTCCCTTCCTGTAAAATCTATAGCGCTCTGTACCACATTCCTTGAGGGGGCGGGGGAGTGGATCCAAATGCTGGGAGGCCAAAAAGACTGGCACCGGGTAGTTAAAGAAAATTGCCTCCTTGCTTGCTCAGTCACTGGAATGTTTCAGTGACAGATTTTTGGAAAGCTTTTTCTGAATGGTTAAAAAGACAAAATTCCCTCAAGTTAAGTTCAACTTCTTGTAATTATACTAGGCATGTGCATGCAGTTTTCTTGGCAACAATACAGAAGTTGTATTACTGTCTTCAAAGGCAGTGTTTTGTTTGCTTAATTTTTCTGGGGCAGCCTACGGCTCTGAAATCTCCTGATGGTTCTCTATTCAAGTACTGACTAGGTCTGACCCTGCCTTGATCAGTCAGGGTCAGCTAGGTGACTTGCTATGACTCCATGAATGAAAGGAGTCCTTAATTCCACAGGAAACAGACTCTTAATCCAAACTACTATAGATAGCAACTTTCAGTACATGGGAATTTCAGGCAGTTGTCTGATTGTGGCTACTTATTAGTTAATTAAATATATTTAAAATATATTTTTCAGTAAAAACATTCATGTAAGAATCATGCATGATAGCACAATTACTGCATAACTGATTTACATAGCATAATATGGAATAACAGTTGATTTATACTTTGCATTTCAAACAGGTTATGAGCTACATGGCACAGAAAACATACCAGATGGGCCAGGCCTAATTATTTATTACCATGGAGCAGTTCCTATGGACTACGTATACTTTTTGGCTAGATTTTTTATTCTGAAGCGCAGGTGTTGTTACTCAATAGCAGATGATTATCTTTTCACATTTCCAGGTGATGTTTATAAGTTATATTAGTATGTGTGATGGTAAAATATTTCATTCCATTTGTTCTTCCAAACTTTAGGAAGTTTGAAGTATAGCTTTTTATATGATCGGTTTTCTGTGTGGGTAGCCAGCAGCTCTCAAAAGTTCTCAACACTCATTTTGGAAAACATTTAACATTTGCTAGAAATTGTTAGCTAGGGTTAGTGATTTAGAAACATGTTAAAGTATTAAACCAAACAAAAGAACAGGGAAAAGCATTTCCTTCTGTTAAATCATATTCTTATCTTTATCGTCCAACTGGCAATTCCATATAGGCCTCTGGCATAAGTCTGACATAAGCCAAGTCTAGTCAGTTCTCAGAAAATGGAGTAATAGAGAAGAGGGTCATTAGTAGGAGTGTGCACAAAACAAACCCCAGACAAACACACTGCAGCTCTGGAAGTTTGGCAGAACCACTGTGGATGAGCCGGGGTTCTAGCAGAGAGAAAACCTGGAATAAACCCTGGAGTGTTTTTATGGTGTGCATTTCTCCTTTCCCTGCTTCCCTTCAGGAGCTCCCAGCACAGATGATTATGATGATGATTTATTGAACTTGTACGCCACCTGACTCTTCCCTCCCCTGCCTCCCCTCAGATCTGCCTCTACCAGTATTTAAGAACAGTACATTCTACCAGCCTCCTTATTCTTTCTAGCACTTTCTATTATTCCCCTCCTCAGCCACCACCAGGGTCCCAGTGAGGCATATCCAACTGACCCACTTTCTTCCTCATTTTCTCAGTGCCTCCTAACCTCTTTACCTTCCTTTCCTTATCCACTGCTGGCACTTTGGTCCTTTCCTACCTCCCCCCCCCCCAATTCCTCACATCTGCCTGGAACAACTACCAAACACATATGGTGCAGTTGAAATACAAACTACTCAAAGCCAGCTGTCCTGTTTTGCATATCCCTAGTTATAAATGAATACTTGTCTTGGTGACTGTTCTGCCTCATAAATCAAAGTTGGTATTCCTTAAATTGCTAGGCAGCAAAAATGAAATTGTATATTCTCTTTGCAGGCTTTCAGGAACTTACTACACATTGCATGATACAGTTCACGAAATAAATTAATCTTTGGCATGATTCACCTGCCTCATATCATTACTATACACTGAAATGTTATCTCATTAGTTGTTACTTTGTTCAATTTTTAGTAATTCCAGATGTTGGTTCAGCTTCCAGTTGTGATGGATTAATGACAATTTTAATGCTTAGCCTTAAATATTTGAGGCACAGACTGCAAAACTATATACATTTTCTGGAGGTAAATTAGATTGAACTCAGTAAAACATACTTTTAGTAAATAAACCTAGTAATGTTCTTCACAGATCTGCATGAAGGAAAAAAAATCACTTAAATCACTTATCTATAAAATGTGACATAATTTCTTATCTAAATAGTAAAATTATTTTTAATTATTTTGTAAGATTTATATCCCTCTTTTTCTGCATGAGCTCAAGGCAGCATGCATATCACCAGTAGCATCTGCCCTCATTATTTTGCAGCGACTCCAAAATAATGTGTCCAAGGTGATGTCCTCACACAAATGCCATCATTAGCTGCCATTACAAACTTGTGGCCAAACATCTGGTGCAAGTATGTAAGTTATGACCTTTGTGGGGTGCCATTGTCATGAACCTTTCAAAATCCCACCCCCCCCCACAGATTCCCATTCATTGTGCGCTCTGCCAAAATTTCACATAATAACAAGCCTAGGAACCCCAAAGTCACCCAGTGAGCTTCTGTGGCAGAGAGTGGGCCGCCTGGTCCTAACCAACACCCTAACTGCTATCCTGCGCTGGCCTGGCTCTGATCTGTGATCTTTTCCACCAGAAAATACCAGAACAGTTTAATAATTCTTATTCCTTTCCACAAACAAGAAACAAAGTTGTTCATAATTATGAATTAGGTGGTATAAACTCAGTGCATCTCATCTTACTCTGGCATAGAGTTGAACTGCTATTTTATAATCTGTAATAAATTATTATTAGGCTCATTTAAAAATTACACAATTCCCTGCAAGTTTCAAGTTCTCACTAGGCAAGAGGGTTAACTAAGTCATATAAAATTATGCTGTGCCGTTGTCCGTTTCTTAATCTGTTTTTCAAAAATTCAGATGGTCATGATGTTTGTACTACAGATTAATTTTCAATGTCTTAACCTTCCATATAAATTTTGAAAATGCTTTTATTTGGCCAAATAGGTAAAGCATTTCCATATTGACCTACCTTTATTAAAATGATTTCAAAGTATTGCTTTATAATAGGTTCTGCAACTTTTAAAATAGAAAATTAATTGAAAGTATGCTAAATTTTCATATATCCGGCATTTTAACCTTCAGGTGAAATTGAAAATTAATATAAATGAAGACTGAAAGTGTCCTTCCCCTTTATTTATTATCAGTTTGTGACCACCTATACATAGGAGATGGTATCTTTCTCCCCAAATCATCCCACACACTTTTAAATTCTGCTTTGATTGCCTCTGTTACTTTAAGGTAAAGCATTAATATAACTTCATAGATGTTTACAAGCAGCACTTTTATTGTGTAACCTTGTACTTTCTTTCTTTCAGGTATTAAAGCATTAACTGGTGTGTCAGGTATTATACAAAATAAAAAGGAAGTGTGTTTAAATATTCTAAAGAAGGGCAAGCTACTCGGAATTTCGCCGGGAGGAATGAGAGAAGCACTCTTTAGTGATAAATCATACAAGCTTGTATGGCATAAGCGTAAAGGTTTCGCTCAGTTAGCTATAGATACTAAAGTGGTAAGTATATCCATATCATGATTAAATATTAAGCAGCAAAATGTTTTATCAAACAAGATATTTATTGATTTATTTGATTTCTATATAAAACATGATGCTAAACAACTGGAAAACTTAGTTTTGTAGGGAAATATTGGTATAGGTTTCCTTGTGGATAATATCTGCCAATGTGTATTTACTGTGTCTGCTGCTTGAGAGTTAAATAGATAAATAGTGGTAGCTTTGTCTCAGGAAAAACTTCCTGTTTTATCTTTCCAAAGTTTGGAACAAAAGGGAATAGTTCTTAATTCTTCATGGTTACATAAGCAGAACTCTTTTCCTTCACTTAACCTAGGACCATTTCTCCCCTCTTGCTTATATCTTAGGTTCTGTGACTTTAGTGCTATGGCAGAATATTCGTTGTTCTTCCATTTTCTTAATGATATAAATACTTTAAGATTAGTGGAATAATCATTGATGATCTTCTCTCTAGGCACAACCACTCTCAAATACTTTCTTAACATTCTATCATTTTACAAAAAACTATAATTTTTATATTTTTGACCCTCTGAATAGATCTTCAGTTGTAATATGGGGAGTACTGACCTATTCCAAAGATTTATTATAAAATAAGTTACATATTTGGCATTTTGTTTATATATAATGATGATTGAAGCAGGTATCCAGTATGGGAGGGATTTTCTAAAAATTAAGGGCCAAATTAGAATGGATAATGAAATTAATTGTGCAAGTTCAATACAAGTAGAAATAGAGAACTTGAAGAGAAATGAAGACTAAAAAAAACTGGTCCTTTTCTCTTAGATTCCAAGCATTTCACATCTTTTCTGTTCACTGATCTTTTTTTTCATCTACCCCCTCAGACCCAGTATTTATATTATTTAATAATCAAGTGTAGGAGAGGAAGACATTCTAATCTCATTCAACTATTTAGAGTTCAGTTCATTTTTACACAGTAAAAGTCTGTATAAAAGTATACAGACTCTATCAGTATGCTGCAAGGACCACTTTGCTTGTTAGAGCAAAGAGCCCAGTGTGCTTGCAATAAAGTGGGACTTAAGTTCCACTTGTGGCATGCTGGCCAAAATGACTGGCTGACTGACTGACTTTACCATTAGTAGTGAATGCTGCATTTGCCACAAGCATTACTAAAATCTGTACATCTCTATTTAAAAGCATTATGTAAACTTCTCAACTGACCAAAATCGGATGGGAAGTGGAGGTCAGTATCTATCAGCCTATCTGGTGATGACTATAGCACATAGCAGATTGTGACGTGGAATGAAAGAGGAGTAAATGAAAGAGCATGAATTTAAAAATAAAATGAAAGAAAGAAAAATAAATACATTTATATTTGTGAACCTAAGCAAAAAGGAGGGATGTAATAGATCCCTGTAACTGAAAGTGGTCTAATCTTACGTAGTGGGGGTAATGACTACACAGGGAAGTGAAAATACAGATTTAACTAAGGCCAAAGCATATGTCAGAAAGTATTAATTGTTGTCAAATAGCAATGTTGTCAAATGTTGTCAAAGTCAAATGAAAATAGGGATTCATAGACTAGTGATAGGTGCATGTTAACCCAGCCACCTGTTAGTTAGGTGAAGGCCTCCCAGGAGGTGACATGGTTGGGTTCATACAGTAGTAATGCCCTCTCTGAGGGAGAAGGTGGCTATCCTGCCTTGAAGGAGGTGGTAGTACACCCCCCCCCCCTCTCCAAGAAGCCATCACTGGACAACATTCCTGAATAACTTTAACCCAGCTTCCAATCTCCCTTTTCTGGGGAAGGTTGTTGAAAAAATGGTTGGGCTGCAGCATGAAAAGACCATGGAGGAAGCAAGTTATCTGGATCCTTTGGGTTGCAGATTGGGCATAAAAATAAGATGACTTTGATTGCACTTGTTGATGACCTCTGTTGTAGCCAGATGTCAGCCTTTTGAGGTAAGTCAGATCAAGAAACTGACACTACAGGAATTCTAGGAGTGCTACTTTACTGTTGTAGACTATATTAACTGAATCTTGAAAGCCTGTTAAAGGTTCTACCTGTCCTATCTTATAGTAAATGAAACCAAGGTGGGGTTATTTTGAGTCTTTTTCTCAAACTTCCTTCTATCTCTGAACTGTGTATTCGCTGGTCCATGGCCCTCCTTAATGGTTCTTTCATATCTTCCACAAGAAAATCATGAATTCTTTATCAATATCAATTATTTAAAGTTCTTGGTTCTCCTTGATCTCTCAGGAATCTTCAGTACCATTGATCATGATATCCCAGACTTACTATGGAGATTGGGAGTGGGGGGGCAAAATGTTGCTGTGATTATCCTCCTCTCTCCATGATTAGTTCTGGTTGGTGGCAGAGAGAGATTGAGTCCAAAACTCCTGACTTGGGGAGTGCCTCAGGGCTCAGCACTCTCACCCCTTCTTTTTTAACATGCACATGAAATCACTGAGTAAAGTCACTCATTGGCAAGAGTCAAATATTTTCAGTGTGCTGATGATATTCAGCTACTGTATATAATTTGATCCCTGGCAGACTGAATGATACTGTCAGGGTTTTATCCCAGTGCCTTGAGGCTGTAAGGGTTTGGATAGGAAGGAACAGACTTTACCTCAACCTTAGCAAGACTGAGTTGCTATGGGTAGAAGAACCTTAGGGATCTGGGGATTTTCTACCTGTAGTTGCACTCTCCCCAGACAGAACTGGTACATAATTTGGGGGTCATCTTGGACTCTCAGCTATTGTACAAAGAGCACATGCAGTTGTAGGAAGACCTTCACATAAATTCATGTTGTACATTAATTGTGCCCATTCATGGATAGTAGGTCCTTCCTTTTTTTTTTTTAAAGAACTTTATTAATTTTCAGAGTATAGTTAAAATACAAAAGATAGAATATATAAAAGATAGAGTACGGGACTAAAGAAAAAAGAAAAACTGTAAAAGTACAAAACAGACAGAAAACAGAAACAGAAACTGACTTCCGACCTTCTACAATACAGATATGAATGCATTTACAAATACAATTTCGTACCATTAGTTAAACCTTAGTAACATTATTTCTATCAAACCATTTAATCATTAAAACCCAAAATTGAAACTTCATTTTGTTCTGACGCAAGTAAATAGCCTAAAAGTGGTTGCCAAATAGCAACAAATGGTATTTTCTCTTATCAATGCTGTTAACTTTGCCATTTGGGCCAGTTCCATCCATTTAATCATCCATTCCTCCACTGTAGGAATTTGTGGTTCTTTCCGTCTTTGTGCATCTAAAAGTCTTGCTGCTGTAATCATGTATAAAAGCAAAGTCCCATGTTGTTTCTTGAGCTGCTGCTCCATCAATCCCAAATGAAACAGTTCTGGTTGTTCTTTTAAGCCCACTTTAAGGAATTTTGAACACATATTAACACATATTTGATCCCAAAATTTTTTGGCCTTCTCACAAGTCCACCAAAGATGATAAAAAGTTCCTTCACCAAGAGAACATTTCCAACAAACATTTGTTACTTCATTATACATTCTTGACAATATATCCAGAGTTAAACACCAACAATACATCATTTTATAAAAATTCTCTTTTAAGTTTTAATTCAAAGTAAATTTCAAACCTTTGTTCCACATGTTCTCCCATTGCTCCAACATAATATTATGTTATGTTATAATTCTTAGCCCATTTAATCATACATTCTTTATATATATACTGTATATGCACACATACATATACACAGACACTTAGTGGTCGCTAACTGAAACTGTGACTGTGCTTATGATCTTCCTTCAGTTTTCCTTTGCTTTACAGACTTGCAAAGGTCATAAATGCGAGGATCAATTGCAAAGTTACTTGTTCATCACCATTGTAACTGCGAACAGCCGCTGTACGAGGCAGTTGCTAAATGAGGACTGGCTTCTCTCCTCTTCTTGGCCATTTCTGCTGTTTGTTCTGATACCCAGTTTGATTTCTTCTGTTTCCTTTTTTTATATATATAATCTTCATTAAAGATTTTAATTACAGTAATAAAAACTAATACAAACTAAACTCAGAAAGAGAAAGGAAAGTAAAAAGAGTAAAAAGTACAAAGAAAGAAAAAGAAAAAAGAAATACATAAAGAAGTGACTTCTAATCTTCATCACAAGTATAAACAAGTTTGGTTGCTTTTCACCCCCTATAAGATTACAAACATATATTTCTTCTTCCCATAACCCATCCTTAATCTATAAGCAAATCAATAAGACATCAATTTTCAACCCTGGTGTCAGCAAAAAGTCAATAAAGGGTTGCCAGAATTGCATAAAAACATGATATTTTAACCTTGATCAAATAAACTAACTTTATATTCTTTACCTCTGAAAATCTTAATCTTTAGTTCATTCAAATTTCCTTTAATATTTCAAATGTTAATAATGTTTTGTGTCATTTTGTAAATCTCAGTCTGAATCAGAACAAAAGGCAGGTTTTTTTGTTGTGAGGTGGAGGGTGCAGGTCTGGGCATGGATTTTGATAGACATGGGAGGGGGAAGGGTTCTGAAGGGATGAGGGCAGGCTATCATATCCCAGTAGTGACGGGTAGAGGGAGAAATGGCGGGAGACGAGGGCAAGATTTGTACGTGGAAGGGGGCACAGGTATATTGTTCCTGTGGCACGTCCCAGCCCCTCAAACTCACTCCCAGGTCCTGGTTGGCAGACTTTCAAGGCCCTGGGCTGTTGGCTGCTGCTGCTGAATGCCAGGTCAGTTTGTAATAAGGCCACCCTCATCCATGATTTGATAGTGGATGAGAAAGCTGACCTGGCTTGTATTATGGAGACCTGGCTGGGAGAGGAAGGGGGAGTCCCCCTTTCTGAAATGTGCCCAGCTGGTTACCAGGGGTGGCACCAGCCAAGACTCCAGGGTAGGGGTGGTGGGGTGGCATTGGTCATCCGAGACACTTGGGAGGCATCCAGGGGCGCTGCTCCTCAGATTGCCGGGTGTGAGACCCTGTTTGTTAAGTTGGGCTCTAGGGATCAGCTGAGACTGTTGCTATTGTACCAGCCTCCCTGCTGCATAGCAACCTCCCTGCCTGAGCTCCTTGACTCTATAGCTGTGTTGGCGGTGAAGTTCCCCAGGCTTATGGTCTTGGGGGATTTTAACCTGCCTTCCTTGGGGACGGGGTTGGAGGTAGCTCAGGAATTCATAACTACCATGACAGCCATGGGCCTGTCCCGCATAACGGTGGTCATTCGCCTGACCTGGTTTTTCTGTCGGAGCAGTGGCAGAGTGCTCTGAAATTGGGGGAGATCTTGGTTTCTCCCCTGTCATGGTCAGATCACTGCCTGGTGAGCCTCCAGTTCTCTGGCGCCACCCCCCTCCGCAGGGAGGCTGGGCCTACTAGATCGGCCCCCCCAGATGACTGATGGACCCAATTGGGTTTCAGAGGAAGCTCGGGGTTGTTCCAGGAAGTCTGCTGCACGGTCTGACTGAGGCCTTGGTGGCTGCATGGAATGAGGGAGTGGCCAGGGCCTTGGATTGGATCGCGCCTGAGCGGCCTCTCTATGGTTTATGGAGGAGCTGAGGAGGCTTAAGAGGGCTAAGAGATGCCTGGAGCGCTGCTGGTGGAAGATGGGGAGCGAAGACGACCGAACGCAAGCTAGAGCCACTATTAGAGCCTACCTCGTGGCAGTAAGGGCAGCAAAATGTGGTTATTTCTCCGCTCTTATTGCATCTGCAGATAGCCGTCCGGTGGCCCTATCTCGGGTGACTCGGTCCCTCCTTGGAGGGAGTAATACCGAGCCTTACCTGCAGGGTCGCTGTGAGGAATATGCTGTGCATCTAGCGGATAAAGTTGCATTCGCTCTACGTTGGACACCAGCTTTAAGGCAGGGCCAGTGGAGGATATGGGGGCAAAGTGTCATGAGTAAGGATGGCGAGCAGGGGGCTCCCATCCAGACTGTCAAGCGCATGCATAGCACTGAGGAATTGTTCAGCCATTCAAAGAGACACAGATCGGGACCGCCTTAACCCTTGGGGGTTATATGTCTGGGTTTTTCCCACGCTTCTTCAGTTTGTTAGGATTCCTGTTAAGCACTAGTAATAAATATTAGAGACCAGTTCCTCCGTGTGTTTCCTGGGTGTTAGGACATCAAGTCTGGCATGGTTAGCTAGTTTGATCCAGTTGCACCTGAAGAGGTGGACAGGGCCCTTGCAGCTACTAGTTCGGCCACTTCTGTATTAGATCCGTGCCCTTCCTGGTTTGTTAAGGCTGCCCGAGTGGAGGCACGTGATTGGGTCTGGGTGGTGGTTAATTTCTCTTTGAGAGAGGGTGTGCTCCCGCCGGCTCTTAAGGAGGCGGTGGTGTGTCCTCTCCTCAAGTGGCCATCGCTCGACCCAACCAGCTTGGACAGTTTTCGTTTAGTCTCCAACTTCCCCTTTTTGGGGAAGGTTGTGGAGAGAGTGTTCGCGTGGCAGCTGCAGAGGACCCTGGATGAAGCGGATTATCTGGATCCTTTTAAGTCAGGGTTCAGGCTGGGTTACGGGACTGAGACAGCATTGATAGCACTCTTAGATGACCTCTGGCAGGAGCGGGATGGGGGCAGTGCAACTATCCTTGCTCTTCTTGACCTTTCAGCCGCATTCAATACCATCGATCATGGTATCCTTCTGGACTGGCTTCGGGAGTTGGGGTGGGCGGCAGTGTTGTGCTGGTTCTCCTCCTTCCTCTGGGGCCAGTTCCAGTTGGTGTTGATGGGGGGGGAAAGGTCCAGCCCACATCCCCTACTCTGTGGGGTGCCTCAGGGCTCGGTTCTCTCTCCTCTCCTATTTAACGTCTACATGAGACCGTTGGGGGAGGTGATCCGACGGTTTGGGGTAAGATACCATCAATATGCTGATGATACTCAGCTTGATATCTCTACCCCAGACTGCCTGAGTGATGCCGTGGATATCCTGACCCAGTGCCTGGAGGCTGTGAGGGCCTGGATGGGGTGCAATAGGCTTTGACTCAACCCAAGCAAGACTGAGTGGCTTTGGGTTTGTGGGCCTCCTCGTGCTAAGATTTTTCCAGCTCTGGTCTTGGATGGGGTTGCACTGCCCCAGACAGACCCAGTGCGCAATCTAGGGGTCCCTATAGACTCACGGCTCCTGCTCGAAGAGCAGGTGGCAGCCGTGGCTAGGAGGGCCTCTGTACACCTTCGGTTTGTGTGCCAGCTCTGCCCATTCCTAGACCGAGAGGCTTTACTCACAGTCACTCATGCCCTCGTGACCTCCCGTCTGGACTACTGTAATGCACTCTACATGGGGCTGCCCTTGAAGAGCATTCGGAAGCTTCAACTGGTGCAGAATGCAGCTGCACGGGTAGTAAATGGTGTCAGGTACTCGATACATGTAACACCACTGCTATGGGAGCTGCATTGGTTGCCGGTATGCTTCTGGGTGCAATTCAAGGTGCTGGTTGTCACCTTTAAAGCCCTTCATGGCTTGGGACTGGGTTACTTAAGGGACCACCTTCTCTCAGTTGTTTCTGCCTGTCCAATTCGATCTAGTAGGTTGGGTATGCTGTGGGTCCCGTTAGCCAGGGAGTGTCGGTTGGTGGGAACTAGAAGGCGTGCCTTCTCTTCCGTAGTGTCTGCCCTCTGGAACATCCTCCCTCCAGAAATTAGGATATCCCTGACCCTGCTGGCCTTTTGTAAGGCCGTGAAGACCTGGCTTTGTGCCTGGGCCCGGGCCCTCAAACGTGTGGATGGTCCCATCTCTTGACTGTATTAACATTCATGCATTGCTCGCTTGGCAGCCATGTATATTTATTCTGTATTTATTTTATATTTTAACTGTTTTAATTGTAATTGTTTTAATTGTTTTATAGTTGTATTGTTGTAAGCCACCCAGAGTCACTCGCTGAGATGGGCAGCTATAGAAATCAATCAATCAAACAAACAAACAAATAAATAAATGGCAGTTTTTTTTTCTTTTTGCCTGAAATCTTTAGTTCCTTCTAGTGTCCAATTTAAATCATAAGGTCTCTAATCTCTGTTATGACATAGTAGACAAAATAATTCTGGTTCCCATGAAAAGCTATTTATGTTATATAGTTAGTTCTAAAATCTTATAGTAAAAGTTCCAATATTCCAGATTTGTCTGGACCCTTAATTCACTTATAACTTCCTTGGTTCAAAATCTTGTTTTGCTTTTTGCCATTTATTTCAAATTCTTTAAGTTCTTAAACTTATGGTTATTTTTTATTTTGTTCAGAAATTTAGATAGACTCACCAGGTGGCTTTTCAACTTGTCAATCTGCAGATTTCTAATAGCCTTAAGATAATTAAATAAGAAATTTCCAAAAGTGATTAGAAGTGAGGTTAGCAAACTTAAGTGTCCTTTAAAAGGCTCCACCATGGCTGTGAGCTTGATGATTGATCCCTTTGTCTCCCGGCACTCAAACCGGGAAACAAAGTTTAGCTTAGGAGATGTGTTTCGCTTGCGTTGCCTCCAAGAATGAAAATAAAAAGACTGCAGGAAGAGAAAGTGTAAGTCCTGTATAAAAAAAGAACAGGTAGTCCTTGGTTAACTACCACTCACTCAGAGACTGTTCAAAGTATGATGGTGCTGAGTGAGTGGTATTTACAACCGGTCCTCGAAGTTGTGGCCATTCCAACGCCTCTGTAGTCATGTGATCATGATCTGGGTGCTTGGTAACCAATTTGCCCTTATGGTGGTTGCAGTGTCCCACGGTCACATGATTGCCATTTGAGACAAGCAAAGTTAATACTTAATACACTGAATGGCAGAAAAGACAAGCAAAGTCAATGGGAAAGCTGGCAGAGAAGGGCGCAAGTCACTCAGGTAAGTTTTGCCTACCCTTTGGCAGCCACCCCAGCCCCTCCGTGCTCATGCCGCACTGGCCCCTCACGCACCCGGCAGCAATCACTTACCTGCCAGCCTCCTTGCAAACCGCCTGGAACTTGCAATGTCCTGCTGGTTTCCCCATTGACTTTGCTTGTTGGAAGCCAGCAGGAAATTGTGAGGAGGTCCTTGCTTAACGACCCACAGTCCTCACTTAATGACGGCAATGGGGAGTCCTGGGATTGCCATCGCTAAGCAAAGCAGTCACATGACATTGCACTTTATGACCACATCACTTAGCGATGGAAATTCCAGTCCCAATCACTATCGTTAACCGAGGGCTACTTGTATTAGAAGATGGTAGTGAATGGACTCATTCGTTTAGGCCAGGCCTGGCAAAACTTCCCATCCCCCAATTCATTCAGGTACTGTATCTCAAGATTAATAGGTGATTGCCAGACATAGAATCAACATGTTCATCTAAGAATACAGGCAGTGGCTAGGAACATATGAGTGCAAGGAATACAAATCCAGAATTGACCAGATAACATGAAGGGGATTTAGGGTCAGTTTTCTATCCAGGCCTGAAAGGGAGTTGTGGAGGTTAAAGCTGCTTGGACTTGCCCAGTGGATTCTCCGTCCTTGCTGATAAAAATCTTTGTCAGTTTATCTCCTCTTTGCAGTAAAAAAGTTTTAGTAGTATTTGTATTCAGATTACTTTGTTTTTAGGTATATTAGTCTGCTTCGGGGATTGTGGTATTTGGTATTTAACAGCCAGTTAACTGTTGTTTCTGTGCTAAGCAAAGTCTTGTAAATTTTGTTTCATCTTAAACTATTAGAGCCCAGGTCCCACCCATCAGTTCTATGTCCAATCTCCCCATAGCTTTTTACGGGAGATTGATGTTTGAGACACTGTTTGTATTTTCATCAATACTATATGTCTGATTTCAGACCTATTTATTAGAATGGAACTTATTAAGATATCAGCCCACAACCCATAGGATGTTCTCTATTATCCTAGGTTACTTTTGTCTCACCCCACCCCACCCCCAGTGCTTTGTTGAGAAACATACCTATGTTAAACGATAAATAGGACTTTTTGTGACTTGTCATACCCCCATGGAAACTATTTTGTGACTGTGCAATAGGAAACTTTTATGGGAGTACTTGCAGCAAGTTTTCAAAATTCCTGTGTGCCACTGGCCCTAAAAAGGCTCCCTGCTCTTTCTGGGTGACAAAGATTATTCCTTCCATTTTAGAAGGAGTGTCTATTTCTCATTAACTGACCAATATTGCCCATTCTATATTAGTTGAGTTTCTTTTTATAATTTGTAATTTTAAAAAGCCATTCTAGTTCACCAGATACATACTACATAAGAAGAACACTTGAAATAATCAATTATATTATAAATATTGAACATTGTCCAGTGCAAAATATAAGCTAGATCTTCTTGTTCCATTATTGAGTGGTTGGTTGAAAACATTTAGCATGAGTGATTGATCTGCGGTTCAGACATTACTACATTATAGTTGGTGTTGCTAGTCTCATGTTTGTTTTCAACATGGATGGAAGATTATAAGGGAGAAAGGCAGCAGCTTAAATATTCATAAAAATTACAATCTGTCATTGATGATAATTATGTGTATCTTAAGTGCAGGTTGGGTTAGAAAAGATAAGAATGTTAGATGTGTACATTAGAGCTAAGAAAGATCAGTCAGAAATTATTATACCTGCTCTGTGAAGAGCCCTCAGTGTATCAGAATAAGAGATGTCCAAGAGCTTTAACACTTACCCCAACTTGTATGTTTTTGTGAGAAGAGTGGCTTGAAATGGCGTGGGATCCTGGCTCCCACCATACATATTCAAAATGGCCACATGTACCTTTTTGAACAATATAAGCTAGAAAAGGGACTGATGACCTGACAGGCTTTTAGTTTTTAAAATATTTAATTACATTAAAGTTTATCTCTTTTTTCCCCTTAGCCTATAATCCCAATGTATACACAAAATGTTCGGGAAGGATTTAGGATCGTTGGACAAACAAGTAAGGCATAGTTCTACTGCATATTTGAATTTAAAAATTATTTGTTCTTTAGTCTAAAGCTCTGTGCTTTGCATAGCATTTAGCAGCAGTGTAAGACACCAAAAGGTCTCTAGCCCAATTCTTTCTGGGAAGCAGAGTTTAACTGAGGTCATGATTGAGCCCACCAGAGTAATATAATGATAATTATTTTTACTTTATTGTGCTTTTAATTGCCTTGATAAAGAAAACCTTTTCTCAGGAAATTAAAACTGAATGTACTGCATGGTACAGTTACCTCTTCCCTTCACAGGTGAGCAGGAGGTTTTCTTGAGGCCCAACACAAATGCTGAGTTTGTTCTTCAGCATCCCACCATTCCAAAGACTTAGGGGCATTTTAGATAGTTGCTGCTTTGCTTTCACTTTTCCATATTTGGAAAATGTTAGGACAGGAGAAAGGGGAAAGGAGGGAAGTTGCATGATGATAATTCTAGCTTTTAATCACAGGAATGATGTATCAAGGCCTCTCCAAAGTGCCTTGGAAAGAGATGTTGGAGCTCTATTACTGTTCTGCTATACTTTGTTCTCTGCTCTTTGCTGATATTGAAGAGCAATATTGGAAAAAAAATGTAGTAAAGTGAAAGTATTTACTTGTGATTTGTATATTGAATTTCTTCTGTCTTACAGCTCTTTTAATTTAATCTTTATATCCCAGATTTCTTATTCATTCATCCATATTCTGTGCCTGCCTGATTAACTATAAATTGTTAATCTGCTTTCTGTCTTATTAGAACTTAGTTGTGGCATTTCCACACACAGCTTTTATGGCAGTCTGAAAACAGAAACAGATTTATCAGTTCTCAGTGTTAACTGAGCCAGGAGCTGAATACGTTTATTACTGGCTCCATTATTAGGCTATGCCATGTCTTTTCATTTGAAGGTTTGCACTGCTGGTTAACTTCTGATTAGCCTGTTACCCTTGCAGAAATCCTTTCCTTACTTGGTCATTACCTTGATCAGATTATCAGGCAAATTTCTTCAGTATCTAAAACAGCCTTCCTCAACCTTTTGACCCTGGAGGAATCCTTGAAATATTTTTCAGGCCTTGGGGAACCCCTGCACATTCAGGCTCAAATATAGGACACAAGTTACAAAATTATTATATTTGTTTTATGTGTAGGCCTGTATATATGCATTAGCAGTGTTCTTAAACTAAAAATAAAGAATGAAACTTACCTCTTTAATGTGAAATTTCCTGAACTTGAAATACTTTTTTAAATAAATTGTGATTTCCCAGGGAACCCCTAGTGACCTCTTGCGGAACCCTAGGGTTCCACGGAAACCTGGTTGAGAAACCCTGATCTAGAATGCAATTCATTTGACTCTGGAGACTTAAATTCATTCCAGGTAAACTCCCTGACCATGTTTCTTTGAATCTCAAGCTTCAATCATACCTCCTCATTCTGTTCTTTAAAATTGCCTGATGGGACATACCCTCTTGTTGAAGAAGACGATGACAAAATAGCTATTCAGTAGCAGTCTTTTCTTTTCTTTTAGTATTTTGCTGCCTTGACTAAAGACCTGGTATACTAATTTTTTTCCTTCCCCTTTATTTTGAACATATCCAAAGAAGCCTGCTTTGTTATTCTTAATAAACTTCACCAATTTCAGCTCATTCTGAAAATAGTTTTCTGTACATCCAGTCTAAATTATAAGCTATTTGTTTTAACTTTTCTTTGTGATCAGTCCCTCTTTCCAACTCCTAAGTGTTCTTTTTTGTTTTCATAAATGCTTTTTCTGTTGTTTTCCAATTTTTTACTCATTTAAATTGTTTTCAACTGTGCTTTTATTAAGTCCTTTTAAAAAAAAAAAGTCTGTTAACCTTTCTATTTCATTCCTTTTTGAGATCTGCAGTTTGCTTTAGAAAGTATCATCCACATCTTCTAGGTTGGGTTTACATAATAAACGCTACCTTGGTAATATTGCAAAGTTCATTTAGTTTCTATTTTTCTCTTTCATTGACTGGAAAAATAGTTCAGAACGCCCATCACCTTGAACATCCTTCCTCAGTTTTCAAAGTCCAGGGTGATATATTTACATCCTTTCTTTGCAAGTACAGTATATTACATCCCCACATGGATAAACAAAAAGCAATAATAGTCACTGGACTTGAGAGGTCTTGATAAACCAATTCAAGGTATTACACTGTTTTTCTGAGCAATTGTGGTATGGAAATATAATGGTATAGAAGGGCCTGTCTTCCTCTTCTCTCTCTCCTGATTTTTATTAACTTAGGTTTTATTCTGAATAAATCTTATGTTCAAATTCTTAAGTTTGTTCCTATATACACTGATAAGGAAAAGTTGTAAGTTAGGTGCTTTCAGTTGGGTTCACTTCTGATGAATATATGGGCAAATGCTTACCTTCTTGACCTGTCTCCAGTAATATTTTTTTCGAAGGACATTTTGGTAATCTCTTTAATCCCATCTATTCATTTGGTCCACTATTAGCTTCTGTTTCTGTCAGCTTTGTCAAGACAGCCATTTTTTTCTAGCTTATATTGTGTTGTTTATTCGTTCAGTCGCTTCCGACTCTTCATGACTTCATGGACCAGCCCACGCCAGAGCTTTCTGTCGGTCATCAACACCCCCAGCTCCCCCAGGGACGGGTCCGTCACCTCTAGAATATCATCTATCCATCTTGCCCTTGGTCGACCCCTCTTCCTTTTCCCTTCCACTCTCCCTACCATCAGCATCTTCTCCAGGGTGTCCTGTCTTCTCATTATGTGGCCAAAGTATTTCAGTTTTGCCTTTAATATCATTCCCTCAAGTGAGCAGTCTGGCTTTATTTCCTGGAGTATGGACTGGTTTGATCTTCTTGCAGTCCCAGGCACTCTCAGAATTTTTCTCCAGCACCACAGTTCCAAAGCATCTATCTTCCTTCTCTCAGCCTTCCTTATGGACCTTTGTTGTCAGTGTGATGTCTCTGCTCTTGACTATTTTATCGAGATTTGTCATTGCTCTTCTCCCAAGGATTAAACGTCTTCTGATTTCCTGACTGCAATCAGCATCTGCAGTAATCTTTGCTCCTAGAAATACAAAGTCTTTCACTGCCTCTACATTTTCTCCCTCTGTTTGCCAGTTATCAATCAAGCTGGTTGCCATAATCTTGGTTTTTTTGAGGTTTAGCTGCAAGCCAGCTTTTGCACTTTCTTCTTTCACCTTCGTCATAAGGCTCCTCAGTTCCTCTTCGCTTTCAGCCATCAAAGTGGTATCATCTGCATATCTGAGATTGTTAATGTTTCTTCCAGCGATTTTAACTCCAGCCTTGGATTCCTCAAGTCCAGCACGTCGCATGATGTGTTCTGCATACAAGTTGAATAGGTAGCGTGAAAGTATACAACCCTGCCGTACTCCTTTCCCAATCTTAAACCAGTCCGTTGTTCCGTGGTCTGTTCTTACTGTTGCTACTTGGTCGTTATACAGATTCTTCAGGAGGCAGACAAGATGACTTGGTATCCCCATACCGCTAAGAACTTGCCACAATTTGTTATGGTCCACACAGTCAAAGGCTTTAGAATAGTCAATAAAACAGAAATAGATGTTTTTCTGAAACTCCCTGGCTTTTTCCATTATCCAGCGGATATTGGCAATTTGGTCCCTAGCTTCTCTGCCTTTTCTAAACCCAGCTTGTACATCTGGCAATTCTCGCTCCATGAATTGCTGAAGTCTACCTTGCAGGATCTTGAGCATTACCTTACTGGCATGTGAAATGAGTGCCACTGTTCGATAGTTTGAACATTCTTTAGTGTTCCCCTTTTTTGGTATGGGGATATAAGTTGATTTTTTCCAATCTGATGGCCATTCTTGTGTTTTGCAAATTTGCTGGCATATAGCATGCATTACCTTGACAATATCATTTCTCAAGATTTTGAACAATTCAGCTGGGATACCATCGTCTCCTGCTGCCTTGTTATTAGCAATGCTTCTTAAGGCCCACTCAACCTCACTCTTCAGGATGTCTGGCTCTAGCTCACCGACCACACCATCAAAGCTATCCCCGATATTGTTATCCTTCCTATACAGGTTTTCTGTATATTCTTGCCACCTTTTCTTGATCTCTTCTTCTTCTGTTAGGTCCTTGCCATCTTTGTTTTTGATCATACCCATTTTTGCCAGGAATTTACCTCCGATGTTTCTAGTTTTCTGGAAGAGGTCTCTTGTCCTTCCTATTCTATTGTCTTCTTCCACTTCCGCACATTACTCGTTTAAAAATAATTCCTTATCTCTTCTGGCTAGCCTCTGGAATTTTGCATTTAATTGGGCATATCTCCCTTACCACTGTTGCCTTTTGCTTTTCTTCTTTCTTGGGCTACTTCTAGTGTCTCAGCAGACAGCCATTTTGCCTTCTTGGTTCTCTTTTTCTTTGGGATGTATTTTGTTGCTGCCTCCTGAACAATGTTGTGAACTTCTGTCCATAGTTCTTCCGGGACCCTATCTACTAAGTCCAGTCCCTTAAATCTATTCTTCACCTCCACTGCATATTCCTTAGGAATATTAGTGAGCTCATATCTAGCTGATCTGTGGGTCTTCCCTAATCTCTTTAGTCTTATCCTAAATTGTGCAATAAGAAGTTCGTGATCTGAACTACAGTCAGCTCCAGGTCTTGTTTTTACCGATTGTATAAATGTCCGCCAGCTTTGGCTGCAAAGGATGTAGTCAATCTGCTTTCGGTGTTGTCCATCTGGTGAAGTCCATGTATAAAGCCATCTCTTAGGTTGTTGGAAGAGAGTGTTTGTTATGCAGAGTGAGTTGTCTTGGCAAAATTCTATCAGCCTATGTCCTGCTTCATTTTGTTCTCCCAGGCCATGCTTACCTGTAATTCCAGGTGTCATTTGACTGCCCACCTTAGCATTCCAGTCTCCTGTGATGAAAATAACATCTCTTTTAGGCGTGTTGTCCAGTAGGTGCTGCAGATCCTCATAGAACTGCTCTACTTCAGCTTCATCATCATCTGTGGTTGAGGCGTATATTTGGATCACTGTGATGTTAGATGGCTTGCCCTGAATTCGAATTGAGATCATTCTGTCGTTTTTTGGATTGTATCCAAGCACTGCTTTAGCCACTTTACTATTAATTATGAAGGCTACTCCATTTCTTCTGTGGTCCTCTTGTCCACAGTAGTAGATCTGGTGGTCATTTGATGTAAAGTGGCCCATTCCAGTCCATTTCAGTTCACTGACACCCAAAATGTCTATCTTTAATCTTGACATCTCACCAATAACCACATCCAATTTGCCCTGGCTTATAGATCTTACATTCCAGGTTCCAGTGGTGTGTTGATCCTTAGAACATCGGATTCGCCATTCACCACCAGCACTGTCAGCCACTAGCCGTCCTTTTGGCTTTGAGCTAGCTGCATCATCACATCTGGGGCTAGTTGAACTCATCCTCTGTTCCTCCCGAGTAGCATTTTGACCATCTTCCGACCTGGGGTCTCATCTTCCGATGGTATAGCAACATATCTCTGGTTGTACTGATCCATTTAGTTTTCACGGCAAGAATACTGGGGTGGGTTGCCATTACCTCTCCAGGGATTCCATTTAGTCTGACCTCTCTGTCATGACCTTCCCGTCTTGGGTGGCCCTTCACGGTTTAGCTCACGGCATCATTGAGATGCTCAGGCTCCAGCACTGTGACAAGGTAACGATCCTTTGCTGAAGTAGCCTATATTAGTTTGTCCATAGGAAATTTCTGCTTGTTTTTTATCATCGCAAGGGTATAGTAAACCTTTATTTAGACTAGGACTGACAGACCAGTGGTTCTTATAGTACTGGTGTATGCTACCCCTAGTAACCGAACCCATAATTCAAAGATACTGATATTTCTCAGGTATAAATTACCGCTGAGAAAACTGTTGCTTTACTGTTGTTGTCACTGAAATGTCCTTATTCTTATGATCTTGTCTGAGTTTTTCAATTGTTCTTTATTAACAGTAACTCAATGTGAAGGATATCACACTTTGATCTCACTTTCTTTCCTAAAGAAAAGAGAGCATCCTCAGGCACAAGAGTACGAACATCTCCTCCAGATGTTATCTGTAGAACTTTCAAATTACATTTTCAGTATTAAAATTACTAAAATCTAACAACTGAAAAGCTTATGATCCCCTGCGTTGGAGGAAGAATTGCTGCTGGCACTCCCCATCTTGAATTATATACATTTTATCTTAACCCTTCCCCCAATCCCCCCCCCCCGATCCCAATAAATCTAATGCCACACATTGGCAAACTGGTCTGTTTGCAGATAATCTCAGCTTTACCCAACTCTGAGGTTGCTGCTACTGGAAGGGGCTCTTTCTGTAGAGAAGATAGCTGCAGGGCTGAACCTAAGAGTTGACAATAATTGTGAAAAAGCACAGAAGAGATATTGCTAGATGTTGGGATTTCCTATAAGCTCATGAAATTGTGGTGGTTTTTTTTTTTATTACGTCCCCAAAGAATTTTAACAGTTTGTCTCAACCCTGACAAGAACTGCCTGGCATATGTGCAGCCTCTGCTTTGCTTGGGATAATTCCCTCATGTTCATTTTGTGGTCCCTTTGAAATTTGAATGATTCTCCAGTCTGAAAGTAATCTTCATGTAAATAATAGATAAACCAAGTGTGGGATCTGTTGGAGATGTTAACAAATCAGCATGCCTCATTAGCATATAGATTAGTTGATCCTATGATGCAATTCTCTATGTTTGAGGAAGCTGTTTGTTGCCACTCCCACTTCCTCTCTCTCTTCCTCCTTCTACTGACTGAGGAGGCAGCAAGCATGCTGCTCTCTCTCCCTTCATTATGGCCACATGCTTGGGCCCTGAAGAAGGAGTCTTCCCATTTTCTGCATGCAGCTCTTAGCAGCTATGAGGGCTAAGAGTTCATTAAGTTAGGGAACAGAAGAAACAATCTTCATTTTCCACCGAAGATGGATGACTGAACCAAGAATAAAATCAATAAGACTCTTTTTACTTTTAAACCTGCTTTGTCTAAGTGTGTGATTCTTTATGCTTAGGAGGGCTAAGTGTGTAAGATAATAACCTGTATTTCTCTAACGTGCTCATTAAAGCTATTTTAGATAATCTTTTTCTGTGCGTGGCTTCTCTGCTGTGTTAAGCTCTGCTCCATTCAGTGGTCCTAGCTGTCCACTAATGGCTTCAGGATCCTCAAGTAGAGAAGGGTTAGATTCTTGAGCAAAATAGCAGTTTAAGTACCTCACTGGTTTCGCATATTTTGAAAAAAAAAGTCAATCATATTAGAATAAGTAAATATTTGCCTTGCTATCAGTGGGATGTGGTGGCGCTGCGGGTTAAACCGCTGCGCTGCTGAGCTTGCCGGTCGGAAGGTCGGCGGTTCGAAGTCGCACGACGGGGTGAGCTCCCGTTGCTAGTCCCAGCTCCTGCTCACCTAGCAGTTCGAAAACCTGCAAATGTGAGTAGATCAATAAGTACCGCTTCGGCGGGAAGGTATCGGCGTTCCGTGTCGTCATGCCGGCCACATGACCACAGACGGGTCTACGGACAACGCCAGCTCTAACAGCTTAGAAACGGAGATGAGCACCGCCCCCTAGAGTCGGACACGACTGGACTTTACGTCAAGGGAAACCTTTACCTTTACTATCAGTGGGATATTTTTTTCCTTTGCAGGGTATTCGCATAATTACTCTTAGCTTAATGCCTGTGTAATCAAAGTTTTAGGTAAAATACTTTCAGTTTTTTTAACTTAAACATAGATGCATGCTATATGGGCATCTGCTAATTCAAATGGTAACAAAGAGAAGTTCATTACATTACATTAAATTCTAACCTAGAGCAAGGCTTAGAAGAATTAAGCTTTTCCTGAGGAAGGAAACTGAGAAGCAGTCTTCCCTATGCCCCTTTCCTCTGTGGTTCTTTTGCTTGGAAAAAAAAAACTGCTGTAGATGACTGGTGTTACCTGTGAACCATTGTACAAAGCTGAACAATGTAGAAAGAATTGGTAAAAATTCTCTTTTGCCGAATCCCAGGCTTCTGCTGGATCCTAATGTCTTTTATAAAGAGCCTTTCCATTCATGAAATGACCAGCCCATATGCAACCCTTAAAATAGAGAATTTGGTCTAACATGGCAATGTCTTTCACATGTTAATCTGCGATAGATTCCTTGTTCATCAGTTGAAATAGTGAACTTTGTTAAACCAGGTTCAACTTCCCCCTTCCTCTAAGGGAGTGATAATTGGAATACAATCCCAAATAGACAAGAGCTTTTCCATTAACTTCAATAGGAACCTTTTGCTTGCACAAAACCCATATTTGTGTGTGCATGTGCAGGTGTGCATAGTTTTTATTTAAATGAATAGCTGTGAGTTTATGACTACGTTGCAACTGAGAAGAAAATATAGTTCTGTACAATGATTCCAATATTATGTAGTTTAGATATTTTAAACTAATTCAAATTACGTTTTAGTTTTAATTTTGTGTCTTTTAAAATAGCTTTAGCTAGGAGGCTATATGAATATGTTCGAATTCCCATCATTCCTCCTTGTGGTGGATTTCCAGTGAAATTTCGTACTTACATTGGAGAACCCATTCCATATAATCCAAATATAACTGCTGTGGAATTAGCTGCAAAGGTATGATTTGTTTAGCAATTTAAACATCTTCAATTTCTGCTTTCCTGTAAATAAATTTCAAAAGTATTGAATAGATTATATTGATTTAATGTCTTGCACCTTTTTAATAAGACTCATTATACCTGGTAAAGTATTTTTTTCATATTTTCAAAACACTGAGGATAAAACCTAATAATAACTGAATTCTACTGTAGCACTAAACTGTATGGAAGTTAACCTTAGTGATACATTAGTCTTATAATTGTTGGGTGCTTCCAATCACATAGCTTCAAATGAAATCAGCTAAAATATTTTAGATGAGTTTGTATATCGTTTGATTTGATTGGTCAGTTCTAGCCATTGTGGATTCTAAACCAAGATTTATAGAGTAATGTTATGATTTATAGATTAATGCATCAACCTACTGTGCCTTCAACAAGTTATAATTAAAATTAATGATACTTTACTTTTTAAATATAATTTTTATTAAGACTTGTACTGTAATTACAATAGTAAAAACTAATACAAACTAAACTTAGAGAAAGAGAGGAGAATGGAGAAAAAGAATACAAAGTACAGGGAAGAAGAAAAAGAAAGAATATAATAAAAAGAAAAGAAATATATAAAGAAGTGACTTCCAACTTTCATCACAACAAGTATAAACAAATTTAGTAACTCTTCACCCCCTATAGGGATACAAACAGATATCTCTTCATCCCATATCCCATCCCTTACCTATAAACAAATTCATACAACATCAACTATTCAATTCTGGTGTCAGCAAAAAGTCCATAAAGTGTTGTCAGAACTTCACACACACACACAAGTCTTATTTTAACCTTGATCAAATAAACCAACACTATATTTCTTCCTTTTACAGTACATTTAGCAATCTTTAATTCAATCAAATGTTCTTGTAGGATTTGAACTTTCTTCTCTTTATCCCATCACACAGATTTCTGCAAGACTTTAACAAGCCTCTTTTGTAGATCCAATTTTTTTTAAAAAAACATTTTCCAGGTCATTTTCTTGGTTTATCATTTGTATTTCCCTTTTAATTTTTAAAACTGCAGCCAGGTTTTTTTGGGGTTTTTTTTGTATATGCAGTAAAGCATCCTTTTCCAAATCATTCTCTTGGCCTGTCATTTGTAGTACTTTCGGTACTTTCTCTGTCTTGTCAGATAAAATTTGTTCCTCATCTGTCATTCCTTCATTAACATCTTTTAGACATAGTCTATCCACAGAAGCAGATATCATTATTGATAGTGTTGATATTAGTTACTAATTTCTGGCTCTATTCTTCAAAGATCTCCTTTAATATTTCTGATGTTATAACGTTTTGTGCCATTTTGTAAGTCCCAGTACTAAATGACATCAAAAACAGGCTTGTATTTTTTTTCTTCGTCTGCTTAGAATCTTTAGTTTCCTTTAGTGTCCAGTTTCTAAAATCATCACATATCTTTGTTATGGCTTACAATAACCAGCATAGCCAAAATAAGTTTGTTTCCCATGAGAAGCTATTTATTTTTTATAGTTAATTCCTATACTATTTTTATAGTTAATCTTATAGTAAAAGTCAATATTCCAAATTTATCTGGACCCTTAATCTGTTTATAACTTTCTTAGATCAAATCTCATTTATCTTTTTTGCTGTTTATTTCAAATTCTTTAAGTTCTTAAGCTTAAAGAATTAATTTTTCGTTTGTTCAGAGTTGAAGATAAACTCACCCGATGGAGACTTTACAAACTTTTTGTTCCAGAAGTCTCTAATAACTTTCAGATGGTTAATAGGCAATTTCTGAAAGTGATTAGAAAGTGAGATTTGTGAACTTAGTGTACTTTAAAGGCTCCACAATGGTTGCAAACAAGACGGCTGATCCCGTCATCTCTTGGCACTCAAATGCACAGAAAACTGCTGTCCTGCGGTCTCCTTGCAAGGAGTAGCCATGTAGGCAATCTCCCGATCTTTTCTCACCTGGAGAGGTGCCAAGGAACTAGTCTACTCATTGTTACCTTGGTCTTTGCTGCAGTCATCGGCTCCATGAAATTCAGTTCGCCGTACCTCTCCTAGAAGTCCCAAAATTAGTGATACATTATTGAAGTACATGAACACAATTGTAGTTATTCTGTTGCTACCTCCTTGTTAGGTAAATGCTTCTTTGTCCTAGAGGAAGCAATGGAGGTGAAACCCAGTGTATCTTAATCCCTTATTTATTTAATTTAATTTAATTTAATTTATATCCCGTCTTTATTATTTTTAATAAATAACACAAGGCGGTGAACATACCAAATACTCCTTCCTCCTCCTATTTTCCCCATAACAGCAATCCTGTGAGGTGAGTTGGGCTGAGAGAGAGTGACTGGCCCAAGGTCACCCAGTCAGCTTTCATGCCTAAGGCAGGACTAGAACTCACAGTCTCCTGGTTTCTAGCCCAGCACCTTAACCACTAGACCGAACTGGCTCTATATAGCATTATATATTATTATTATATTATATATATTAATACACACATACACATGTATAATTATACATTAATTATAGCATTCAGTGAGGGAGATACAGTGGCTGCATAATAAAAGGCTTTGTGTTGAAATACTCCTAGTTAATGTGTGTCCGAAAGAGTCATAAATAATAGTTTTGAAGAATATCTACCAGAAAAAAAACTCTGTGGCAGTAGTAGGTAAAAGAGCATGCTTCCAAGGTAGATCTCTAGTTAAGTCTGAGAGGCTATCTAGGTAGCTGTTTCTTGCAATGACAGTTAGTTAAGAAGTTTCACCAAGCAAGGCACTTAACTGTTTTCAAAGTGATTATTCAAAATCACTGAAGTAAGCATATTTCAGCAAGCAAATCCATATTAAGAAATCATGATACAAAAATTGGGTGTTTTTTTTTGATAAATCTACATTATTTTGGTGAACTGTAGAGAATGTTTTAAAAAGAAACACAAAACATGTTACACGGAAGCCAGCCTATCTGCCTCTGCAGCTCATTACAAATTTAGAAGGCCTAGAAATGTATTAAATCAAGTATATTCCATGTAATTCTAAAAGTATCTATTTAATAACTTCTAAAATCAAATTTACAGCCTTAAGGTACTCTATTCATCCATGATCTTTTGAAACAATTGAAATAGCTAAAGCTACTGCAGATTATATTGTATGGTTTTAGCTTTTAAAACGATTATTCAGTGTGGTTGAAATACTGTATAATTGAATAAAAGACATTTTTGAGCCTGTTTTAGCTGTTTTCTGCCAGTGTTTTAAGTTCTTTAGCTATTTGGAGCTACTCTTTTTTTAAATGAGTATGATGATTTGTACATGCAGAACACCACTTGGGAAATGGAGCACATTTACTTTTCTGTAAATCTGTGCCTTTGGTTGTTGCATAAAGAGCAATAATCTGATAGACCTTATGTAGTGATGAGAAGGCCTGGGAATGGGAGGGAGAATGGAAACCCACGTCATTTCTCAAGATATTCCTGACCTCTGTACTTTCCTATGAGAATAAAAAAGTTAAATGGCAGCAATACTTCTGCCTAACAACCTCCCTTCGTGCAAATCTTGTGGGGACTCAGAACCAAGGATTGAGCCTAGACAGTACTTGGATTTGAGACTACCGGTACCAGGATGTAGTCTTCATAAATGTATCGTTTGTTCTTCTAGTGAATCTTCATTGCCAATAGAACAGTGATAATGAAATGTTTTATTATTTCTTCCTTTTTCTTTAATTTCATTTTCAGACCAAAATTGCACTCCAGTCATTAATTAAGAAGCACCAGCAAATTCCTGGAAGCATCTGTCATGCTTTAATGGAAAGATTTGATTTCATAAAGAAAAGAAAAAGGAATAAATGGAACAGATGTTATGATTAGGCAGAGCGAGGTAACACACTGTTAATTATGACTCTGAGAATCATAAAAGGTATCAAAATTAATTTTTAATTCAGTATTAAACTTTTTCTGACAAGGAAAGAATAAAGTATTGTGTGATTTTTCATCTGCATGCAAAAATAACTTGAGTGGCTTTTAACAAGGCTGTTAAGACATGGATGTACTCCCAGGTTGGAGTGTTAGTAAGAGACTGTGATGTGGTTACAGGTAGGCCGTAATTAGTGCAAGTTTGAATAATGCAATATTCGATTTAGTGTCAATTGTAATTTGATACGAGGTTGCATTTAATGAGACCCCAAATTCAGTTAATGCCAGGATAGCATATGCATAGTTGCAGTTGGGGTTTTAGACACTGCCCATCTTCATGTGTGCAAAATGGAGAAAAGGAAGATTCTGTCAGAGGAAAACAGTACAAGTTTTAAAAAGAAAAGGCTTGTTATACATTAGAACAAAAATTTGATGTAATTGAACAAGATGAATGTGATCATAGCAGTGCTAAAATAGGATGAGATGATAGCATGCCTGAATCTATGGTAGGGTTTTTTTTTATTTTGCTGTCTATAACTACTGTGTGACTTCGTTAACCATAAATTTATATTATTTTCATCTTTTACTGTAATTTTCATTAATATACATGTAAACATTTATGTTTAAAAATTTTCATTGCTTATTTCTGACAACTTAGAACCAATTACCATATTTTCCATAGAAATATCACTTTGAATAGTGTAAATTCAAATAATGCGACCATTTCGTGGGATTCATTAACCACACTAATCAAGACCTACCTGTGTTATTGGTTTAGACTGGTTTGACTCCTTGGCTGCTGTTTATTTTACATTGCACTATTGTATTGTTTTTAGACACTGCAAGCCACCCAGAGTCGCGGTTGTGAGATGGGCAGCTATATAAATCGAAGAAGTTTTTGGAAAAAAAATTAATATATATATTGAACAAGGTGCTATTTGTGCTGTGCCTCCATGCAATATGTATTGAAGTGGACCTGTCAATATCTATTTAATGGTAAAGAATTTCACTATTGGGGTTTTATGAATCAGGCAATCTATGTGAGATATCTTGAAGCAGTATCTCATCAGGAATTTTTAACAAAGGAAGTTTGTGGTGATTTATTTTGAATGGAAGGAAATTTTAGAAAATCTTGTTTGTATTTAAGTAAATCCTATGCAGTTTGATGGAAAGTCTGGAGTAGCATGTAGAACAGGCTTGAACAAGATATGGCCTGCATGTGGCCTACCAGCCATGTTTGGCCCCTGGTGTTTTTCTTAAAAACTCAATAAATTTACCACCACCAGGAAGGACCTGCCACCACTACCACAAAGACATGCTGCTGAGTGCCTCCTACACCTCCAGGCCTCACTGATGCCACCAGCTCTGTTGCTGCTCCACTGGCCACCAAACAGTTGATCATGTGAGCTATTAGCATGCCAGCTATTCCTTTGCAGATGGCTATTATTTTTAAACTATTTAATGCATTAATTTTTAATTTATCAATGTGGCCCTTTTCCATCTACAAGTTGTACAGCCCTGATGTGGAGGACTGTGCTGATAGCCTTTAGATTGGGCTTCAGCAGACATTTTAGCTGAATGAAAGATAATTGTTTGAAAAGAGATGATCTAAAGCTAGTTTCAGTGAAAACTGAAGTTGGGCTTTGTAAGAGAGTATATTTCTGGATGCCTCTTTGGAGACCTGATGTTAGTAATTGGACTTGTTATCTTCCAGACATGTTTTTGACCTATATATTTGTAAATAAACTCAGATATTATAAAACATAAGCTTCCAGTGGCTTTTTTTCTAAATGGAATTATTTTGGAGTATGCATTGTGTCCCCATAATTTTTCCCCTTCCAGAGAAAAGCAATGTCTGTGACAATATTACCTGACCTACAGATCTCCTGCAGTTTATGCATGGTGAACCCTTTTTAACAGTGCTTGCTATCAGTTTGGTAGAGAAGGTGATTTGGCTTAGACAGGCTCAAATGAAAATAAAATTGGTACAGTTTAGATGTTAAAGTAGCATAACAGTGTAGGAAGACTGATCATTAACTGATACTCGGTCACTGCCTTCAGAAATGTTATGCTATCACCTCATATCTTTATTCAGTTTATCTACTCAAGGGACTTCTCCATGGAGCTAACAATTTAAAAAGAAAAATGTAAATGAAATTAATTCTAAAATATTTTGTCATTAACTCTGTTTACTGTTTCTCTTATTATATTTGTACATCATGCTACTCCTTCTAATAATCAATTTGTTCCTGCAAAATAGCAATTTTTGTATAGCTAGGAGTTTAAGTATCCAAAATATTGGTACCTTGTTTATTTCCCTCCAGAACATGACATATAACTATATATATAACTATATAACTATATAACTACATAACTATATATATATATATATATATATATATATAATATGACATATAAAAGAATATAACTGTCATGTTCGCCGTTTCAATGTGCTTAGTACATCGTAACGGTTCGCATGTCATTAAGCTGATACGTGTTTCATCTTTGAAGGGAGGACAGTTCTTGCAATTAGAATGCTTATCTCTTGGCTGCAAGCTCGGAATGTATTTGGGTTATCTCATGTGTTCAAGGTTGCTTTCCCAGGCTAGAAGGGATGACGGTTAACAGCACCTGGGTTGGGTGGTGTTGAGGCTGCTAGTCAGGAGGAGGGGTTACGTTCGCAGCGAGGGTTTTTAGTTTGTATTTGGTGCGCTTTCTGTCATTCTCAGCTTTCTCTGTACTTGTCACAAGTTTCCTAATAAATCAGATTTCATTTAGCAACCTCTTGTGAGTCTGAGTATTTGGACTGGGCAATCATTACAATAACTAAGTCTATCAAACCAGTTTCCAGTTCTTTAAGATATTCTGGAGGCATATTTAACACCTTGCCACCCACTCCTTTTCAGGATGCTACAAGTGTTTGAAGACTTTGAGACATACTCAACTGAAACCCTGGCTATGCTTACTGGGAATTCTGAAGATGTGAGGGACATTGGGTTAAGGAAGGATAAACTGCTGTGACTATCAATACTTTTCCAGTGGTCAGTCTTTTCCATTATCTGTTAACTGATTGTTTTAATTTAATACTGAGACTGAAAGTTTCTGTATGTTCTAACACTGAACAATGATTATTCCCTTTCCCTAAAGAGATTTCCCTTATTTTATCACACTGTCAAAGCTGTGGATGGGACAGAGTCCCAAATACTTAAAACAGTAAAACAAAGGGACAGTTCAGTGTTGAGAAAGTATAAATCTCCAAACACCAGAGAGATATGTAAATGTTCCTCTCCATCTTGAGGTACAGAGATAAGCCTTATAGACAAATATCAATGATTTTTAAAAATAGTATATACAGTACTTATATACAGGATGTACCAAAAGTCAGGCCCCATAGACAATTTATTATATAAATTACATTAAATGTTTGAATTGGTTGCCATTTTCTTCTCAACCCTTCTTTACTTGTTTGATGCATGACCTTTGAACATTCCTAAGTAAAGTAATATTTTCTCTGTAAAAACATATTGTGATTGGCCTATGGAGCCTGACTTTTGGTATACCATGTATATGAAGGTTAAATAAAAAGTAACACCTCAGTGTTATGTTACCAACAGATAGTTTGTGCATTAGAAGCTCTGACTTGTTGTTTAGCACCTGTTCTTAACTTCAGCTGGCAGGAAGTTGTGAGAAAAGGTTGTGTTGCTATTGCTCATGAAATGGAAGCCTGCTGTGAGTACTAAATAGTGTGCTTAAGGAACCTGCTGTGATTGAATTTGGACTGCTAAAAAAGTCCCTTCAACTGAAATTCACTGCTGAATGCAGGTTGTTTATGGAGATGATTGTGTTGATGTGAATACTGTGTGCCATGGGCCAGAAAATGTAAAGATGAAGAATCAGAGCTGATTTGGTAGAACAATTGTTGAGCACCCAAACAGAAATTGCTGTCAAGTTTGGCATTTCACAGAAATGTGTGGATTTCATTACTGAGGTTCTTTAGTATTGGAAGGTTTGAGCAAGGTGGGTTCCTCACATGCTCATGGCAGACATGAAAGCTTCAAAAATTGAAACTTGCTGGTAATTGTAACACTGTGTGAATGAAGGTTAAAAATTTCTTGGCAACAAAACATGGGGTCATCATTATGACCCAGAACCAAAGCAACAATCCTTGGAATAGCATCACAAAGCTTCACCTAGATGGAAAGCCTGGGAAGCCTGAACCCAGAATTCAGTGGGAAAACTTGTAGTCAGAGCTTTTTTGGGACACAGATGGCGTTACATGGATTTTCTTGAACCTGGCACTACTATCAACTTAGAGGAAAACATGGCAACACTCAGAACTTTAAAATGGAGATTAAGAAGAATTTGATACCACAAAAAGGAACATGTCAACACTAGACCTCATACCTCATGAGCCACCCAAGAACCAATCACAATGTTGGATCTCACCATCCTACCACATCTGCCACACAGTCCAGACTTGACACCATGAAACTTCCACCTTTTCTCAAAATTGAAGGGATGCCTATGTGGGCATTTGCTTGAGTCAAATGAAGAGGTGGAAAGACTGTCAGGATTTGATTGAAGAAGCAAAGTGTGAGCTCTTTCCTGACTGCTTTAAGAACCTTGTCCATCATTGGTGGAAGTGTGTAGTGAATGGTGGTGATGTGGAAAGCTAAATACAGGTAACAGAAGAATTCATTTCAAGGATTATTTTCCTGTTTCATTTATAGAAATATCCCTATTTAAACTATTTAAATGACAGTGGAGACATTACTTTTCATTCCATCCTGTGGTTCATTTCTCTCCCCACTTTTTCTCCTGCCACCCATAGGAAGAGAAACTCTTGTAATGGAAGGCAGGAAATCTGGAAAAGAGGGGAAATGGGTCTTCCCACCCTTTTCTTCCAAAAGTACAGGTTGCAGAACCGCTTCACCTGAAATCCCTTGCTTCCTTTGCAGGAGTGCAGGTTGCAGACCCATCTTCCCCGTGATATCGCTCTCCCTGTTGACTTTAGGGCTGTAGGCCAAAGCTCTGAGCAGGGCTTGGTAGCTCTCTGCCTAACCCTCCTTGCAGTTTCAGCACACCTGCACCAAAGTTGCAGGAGGCATTCTGAACACGTCAGAGGTCTACCAGTTGATGTCTGGATATGTAAGGAAAATTCACAGGATGGAGCAAGGGCAAGCAGGTCTTTTGGTAAGGGATATACTATCATTCCCCCTTCCCACCACTCATGGTTAGCTAGAGAAATGGGGGTGAGAGGCGTGCCTGCAGTACCTCAGGTGACCACTAGGAACGGCAGTTTGCACCCCTAAAGTTAACCTCAGAATGTTTTGCTATAGATTTCTGTTAGGCATGGCCACCCGTGCTCAGCAACACCATGCTGAAGTGGAACCAGAAAAGGGGTGGAGGACAGTCTTGTCCTCAAAGTTAGTGGGACATTTTCCTGCTAGAGCAACCTTTTAGGCTCATCTGCATCTATTCTGAATTGGAAGTTTTGGTAATTCAAGTAAAGGTCTTTGTATCCTTGTCCAGCAACAGCATATAAACAACAGAAGAGATTTAAATCTGAAAAAATGCATAAAGAAGGTTGTGCATTAGAATGCATACATCATGAAATATAAAATGCGGATAAAATACAACCCCCTCCCAACTATAATAACCTAAAGACCACAAGACTTTTTGCTGCAAAAGGCTAACATGGGTCCCCTTGGAACTGTTATAGATTGAGAAATACAGTAATCATATAAAATCTAAAATGCAAATAACAAATCACACGTTTAGTATTATTTGCAGTATATACGTCCAACGTCACGCCCCGGCGCACAAAAACATCAGGCACTTTAAAAACAGGAAGCGTCACAGCACAAAATGAGCATGCGCCAAAGCCTTGCCTTCCTTTCAGCGGCGTCCACGGATCTTGAACTTGATAGAGACGGAAAATGGAGTGACAAGACGATTGAATATGGAATTACAGTAAGTCGCTTGCTGCGACTGCACAACTCTGTTGGCTAAATTAGGTCGTCTGCTTTCTGGTTTAATATCTGGTGCACACGTAGTGTGATTATTGGTCCGGCAATCTAGTTAATTAAACTATAGTTCGGGTACCGGATTGGTTGGTTCTAGAAACACAGTTTGAAATGTTTCCATTTCATCTGTGGACCAACGTGGCGGCGCCAGCAACTTTTTAGAAGAAAACAACGGGAGTGGGGAAAAACCAGTAGGCTGTTTGGTGCTGGCGGAAAGGCGGGATATCGGTGTTATTCGTTCATTAATTAGGTCCTACTTTAAGCGGGTTTCAATCCGCTTCCGTCTTTGTAGGAAAATAGCGGATTTCTCTACACAACTATCTGTTGTGATGCCGCAGCTCGCAACCTGCGAAGCGAAGCCTTTCAAGGCGCGTGCGTGCGAGTCTTGCTCCGGGGGACGCGGTAGCGTAGGACGTTTTTAATGGCGTTCCCTTCCTTGCTGCAAGGGGCTGTTGCTCTGGACGCCTCCCGAAGCGCGCTCTCCCCATACCGCCCTTCTGGGCGTGGAAAGGAAGAGAAGAAGAGAAGCTCAAGGCTTGCGGACAGGAAAGCGCTTCTTGTCTTTGAAACAGGACAAGGGAGACGGACGGGCCGGTTTTCCTGACCGTGCTGACCCCCACTAGTGAGTTTCGGACAGTGGCCGTGAGTGGGAGAAAACTGGCATCGGGTTCTTTTTGCTTGACCGCCGTCTTTGCACCCTCTTTGGCTGACCCTTTTTTCCTTGATTCCCGCAGAGCGTAGGACCCTTCCCTCCCCGTCCCTCTTGAAGCTCTTCTCCAAGACTCCCACCTGGTCGGAGGGAGATCCTTCTCTTGTACCCCAGAGGAAGTGCCTTTCCTTCTTGAAGGCTACCCTATGTTGGTAGGGTCAAAGGAAGACCAAGAGAATCCCCTTCCCCTGGTATTGTCACTCCTCCTCCTCTTCCTCAGTTCACCCTTTAGTATTAAAACGTTAATGTACGCCTTCTTAGGGCAGGTGAATCTGGAGAAGAACCAGCACCAGCCAGAGGTTTTTGAAGTGGGGAGGAGAAGCTGCCTCTGATCATCCTTCTTCCTTGAGATTAAGATATCGACAGACATGTTACCTTCCTGATGCATTGCATCATAAATTCTTCCAAGTAAGCATGACAGGCCAGTAATACCATATGGTGGAAAGCCATCAGAGAATGATGTGTGTGCACCTTCAAGTCAGTCTTGACTTGTGGCGTCTGCCTGGACCTAGAATTATTGAAAGTGTCAATTGGAAGGGATCTTATAACTTCCTGCTGGTGCAAGAATTCCCAAAAACATTCCTGGCAGGAGGCAATCCAGCCCCTGCCATAAAACTTCCAACCATAAACAAATATATAATCAGCTTCAGTTCTTGACTGATGCTATGTCTGCTAGATAGTAGTCCACAAAAATCTATGTGGTAATAATTTGGAAATCTTTAAGGTGCCACAGGACTCCTTATGGTTCTGCTGTAAAAAAGCAACTTTTTGGAATTCTTACAAATTGAAAAAAATGCAAGAGGTGATAGGAGGGCATCTCAAAAACACACCACTAATTCAGTCTCCTCTTGACTGTTTTACAGCTTTGCCTTGCATATATTGAACTATTGTGTGTAAAAAGGCATATGTAAAAATAAGGCTATGTTCTTGTGTTTGTAGGGATGTGGAGTTCACTTTGTATAATATTCTTGGATGTTATAGGTTCTATTGGTCAAGGGAGAAATCTAACAAAGTGACTTGCTTTTGATGGAGTATAAGCAAAAGGTAATACTAGACCACAGCATTAAAGCAAGGGATTATGAGAAAGCTTTGCACAAGCAAGCAAGCAAAAGAAAGCTTTGCATAAAACCTTGTACTGCTGTTCAGTAGCACATGAAATTAGAATCAAGAAGTTCAAGCTAAGCAAGTATGTCAAGATCTCAGATTAGCTTTTCCCAGAAAAGATGGTAGAATGAATCACGTGGCAATGACTGTGGTTCATGTTTCAGTTATTTACTATGTAAGGCTGCTATTCTAATATTCTTAATATACTTAATGTATATTAAGTATTATTAATACTTAATAAAGTTTATTAAGTTTAATTGGACTCATTTCTTAGAAGATGTGCATAGATTTCCACTGTTGTGGTTTTCTCTCTAGTGAAAAATGACTGAGTCAAATTAATAGTTGAAAGACAAATTGACAATTCAAGCACAAATATATGGTAGTCTAGGCTTCTAAAAATGCTTTTTCTATGTTTTATTTCCTTTTTAAACAGAACATGATAAACCAAAATGAATCCTGTGGTGCAGAGCAGATATCCATATCCTATTTAACATGCCTGCTTTCTTTATTAGAAGAATGGACTGGAGTGGAACATCTGGAAGAATATCTGAGTTACCTGATCTATCTTACATGGCTATTTATGCCATTACTCATACTACTTCTACTTCCAGCAGTCATTGTCCTCCTCCTCTATATTTCTGTTATCATTCTTCATATTTATAAAAGAAAGACAGACCTAAAAGAAGCTTATTTGAATGATTTCTGGGATGGTGCAAGACAAATGTTGGCAACTATATGGTATGTTCATGCAAGAATATGGAATGGTAAGTATCCTACCATTCTTCTTATGCATGACAGTTGTGAAATAAATTACCCTCAGGCTTAAGGACAGATATTAATAAAGTCAATGGATAATTTAATGATTCTTATTTCAAGAATTTTCCCCTGGAATTTTTGAAAGTATTGCTTTTAGTATCATGTCAGAGGTTCATTTTATCTCAGTTTGTAATGGTCCCCTTTCCTAAGTTGATAAGATGTAAATAAACATTGTAAAAAAAAAAAATAGAAATAAGGGGAATTCCACAATATAGAATATTGTTCTGTAACTTTGTGTTTGGAGGATGAATGCTGTGCGTACGATATCTACTTATTCTTTCTCAACACAGAACCCTTCAGATAATTAGTACTACAGTTCTCATCAGCATGATTGGCTGGGATTAATAGGAGTTATAATCTTAAATAAATTAGTTTATTTTCTAGAAAACACCTTCCATGTTCTTTTACTAATTTTATTTTCAGCACTTGTATGTTATTCAATTAACAATGTTCCATATGGTTAATATTGTAAGTTAAATTCATGAGAAATACACTAGAGTAAATAGAAGTTAAAGAAATCATTGTTAAATATTAATAAGGAAAACAAAATCAAGACAGTAACATAATAGAGATAACTACCAATATTTAATAGGCCCTTCTGTCAGCCCTTCTGATAGTAAGACTGCCTGACCTTTTAGAGTGGGGATGTGTGATTAATGGACCATTTGCAGCCTTGAAAAACCTATCTGGTGGTCTGGCACAGGTATCTACAGCTACCTTCTGAGTTCCTCTGGTGGTGCTGATTTGCCATTTTGCCAATAATTTATTAGTTTATTACATTTTGTTGATAATTATCTTTGGGACTTATGCACCTTTTTTCCTTCACACACTCCTAAAATACTGCTTGGTGGGCTCTCAAGGACACAAATCTGCAAAGAAGGCTGTGTGCAGAGAGTCCTTCAGCTGGGAAGAAATGTGAGGCAGCCTAAATCAGGATTGCTGTGGGGTTGGAGTAGCAACGGGAAAGCGCCTGTCTTTCCTGAATTGGGACCTGTAGAGGAGTGTGAAGAACTTTAATTTCTTACCCTTTCCAAATCTTCTGTCTTTGATTTATAGTTAAAACAGCTGTCTTCCCTGCATTGTGATACTTTCTCTGCTGCTATTAGCAGGGAAAAATGATCTTGATGGGTAAGGAAGGTCCTGGTTAAAGCTGCCCCCTAAATTTTGGAATCATACATACATGTATAGATACATGCCTATCTTGGCTGCCCTCACATTTTTTTCCTCTAAATGTTACTCCCAGCCAAAATCGTTGCTCGTCCTTTTTTTAGGGAAGAATAGACTTCTTTCCAGAACACGATGAAAGCCACTGGATATGTGTGTGTTGGAGGGTGTGTGTGTTTCCTTTTTGTTTGGATGAAAACATTACACAGCAGTTTAATATGTTCCACATATTCCCCAGTATAAGGCTTCTCCACTGACTGGGCAAGCTTAATTCTACCCTCCTAGCCCTTATGCCCTGTATCCATGCCTTTGGACTCAGTCCTTATAGTTCTTAAGGTGGCATACAGTCACCTTTGCCACCTTTCAGAAGCTCTTACTCTTGTTGTGGAATATGTGCAGCTTAAGCTTGGTTGCTCCTTATATAAATCCAGTTGCAAAGCAAAGTTGCTGCCAAACTCCAGGCCAAGCTCCAAACTGTGGTCTAAGCAGGATTGCACTCGAGCTCCAAACCAAGCTCCAGGCAGGGATCAAGCGAGGATGACTGATTACTTAGAATTGTGGCCCTGGCAACTGAATATTAGCCTGTTTCTCCCTGGTAGCTGTTGAATTTGCTCAGATGTCACTCCCTCCTTCCTCGTCCAATTGCTACCTCTTCTTTTCCTGTCCTCCTGCTTACCCACAGGGGCAAGGTGTGCTAACCTGGCTGTCTATAGATGTCAGTGTGTCTTTGAAAAAGCCAGGCTGTGGCTGAACTAGCCAGCTGTGGATGCTGTTATGTCCATCAAATAGCTGGCATGGCCAACTGGCTGGCGGGATGCCAGCGTGGATGCATGTGGGGTGAGTCTGCCGGTCAGTCTGCCTCTGTCAGCAAGCTAGGGAAGGGGAGGATTGAGTACTCCGCCACTCGCTTTCCTTGTAGAGTCAGAACCAACAAACAGGCATTTTTTGGTGGGGAATAAAATAAGCTGAACCTAACTCTGGAAGAGTGGGAGGGAGCTGTTTCTGCTTAGCAGCAGCTGTGTCAATCAGGTATCTTCGGAGCTTACTCTTCCAAGTGCAGAAGACTTTTTCACCTATGGTTTTCTTTCCCTTACATACCTTCCCCCTTTTTGGAAGGTTGAAATTTCCTTCTGACATGCTTCCCTCTAACTGTCCTCTGTTAATGCAGTTGAATTTCAGTCTTTGTCATAAGAGGACAAGATATCTGCCACTACTTTCTGCTTGTCTGCTCTATGGGTTATTGAAAATCTATAAGGTTGCAATGCTATGTATCATCTGGCAATATGCCTATTGGTGGATGCATTTTCTTCATCTGGTGTAGCCAGGTGAGGAGCTAGTGATATGTTATTACTGTGAATTCTCTCACTCATAGATATACCTGCAGGGTTGCAATGGACTATTTGAGAGAATAAGCTTCCTTTTCTATTGTAGTAAATTATTGTTCTTGAGCTGTTAGCTTCTTGGATAGGAGACTACCAGAGGCTGGCCCATATCCTATGTTAAAGCATTCTCTTGTAGCAGGAATGGTCGATCAAAGTCAGATCATATAAAACAGTGCTTTGACCCAAGCCTTCTTTTAAATCTTCTAATGCCTTTTGGCATTCCATGGTCCATATGATCTGTTTTGGTTCTTATTTCCTGATCAGATTGGTAAGAACTTAAGCTATAGTGGAGTAGTGTGGTATAAAATGGCTGTAATACCCAACCAGCCCCAAAAAAGATTTTGCTTCTTTCTTAGTCTATGAAGATTTACCTTGCTGAATAGCAGTCAGTTTCTCTGGGTCAAGTTTAACCTCACTATTTCTAACAAAGAATCCCAAAGTCGGATCATTTAAAACAGGGCTTTGACACAAGCCCTTTTCTTGTATGCCCTTTTCTCAAGAGGTTGGTATGGTAGATCTCACATTTTCCATTACCCAGCTCAATTTGATAGCTTCCAGGACTGGTTTGTTTCACAGTGGAGTAGGAGCCTTGTCACTGAACTTTACGGTACATTTGGTGCTTCATAGTAACAGTAGCACTTGGTCTTCTATTGCCAGACATTTTTATCATACCATATTTTCTGTGGATCCTGTCCTAGGGCTACGTGTTCTTGTGCAATCTGGGTTAGAGACTGTAGTTTGAACTAGTACCTATTCAGTCAGATTTTTGGAGATTCAGTTCTGGTTATCCAGCTTTCTTTAACTACATCCAGGATGCCCTCTTCTCTGACTTCTATATACTAATTCAAAAGGACTAAATCCTGTGGAAGCCTGTGGTATTTCCCTGTACGTAGACTTGAGGGATGGCAACCAAGTGCCCCAATGAGTGGGGTCTTGAACTAAATATTTTTTGACATGTTCTTGAGAGTCTAAGTCATACATTCTGTTAGCCTATATGCTTATGGGTGATTCAAACTAGTTTGCAGTCCTTTCACTCCCAAACCATCATAGTGATATTTTAGGAGGGTTGATTGAAAATTGCTCCCTTAATCGTCAAGATATAAAAAGGTATACATATTTTGCTAAAGATTTTCATTAATTCCTCCACTATCTGTTTTGCTATGGTGCTTTGTAATGCAACTGCCTCTGGATATTAGAGTGTACAATTACAAACCACCAGTATATATCTGTTTCCTTTGGCTGCCTTCTTGGGAGAGAGCCTACGGTGTCTGTAGCCACTGTTGAAAATGGTTCCAGCATAAATAGGCATTTGTACCATTGGAACTTTACTTTGTATTCATTTTCTCCTGACCAATTGATGTTCCCTAAATTCCTGACAGTGTCTACTTCCCTCTCTTCTGATACCTGGCCAATAGAATCTATCTGACATTGTCAGTGAAAGTGGACTTTCTCTACCTATGTGTCCTTTAAAAGGGATTTGCCTGTCCCAATTGTAGAATTCTTTCTTAGTACCAGCTAGGGGCTACAGACTGCTCTAGTCTTTCATGAGTACCTTGGTTTTTCCTTAACCTGTACAAGAAGTTACTGATACTTTCCTAAGTGGAATTCTCACACCACTTCTTTGTATCTGCTGTCATTTCCTGCCAACATGTTTTTAAGGGAGCATCTCCTCTCTCTTTCTCCTACATCTACTTTCCATGGGAGACCTCCAGGATCCAGGGGCTCTCCTCTAGCTTTAACTGCCTTCCTAAGAACTTTCTCTTTTCAGGGGTTACTCCCTTTCCCCATCACATCTGGAGGGGAGAACATCTATTGCCTCAGAAACCTCTTCTTTCTGCGTCCGTGCTTGTGCCTGACCCTAATCTCCACTGGCATTAAAAACCACCCAGCACTTTCCAAATATTGCTCATTGCCACTTTTTCTTATTTTCAGTCAGAATTATGCCAGACATCTTCCCAAGCATGCTTATCAAACTCCCTGATTATCTGGTGCTCTTTCCTGCTTTCTGAGTGTTGGCTGCTGGGGGTGAAATTCTAGTTGTGTTTACTTTTGAAATGATACATTCTCATAAGTCCTTATGAGTCATTTGTTTCAAAAAGTTGATAACTTTTTACAGAATTCCTCATTCAGGGGTAGATTGGCAAACTGCAAGAACACCTGTATATAAGAGAGAAAGGAAATGGTCTGATTCACACATAACACTAATTCTGAAGGATATTTGTTTGTTTTTGTTGAGCTCTTCTTTTTTCTGTTAGTCTTGAAATGTCTTGAGTAAATGACCCAGCCTCATTATATGTGAACCAGGTCACAATGCTGGGTTTAATGTTAGGCACAAAGCGGGCACAAAACAGGCCACAGACTGTTTAGTTTAGGGTGGGCAATGCTTGAAAGGTTAGAGGCTGCAACTTTACCTATGATTTTACAGAAAAAGACATGATGGATTTTTCATCTTGTTTTTTGGTTTAAAGGGAATTAATGGGTAAGAATAAGAGTAGGAGGCCACGGAGGAGGTGCTGTTTTAGTTCTATAATGCCTAGGGCACTTTATGTTTTCACTGAAGCAACTGAATTTTGCAGTTGATTCAGAAAGTATATGAGTCGCATGGATGTTAAATATTATAAATCTTACTTGCAGATGGATTAGATTGGTAGTTTGTTGAAAAGCACTGTCTTAAAAACACACCATTGCGATGTGAAGGAGAGAGATATGTGTAAATGTGACCTTGCATTCTGATTACAACATTTTCTATTAGGTGATTTAGCCTAATACAGTGTTTCTCAACCGTGGCAACTTGAAGATATGTGGATTTCAAGCTTCCAAGGTTGAGAAATACTGGTCTAATACAATATACAGTACTATTCTGACTATATGCAGTTAAAGCATCTGGTGCCTTCTCTCTCTGCCTCTCCCTAATTTTAACTGATAGGTCTCTAGAAATTTGCTTGTCACTTAACCAACAAGTATCCCCATAAGCCATACCTAAAGAGAGACTGTCCCTGCTCCCAAACTGAAAGAAAAAAGGTAGTCATTTACATTTTACCAAGCTTGGACTAAGCAGAAAGCGTGGGAGTGGTGCAGTATGATGCCAGACTTCATATGACCAGAGCCTTTCCTTTTGCTAAGAATTAAAGAGAATTTGGGCAAACATTGAAGTTGGTATGGACTACAGATTGTGCACTCCATGCAGAAGTGACAGGTGTTCCAATATTGTTGCTTTTTTTTAAGTCATTACTGATAAAAATAATTGTACATTTTGGGGTACATTTCAAAATGTATAAAGTTGATGATACAGTTCTGGAAAATAAGCTAGAGAAGGAGATTATGCAAGAAAGGTTAATGTAATGAAGCTAGAAATTTTGACCGAGCAAGCTAGTAGATTATGAACTTTAGATGGTTAAGTAAGTATGTTTGTGTATATTTTGCAAGTATATCTGGACAAGCTAACATTACCTCAAATATTTACGAAGTTATTTATTAATACATTTTGTAGAACTGCCCATGTCACATACACTATTAGGGTGACATACAGAGATTAGAACTATAATGTTAGTATAAAGTCATGATGACCTGATTAAACAATAACCCCTGAAACAAAACCAAATCCCCAAAAGAGCTTGTCTTAATACCTGGCCCAAAATCCAGTAATTTTTTATGAAATGCATCTAGAATTACAACTTTTCTATTTTAACCAAATTTAACTATGTAATATAAAACTATGTATTAGAGCATACTAATTATTTACCACTTTTGCTGGACAAAATGTATACCCTCTCAACGACCTGGCCAACTGACTGGAAGAGATCCGTTATTCATACCCATTCTAAAGAAAGGAGATCAAACAGAATGTGGAAATTATTGAACAATTCCATTAATTGCACATGCTAGCAAAATTTGCTGAAAATAATTCAACAACATTCACAGCCTTACATCGACAGAGAACTACCAGAAGTCCAAGGTGGATTTAGAAGAGGACGTGGTACGAGAGAGATCATTGCTGACATCAGATGGATCTTGGCTGAATGTAAAGAATACCAGAAAGATGTTTACCTCTGTTTCATTGATTATGCAAAGACGTTTGACTGTGTGGACCATAACAAGTTATGGTTAATATTACAAAGAATGGGAATTCCAGAGCACTTAATTGTACTCATGCGGAACCTGTACACGGATCAAGAGGCAGTTGTTAGAACAGAAAACAGTGATACTGAGTGGTTAAAAATTGGGAAAGGTCTGCGGCAAGGTTGTATTCTTTCACCCTACTTATTCAGTGTGTATGCTGAACAAATAATTCAAGAAGCAGGAATGTATGAAGAAGGGGGTATCAGAACTGATGGAAGACTCATTAACAATCTGAGAGTTGTTATACGTTGTATCATACGGATAATACAACTTTGCTTGCTGGAAGTGAAGAAGACTTGAAGTACTTGCTGATGAAGATCAAAGACTGTAGTCAGCAAATACGGACTACACCTGAATGTGAAGAAGACAGCAATTCTCACAAATGGACCTATTAACAATGTCACAATAAATAGAGAAGAAATTGAAGTCATCAACAATTTCATTCTACTTGGAATGCCAAGGGAAGTAGTAACCAAGAAATCAACATGTTGTGCTGGGAAAATCTGCCATCAAAGACCTTTCTAAAGCTTTCAGAAATAAAGATGTCAGTTTAAAAACAAAGGTGCGTCTGACTCACACCATGGTCGTCTCAATTGCTACATATGCCTGTGAAAGTTGGACATTAAAAAAGGAAGATAGAAGAATTGATGCATTTGAATTGTGTTGGCGAAGATTATTGAAAATACCATAGACTGCCAGAACAACAAACAAATAAGTTTTAGAAGAAATACAACCAAAATGTTCCCTAGAAGCGAAGATAACTAGGCTTAGACTCTTATACTTTTGGCACATTGTCAGGAAAGAACGATTGCTTGAAAAGGATGTCATGCTTGGTAAAGTCGAGGGCCAGTGGAAAAGAGGAAGACCTTCAATGCGATGGATATAGTACTTCCTATATGAAATAGGAATGTTTTGGGAAATGGCTTTAAGAACTTAGACTGCATTTATCAAAAAATAGCCAAGATTGTGAAACTGAATTATATGCTACAGAAGAAGCTAAGGAACTCAATTCATGTATGTTGATTTGGATTTTTGTATCTCTGTGTTCTAAAGAAACCATGTATTCCAGAAACAATTTTTTTTCACCAGCTAGCCCAAATAACCTTTGAAGAAGAAGAATTGATGCAGTTGCCACCCTTTCGCGGTGCCTCGAGGGTGTAAGTGTCTGGATGGGGAACAAGAAGCTTCAGCTGAACCCTGGCAAGACAGAGTGGCTGTGGGTTGGGGGCTCCCAGGTATCCAGGAATTTATCATCTTTGACTCTGGATGGTGTTGCCCTGCCCTGGGCAGACCTGGTGTGGAACCTGGGGGTTCTCCTGGACTCATGACTCCTGCTCAAAGAGCAGGTGGCAGTCATGGCCAGGAGGTGTCCTAACAGTCAGGAATCATGCTGAGACAAGGAATAGGTCTCTAGTGTTTATTACTGCTACAGAAGACAGAAAATCCTAACAAACTGAAGAAGCGTGGGAAAAACCCAGACATATAAACCCCAAAAGTTAAGGCGGGTCTGATCTGTGTCTCTTTGAATAGCTGCTTAATTCCTCAGTACTACGCATGCATTTTCCCCCCTGGATAGAGGCCCCCTCCTGCTCGCCATCACTACTCATGACAGGAGGGCCTTTGCACAGTTCCGTGTTGTGCGCCAGCTATGCCCTTTCCTGGATCAGGAGTCCCTCCGAACAGTCACTCATGCCCTGGTCATCTCCCGCATAGACTACTGCAATGCACTCTACATGGGGCTACACTTGAAGAGTATCCGGAAGCTACAGCTGGTGCAAAATGCAACTGCACAATCAGTTTTAGGAGCCCCTAGAAGGGCACATATAACACCGTTGCTGTGCAAGCTGCATTGGGTGCCGGTTTGCTTCCAGGTCCAGTTCAAGGTGTTGGTTATCACCTTTAATGCCCTACATGGCATGGAGCCAGGGTACCTGAGGGACCGCCTCATCCCAGTTATGTCGACCCATCCAGCCCGGTCAGGCAGAGAGGGCATACTACAGACCCTGTCCATGAGGGATTGCCGATAGGCAGGGTCCAGAAGGAGGGCCTTCTCTGCTGTGGTGCCCACCCTGTGGAACAGCTTATCCATGGAGGTAAGACAGGCCCCCACTCTCCCAGCCTTTCAGAAGGGAGTAAAAACATGGCTATGCCACCTGGCCTGGGATAGGAGGGGGGACAGCCATTCCTGGGGGTGGTTGGCCCCATGAGGGTGCCTAGATTAAGAGCTTCACATCTTGAACTGTATATTTTATATGCTTTATTTTATATTTTAGACCTTGCAATTGTATTTTTATGTATTTATATTGAATTGGTTTTAGTGATTTGCTATTTATAGTATTTGTAAGCTGCCCAGAGTCATGTGCGAGATGGGCAGCAGAGAAATTTGATAAATAAATAAATAAATAGGCTAAAACAAGAAAAGAAGGCAGTGTATCTGATTGACATGAGTAATAGACAAACCTGTGAACATTAATACAAAGATGTTCAACTGAGGTGGGGTTACAATATAATACTTAAATAATTAATAATTGCCATGCATTGTAATTTACTTGCAGTTGGTGCCTGTTCTCATCAACAGTTTCATATTTTTAATATTTGAAGACTTCTTTATTATGCAAACTTAATATCAAATGCTAATCTTGAATGTTTCCATCCATAACAGGTTATGAGTTGCGTGGCCTGGAAAAAATACCAGATGGACCAGCACTGATTGTTTTTTATCATGGAGCAACTCCCATAGACTTTTTCTACTTGGTGGCCACTGTTCTTATCAGGAAGAAAAGAATCCTCCATATAGTTGCTGATCATTTTGTGTTTTTAATTCCAGGTAATCTTGAACAATTAAGATAAATTATTTGTACATCTCAAATAATGTATGGATAGCTTTACTCATATTTATGTTGAAGTATATATTGAAAGACACCAGTGAACTAAATTGTTTTCTTGTTTTAAAGAACGGTCTGTTCCATTACTAATTAGTCAAGTATTCTGGCTTGTTAGTCTTAATTTCTTATCCTGAAGCCTTATGTTGCTGCGCTCCGTTAAAAAGAAAAGTGGATTCCTGTGTAACGTATAGCATTGTACTGGCTTCCTATCTCAAATTCTAATCATGGAACCTTATGTAGCTAGATCCTAGTTAAATTGTTTCCAGGGTAGTAATAGTTGAAGGAGAGGGCTTTTTAAATGATCAGTATCATGTAAGTTTTACGGCATAAAATACATATTGCATAATCTATATAAAGATATTTGATTATTGGATGTTGAATGCTAGATTTCTTTCCAAGATAAATTTTCATCAAAAAATTATGAGTTGATAACTTATCATTGATAGTTGACTTGAAAGTATTTCATTAGATCCGGATTGTTAATGGAGAATATAAGTGTAAAATTGATAATTTGCTGCAAACGTGGGAAAATCTAGTCCTTTGTGTCTTTCTCATAATTTACACCTGCTTTCCTATTCATTGTTTATTCCGTATTTCTCTGATAAAGCATACTAACTGTGGAGAGATCGTAGTTTTATACCAATATTAGCCCCACAACACTTTCTTATGAATTCCAGGGATGAAGTTACTACTTGATGTGTTCTGTGTTCTGCATGGATCCCCAGAAGAATGTAGAAAAGTATTGGAGAATGGAGGACTGTTGGTAATTGCACCAGGGGGAGTACGAGAAGCACTATTCAGTGATGAAAATTACACCATTATGTGGAGAAATCGTAAAGGGTTTGCTCAAGTGGCTATTGATGCGAAAGTGGTAAATATTCTGTAGGCATAACTAGAATGTAAGGTTACAGCCACTTACGTATGCCATGCTTAGAAGTCTAAGATTTAGAAATAAATCTTAGGAAATAAAACGTTTCTGGTAAACTTTAAGCAATAGGAGACAAAGAGATGGGGAGAGGTGGGTCAACCAAATTAGAGAGAGTCTGTGTGGTAGAGGGATTAGGGATGGATGGACGATGGTAAGGAAACTCAGGTTCTAGTCAACCCTCAGCCACAGATACCTGGGGCCAGTCAACACTGCTTTATCTCGGTCTACCTCACCAGGTGGTGGTTGCAGCAAAAAATGCCTCCTTGAGCTGCTGTATGAATGGAGGAATATAAATCTATATAAATCAATAAATGAATTAAAACATTGAAATATATGCCATACTTACTTTTAGCACCTTTTGTGGATATAAAGTTACTTTGTTAACTTTCTGAAAAGTATTATGTGTAACTTCGTTTACTCCTAAAAGTATGTTTTGTGTTTACAATTGAAATATATACTTTATTCAGGCAGTTGGATATTTGCTGATTTAGTGTATTTTAAATTTTTAAATTTTCTTGCAAAGGGATCTGCAGACTGCTGAACTCTAGGGAATATAACTTCTCTTCGTTTTTGTTAGTTTAAGAAGCAGGCAAGCGAAATGTTAATGTTGAAAACGCTGTAGTTTTTAAAAAAAGTAATGTGTTTTTTACTTTAGATTTCCCTATATCAGAACTGTTGAAGGGAGGGAGGAGAGAGAGACACAAGTCTTAGACTATATCTGAGTCTACAGAGTCTCATTGCTTGAATCTGAGGTATCAGATTCTACTTACTCAGAACCTTTTAAGAAATTGTTTCCAGGAATTTCCAGAAATTGAATACTTCCTGTAATGAAACATGTTTCTTGCACGTGTTCGTTTCTTTCTTGATTTGGTATGCTTCCCCACATAAACCAATTTAATTTACATTTTAATCATTTAAGGTATTATTTAAAAAAGAAACTATTAAAAATCATTCATGACCTTTTTCAAATTTCTCCAACCAAAAGAATTTAAGAAAAAAATGGTTTTGACATTGGGGAATGGGTGGGGAAGGAGGAGTCCTGAGGCCTTTCCATTTCTCGTCTGTTCCTCCTGCTTGCTTTTCTTGCCAAACAAAAGCAGCTAAAGGAACCTTTCCATGACTGTTTATGCATTTAAAAAGGGCAAGGTGAGAATTCACCTCTTCAGATCTCTCAAATGCAAATTTCCCAAAATATTTATATAAATGTGATGGCATTGTACATTGCAGTAATTTTTACTTAATGCCACTTTAATGCTAATTAATAACTGACAATTATAACGGGAACAATTCAAATACTGGTACTCCCACATTTACTTTACTGTAATACACTCCATGTGGGGCTTCCCTTATGTTTCCTCTAGTCGGTATAATACTTCCATAGGGTGCAAATGCAGGACTGTCAGGACTGTGCAAAGTCTTCACAGGGGCACCTTGCAAAGCCATTTGACATCAGCAGAACTCCCTTTTTTGAAGCAGTGAGGCAGATGGGTTTTTCAGGGATCTTCCCAGATGTACATGCACAGCTGCTTTGCATTGAGAGTAGTTCCATTGAAAGTGTTGCCTCACATACACTTATAGACAACCTAGGAAATTCTTGAAGGAATTGTCTGAACTTCCAGAGACAGCAGCTGAATGTGCCAAAAGACTTTATAAAATACCTGTGCAGTCCAAATGATTATTACCTAGTGCTACCAGTGTTCCAGATTTCTCCATAATTTTCATGATGAAAGATGAAAATTTGAAAATCCTAGGTAACTCTTTTTTTTTATCTTGTTAATTGCTTGCAGGGCAAGGTTGCTTTTCTGAAATGTGAAGAACTTCATACATAAAATTTTCCTGCTGGTGTGTAGAGTTGTACAAAACTTTAATATATTTTACATTCTAGCTCAAATATTCTCAGAGTGCAGACCTAGAACCCCTACAATGTGAAAACTGAAGTTGCAATAATAGGAGACTTACATAATTTTGTAGTAAGAGGGTTGGATTCAGAACAGGTGACTCAAATTCCCAGTCAGTTACAAAGCTCATTCCCTGAGTGCTTGTAAAGAAAGAAAAAGTTGTTTCAGTTTCTTGGATCAACTGCTAAATAGAAATGTGACTAAGAAATAGTTTATTATACTTGTTTCTCTTCACTTTTCCCTCAGTCTTCTGCTTTTAGGCCCAAATATATAATCTTGTGATTACTATAAAATCATTTGATTATGGGAAATGAATTGTTAATATATATCTCCATCACTCTGTTCTTTCAGCCCATCATTCCTATGTTCACACGAAATGTTCGGGAAACCATTCGAATATTTGGAGGACGAATAAGTAAGCAACTTTAGTTTGGGCTTTTTTGTATTAAGTCATTTGTGATTACATTTTGTTCCTCCTGATTAGAGATGGTTTTGGCTATCTTTGGCTATCTTTTATGCCTATAGTGGTGGACATGATTTAAATAAAATGCTCTGTGTTTTTATTACCGTGTATATAAGAAAATCCCCTCTCACCCCTATGGGTCATATGTGTCTTCCTCAACCTCAGGTCCTGTACCAGAGGCCTGGGAGTTTGAGGGTTCCGCGCAGTATCTTAGCTGTTTGTAGCACTCTTCTGGACAGAGAGCTCTGATGTTGCTCCTGGGATCTGTTGGAGCCTCTCTCCCAGCTTGGGAGTCACAGTCCTGAGTGCTCCTACCACCACTGTGGCCTTCTCTTTCCACATCCTCTCTAGTTCCTCCTTCAGGCCCTGGTACTTCTCCAGCTTCTCATACTCTTTCTTCCTGATGTTGCTGTCACTTGGCACTGCTACATCTATCGCCACTGGTGTCTTCTGGTCCTTGTCTACTACTGCAATGTCTGGTTGGTTGGCTGCTCAGTATCTGCCTGTCCTTCTGGCTCTGGAGGTCCCACAGGATCTTAGCCCTGTTATTCTCCACGATCTTCTGTGGAATTACCCACCTGCACTTGGGAGGGTCTAGCCCATACAGTGTGCAGATGTTCCTGTACACAATACCAGCTACTCGGTTGTGCTGTTCAGAGTATGCTATTCCTGCCTGCATTTATACCCTGCCATTATGTGTTGGACTGAGGCCCCTCTACACAGTCTGTACCTTGGGTCCTGTCTAGAGTGGTAGACTCCTGCTTCTATGGATTGGGTACTTAGTGCCTGTTCTTGTGCTGCTATGATCAGTGCCTCAGTGCTGTCTTTTAGTCCAGCCCTTTCCAGCCACTGGTAGAATTTCCCAATGTCAGCCACCTCAGCTATCTGTTGATGGTACATCCCATGCAGGGTTTTGTCTTGCCATGGCACTTCCTCTGCTTGATCTTCCTCCCATGACTGCTGCTGCCCCAGGCATTCTCTCAGCAGTTCGTCTTTGGGTGCCATCTTACTGATGTGCTCCTGGATGCTCTGGGTTTTGTCCAGGACAGTGGCCTTGACACTCACCAGACCCCGCCCGCCCTTTTTCCAGCTAGTGTACAGTCTCTTGGTATTGGACTGGGGGTGGATATCTCCGTACATTGTGAGGAGCTTCTGGGTCTTCACATCGGCAGCCTCCATGTCCTCCTTTGGCCAACTCACTATATTGGCATGGTATCTGATAACTGGCAGGATGTATGTGTTGATGGCATGGATCTTGTTCTTCCCAATGAGCTGGCTCTTTAGGACCTGTCTTATCCTTTGGTGGTACTTGGATGTTGCTGTCTTCCTTGCCTCCTCATTGTGGTTCCCATGTCACTGTGGGATACCAAGGTACTTGTAGCTGGTCTGTATGTTGGCTATGTAACCTGCTGGTAATTCCACCCCATCAGTCTTAACTACCTTTCCTCTCTTTACTACCGTCTGGCCACATATCTCCAGTCCAAATGACATCCCAGTGTCCTCATTGTATATACAGTATATATGGATGGCTTGGCCTGTTCTAAAAGAAGAAGCCGTTGTTACTTCATTTATATTTTGCCTTGGACGCGGTGGCGCTGCGGGTTAAACCGCTGAGCTGTCGATCGGAAGGTCGGCGGTTCGAAACCGCGCGGCGGGGTGAGCTCTCGTTGTTAATCCCAGCTCCTGCTCACCTAGCAGTTCGAAAACATGCAAATGTGAGTAGATCAATAGGTACCGCTTCGGCGGGAAGGTAACGGTGTTCTGTGTCGTCATGCTGGCCACATGACCCAGAAGTGTCTATGACAACGCCGGCTCCAAGGCTTAGAAACGGAGATGAGCACCGCCCCCTAGAGTCGGATTCGACTGGACTTTACGTCAAGGGAAACCTTTACCTTTACCTTTACCTTGCAGCTCAAAGCAACATATGTGGATTTCCCCTGTTTTTAATCCCAGAACAAGAGTCCTGTGGAATAAATGAATCTGTCTTAGTCCAAAATTGTCCATTGATCTGCATAAATGATAGACCTAAATTTAAGTTCTCCCAATCCAAGTTCATCTTCTTAACCACTGCACTACACTACAATGTGGGCATGTAGAATCTGCTGGCTGTTCTGCATGACAATAGCGACTGTTTAATATTTTTTTCTTGAGATTTGATATTTCTCCATTGGGAGATTACAGTTTGGGGGGAAAAAAACCTGAAAATACTGAGAACTCAGTTACAGAGCCAGTTTGGTATAGTGGTTAAGGCGCTGGACTGGAAACTCAGACACCATGAGTTCTCATCTTCCCTTAGGCATAAAAGCCAGTTGGGTGACTGTGGCCAAGTCACTTTTTCTTAGCCCAACCCACTTCACAGGATTGTTTTGTGGGGAAAATAGGCAGGAGCATTATGTACACTGCCTTGGTTATACAAAATAAAGGTGGGATATAAATTGAAATTATTAAGGTTGATTACACAGTCAGCCAGATGTTTAGACTGGATTGGGCATTTTTGTCCACCTATTGAGCCCTTCCCAAGGACCTGGAATAGGCAGATGTTGTTTAATAATATTAAAGGTATCGTCACAGGATGTAACCTGTTCCAAGTAAAGCTGCCTTTTGCAATTGTCTAATGGTGATTTTGTCAATGCTGATGGTGTTCAAGTGATGCTCCAGATGTTTTGGAATTGCACCCAAGGAGCCTATTACTATTGGGACTATCTTTACTTTCTTTTGCCACAGTCATCTACTTCTGTTTTCAGATCTTTATATTTTGTGATTTTCTCCAGTTCTATCTCTTCTATTCTGTTTCCAGGTATTGCAGTGTCCACTATCCAGACTTTTTTGTCTTTCTTATCAACAGTTGTTAAATGTGGGGTGTTGTGTGGCATACACTTGTCTGTTTGAATTCTAAATGATACTTATATTAGAAATATTAATATTATATTAATATAATATATATAATTTTATTTTTATAAATATTTTATTATTATATATTATTATTTTATAATAAATTATAAATATAATTATAAAATTATATATAATTTTATTAAATTAAAAATATAAAATAAATTATATATTGTTGTTGTTGTTGTTTTATTTGGCTCTGCTGGATCAAGCCAAAGCCGTTTAGTTAAGTATTCGGTTTCTCAGTAGCCAGCTAAATGCCTCTATGGAAGTTACAATAGGAGGTGGGAACATTCCTCCCCCACCCTGGGTCCCTTGCAACTGTATTTGAAAATATGATATTCCCAACACAGAAGTAATATTGAGTCTTCAAGACTAATAGCCCTTGATAGGCCTGCTTTCCATGAATTTATCCATCTCCTTTTACTGTCATTTTGTGATAATGATTTTCATAGGACTCTGGCACACCGTCTTTTCTGTACCCTGTTCTATTTTTTTAGCCACACTTACGGCTTTTGCTTCCTTATTTCTTCAGTATCTTGCCTCAATCAGCTTAAACTAGACATAACATCTTCCATGAAGACCACTTCGAGACTCCAAACGTGTTCCAGAACATTCCAAACTGGTAGCGGCTAATTGCAAGCACTGCTTCTCATTGCAGTTGCCTCTGTTCTGGTCTTCAGTCATTTCACTACAGCCTAGTTTTTTAGCCCAGTATCTTTCTCCATTCTTTAACATTTTTAGTAAGCTGCCATGCAGCTTTAACCTCCTAATGCAGAGCTCAAGATGACCCTGGAAGTATGCACTAAATTGCTGTTCAGATTTGTGTTAGGAAGCAACATTGTACAGCTTTGTGAATGAATGACTACTTCTGAGATTTTTAAAATAAGTGGGTAAAAAGACAATTGTACCTGTTATCCTCTTAATTTGTCCTTTTTCAATTAATCAGGATTCTTAAGGTCGCTATATGAGTATCTTCGTTTGCCACTACTTCCTGTGTATGGGAACTTTCCAGTCAAATTGCAGACATATTTTGGAGATCCTATTCCATATGATCCAAACGTAACTGCAGAAGAACTGACAGAAAAAGTAAGATCTTACTTTTAGAGTATTAATAGCTTGACCACAAGCTATTGTGATATTTTTTTTTATGAATTGATTCCAAACTCTTTGGAATTCTTTTTTTTTTATGAAAAATTTGTTCTGTATGAAAAATTCATACAGAAAAGTAACATATAAATTCATGAATTCATTAAAAAGTACAGAAATAAAAATATATTAAATTTTACAGTTGAATCATATAAAAGCAAAAGTACATTAAGATGTAATTTACATAGTATAAAGTGTTGGCAGATTGCTGGGAAAGCCTTTGGCCCAGGAGAGATCAGAAAAGTCACACACCAGGCATTTCTATAAAAATAATTTATTTACAGAAAGCAAAACATATTTAAATGTCTTCTGCATTCTTGCAGGCAGCTCACAGCAGCTACATGCCTACCCAGAAAGGAAACAGAAACTAAAATAAGTCCAAGCAAGTTTTCCCCCCAGGTGCAAAAATTAACATTCGAAAAGGGGACAGTTGAATTCAACCTTTGCGCCAGCCAAAATGATTAATTACCATAGTAACCTTAATCTGTAGTAGAAAACATTAACATAAAGAACCTTTCTGGAGCCCAAAGAATAAAACACCAGCTATCAGCAGCATAACTCAGCAGTCAGAAGTCTTTAGAAAGAGATGGTTTTTCAAACTGTTTTTTAAAAATACAATTTAAAAATACAAAATACAATGAGAGGGAGAGCTGCATATCCTTATAAACCACTATAAAAAGACTCTGTCCCTAAGGTCTATCAGACTAATCTTAGAGCCCTTAGAAACTTTCAGATGGACCAGAAGTCGTAAGTCTCACTCTGCCTAGAGTTCAGTTTTATTCTTTTTGCTAGATCAGTGTGTGTCTGAAAAGTGGACACTTTTTTCAGTTAGGGTGTGGGAGAGAGAATGAAACGATAGGAAGTCTCCTGGAACTAACTGGTTACTTTTCATAGTTACATAGAGCCCTTCTTCCGGGGGGAGATGGGCGGTGGCAAAATTTTAAAAATAAATAAATAATAAATAAATAAATGACTTGGGAATTTTTATCAGGCATATATGCTCAATACAGAATTAATGTGCTAAGAATAGTTTGGTTGCTTTGCTCAGTGGAGTTTGTGGATTTGGAATGCCTTGCCATTCCAGAGGGCAGAGATTCCCTTTTAACAAACACTAAATCAGAGCACTCCAGCATCCATCTGCATGGCTGGAATCTCCCCCTTAGGTTTATTATTTGATAATAACATTTTGTAGTGCTTGAAGTATAAGTTGTAGGATGAAAACTAATTTCCACACAGAGAATTCTATATATTTTGTATTTGTGTGGGCTCTGTAATTTCAGGATTAAAATCTTGAGTGTCTGGTTAATATTATAGCTTGAAAAGGATTCATTGCTGGTTTTGATTTTAACTGTAATTTACCTTTGAATGATGCAATAATAATGAGTAATTTACATTTCTTACCTCCTCACCTCCTAATAAATATCAGTAGGATTGATATTTATTAGGATAAAGATTAGAGGAGTGGAATGGGTAAAGAATGTATATTACATATTGTAGTAATTATGCTATTCTTATTTTATTGCTTGAGCCAATGCAACAAAATTTCATTTTAATGTACACTTTGGTGTATAGTGAAATGACAATAAAAGTTTGTCTGTCTGTCTGTCCATCCATCCATCCATCCTCGCTCCCCTCATAGGCGAAGAATGCTCTACAGTATTTAATAGACAAACATCAGGAAATACCAGGAAATGTCTGGAGGGCTTTGATGGAACGAGTTACAACAGAGAGAAAAGACGACTAATAGCTTTGGCAAATCATTGTGAAAATTTTTTGAATGGTATTTTAATGTGATGTATTATTTAAGAATTGTTATATATATTTTTTATTTGCTGTGCAAATGTACAATTTTATAGACTTTTTAAAAATTGTTAAATGTATGGTTCAGGCAACTAAATCTTTAAGTATCAGTACAACAGTTCGTTTTTTACAGAAATAAAAATTTAGTTAAAACACAATCTTAACTTGGAATAAGCTATAAAAATGATATTTTAGGCTTTTTGAAAATGTATCAAATATATAGCTTATTTCTACCACTTACTTAATTAAGTGTAAGCTTAAATGTTTTGAGACTAAATTTGATACTTTTCTTAAAATTTGGATTTTTTTTCCTATTCCATGTATTGTCCAGTGTAGTAGAGGGGTTCTCTTTGATTTCTCCATCAAATCAGCCTTGCACTTATTCATTTTTATGAAAAATAATTATATTAGATTGTGTACTTTAAAAGGAGCCCTGGGTATACTGTAATTTTGAATAATTTTAAAGTATGAAATAATATGTAACATGGTATGTGCATTGGACAATAGGAAATATAATTCCGTTACAATTTATTCTGTTTAGGGAAAAATGGTTGAAATTCAGTAGTACCTGGATATATTGCCTGTGACCATGGACTTACATAGACATTCTTCCTTTTATAGGTCATCTCCTGATATCCTATTCTAATCTCCTCACAGGGTTAAATTTACTTCCCCTTCTCCTGTTACTCTGTGTTCGCAGATGTTCCATAATAAGATAATAATAAGCACAAGCTAGTCCAGATGAGCAAGAAAAGTCCAGTATCTCTATTCATTAACACTTAGAACTATACTTAGAATTTAATTCTAAGGTACTGCTTAGTACTACTTACATTGGTACTGAGAAAGAAAAAGTAAATTAATGTAAGTGCATTGTAAATAATGTGGATTGGTACTGCATCCAGCATAATAACTTCTGCAAGGGAAATTAATCCTTTCTAATCCTTTTGCTAGTGCTACATTTTTGGGCAAACTCCTAATTTGTTTATGAGGTGCTGTCTGTCTCCCAAATATTCTGAAAATTAAAATGCAGGATTATAAGGTATAGCTTCTCTGCCAAGGCAGTGCAAAGCGACCAGAATGTGCCTTATGTTCAGTAGTGACTCTGTGATCAATAATCATTAAAGCACAGGCTTCCATAGCAAGCCACAATGATGTCAAAATGACAACAAGTGTGTAGAGACTTGAAATGATACTCCTTTTATTGGGAATTATCTGTTTCATAAGAATATGTTTCTGCATTCTCCACTTTGGTTACAGTAATATATAAAATGGGATGAGTATTAATCAATGGGTCAATTCATGTTATCTTAGATCAAGGTTGTTTTTAGTAAAATGGTTGTATTAGTTAAACAGCATCACAAGTGCTTAACTGCATCATTTGCACTCCAGTGATGACATTGTGGCTTGCTATGGAAGCCTACGCTTGAATGATTATTGATAATAACCTTTTTTTACAGCCACCTTCATGGGTAATGTTGTAATTCTGAACTTCTTTTATGTTGCTCATAAAGTTGAATCCATTTTTAAGTTTATATTCTGTTTTAAACATTCCATATATGTTTATGGTGCATATTTATAGCTGTCTAAACCTACTTATGAGTAGCTTATTTATGGTATATGCATTGGACATTTGTTGTTTTGGTTTATGTAAAATAACTTTTAAAATTATTGGGAGAAAAGTATATTTTGTTCTAAGCACCATTTTTACTTTTTTGGGAGGGATATTATTCTGAAAGTTCTTCAGAGTGGGTGCTCTTAAATATGATAACTATTCTGTACTAACAATTATAATCCATAAGGCAAGGCTTTCCCTTTAAATTTTTAAGCAGAAACTCAGCTTTATCGTTTTTTTTTCCAGATTTTAGCATGCATAAGGGACTTCATCCAAATTATTTTAGGAATATGCCATGGGAAGCTAGAGTGCTTTACCATGAGTCCATTTCTCTGTCAGGATTGTTTGTGGGGGGAGGCAGAACTCTCTGAGCATTGAATTGGACCCAGGACTAATGAAAATATTGCTCCTGGAAATCCTATAACATGTTTGCTGTAATTCTGCTTCAAAAAATATATATATTTTCTTTGATTGCTACTTGTATTACTTGGTCTGTTCATTGATAAATAAATGATACAATATTTTCTTTTTATTACGATCCGCTGAATCTATATCACATCATAGTTTAACAAGATAATCTGGTTCATACAACACAAGAACATGTGGCATAGTTTATTTGTTCTAGCTTAGTCATTGTAATTGGTAACCCATGGCTATGGTATAGTCTGTAGAGTAAACACAGCTTTGGCAAACTGTCAAAGAATAATGTATGTCAAAGCCAATAGAGTAGCAGTTCAATATTTATTATCAGAATATTGTAGCCTAGAACTGGAATACCCAAAATGGTATCTCAGGGTGCCATTATGCCTGCCATACTTTCTGCCCCTTTCTTTTTAAAAATGTTCTTTCACTGTTTTTAAGAATGGGAAATACACATTTCATCATCTTTATTTCCAAGAATTCCTCTGGCAGCAAATGTGCCCCATAAGACAATAAAAATGAGGGCCCGCTGCAGCCAGAACTTTGCTTGGAAGAGTCTCACCTTCCCAGAGGGGAACAAGGCTAGGGGGACTCCCTTTCATGTGGAGTGACCTTAAAGACCAAAATATGCTACTTAGAATAACTAGGGCCTATATAAATCCAACGTGTGTTCTTTTCTGGCTTTATAAATCAGTGATATCTTTGACCAGATGGCTGTCTGGATATGAAATCAGATAAGGAGTTAGCCTGGTATACTTGAATACTGCAATGTATGTTTATTTTCCTTTACAACTGAAATATGTATACGTATACATACCCATGCGTACACACAGACACACCTGTGATTATCCTTAATTATAGTTAGTATAAAAATCATTTCAAAGGGTAAGTTTTAGATAAGATGAAGGAAAACATGGTAAGGTACGGGTAAATTTAAGTACTTTTAAAAGTTGACATTTGCCAAGTAAAGCATTACCTTGATTCATAAGCAATTCAATCAAGGTTTGTTTAATGGTTTTATATAAAACATGATTTGCTGGGTTCACATGATATCAAGCCAAAGCAAGACAAATTACATCATGACTTAGCATAATGTGTGATCTTAGTCACTCTACATGGCTACAATAATCCACTTGAACTTTCTGTGTATTCTGTTCTTTGGTCAGGGGGATCCTTACCATGTTAGATAAGCTAGTCTTGTATAGTTTATTACAATTCAGAGTAGAATTCATGGGGTTCCCAGTCTCCCGTTCCTGGCAGTTACTGAACACAGCTTTGCTTGGTTTGAGCAAGGCTGATGCATTATGTGCTTCCATGTTGTCGTTCAGTCGTTAAGTCATGTCCAACTCTTCGTGACCCCATGGACCATAGCACGCCAGGCCTTCCTGTCCTCCACTGTCTCTCGGAGGACAAATTCATGTTCATGTGATTCCATACCATTCTCCTAAACCAAGTTTAGCGGCTACAAATACATTTGGAAAACTTCTAGTTTTGGTTTTCTCCTTTCTGATTAGTAGTTCTCACTGTCCTTAAACAATGGACTTTCCAATAAATTGATGGATATGATTCTTGCTATAAATTTGAGGATTTGGAACCTGCTTTCCAGGTTAAGCTATATGATCTGGGGGTGGGGGCAAAGGCCACTAAATGAGTTTGGGATAGACTTAGAGTGTTTTCTGGCATTTAATTTCGTCAAGTAAGAAGCCTGACTTCTATTGTAGCCCTTTGGTCTCTGGTGTAATTCTACTCCTGATTGGAAACTTTGCATTTGCAATTTATATGAGAAATATGTATGTATGTATGTGCTGGGAATATGTGCTGGTGATTCAAAGAGCAAACAAGGCGAAGCGTCCCAACTGACCAAGCCTGTTCTCAAATCCAAACAGAGTTCCTCATCTTTTTGATTTGTTTAGGACAATGACATAACCACAGTAATGTAAATGTTGCACTCATATACAGACTCTTGGCTGCCAAATATATAAGCCATATTTATTATGGCTCATTTGATTAAAATGGAATGCATTGTGTTAAAAAAAAGACTCCACAGTGTCAGTAAAATGACCACAGTGTACTTTATTTAATGATTTGGTACTTTTTGTTGCAATAAAATAAAAAAAAATCTACAAAATCCAAATATATAAAATTTTCAAGTTTTCTTTTAAAGTTTTACAAGAAAAATCAAGTTGTATTCAAAGAAATGTTTAAGTATGAAGCACTACTTTGAATTTCATTTCATCACAAATTGCAACTTACTTAACAGACCAAAAGAACTATGGTACTGTGGTACACCAAATACTTCACACACTGTGTTCTTTACTATAGCACATGTAACCACTGTCAGTGCAAGACAATGGTCTCTAGCCAATAAAGACACTCTTCACAATCAGGACTCAAAAGGAATGTTTGTATACATGGAGTCTGAATATAGATATTTACAGGAAGGATTTCTGTTCCATTATCTATTTTGAGTCTTCATTTCAAACGAAATACCAAGTACATTTGTACAATGTGTTTACAGGTCATAGCACAAGAACTGTCATGAATATCATTCAACTCAAGTCACTGTGCTTGAGGGAAATATATCTACATGGTTTCCATAAACATAAAGATCTCTCAACTTGTTTCTGATAATGGTAACTATTGAGTAAAAGCACAGTTACAATTAGCACAATCTGCTTAAAATGCAACAGTTTACAACAGGAGCTGAGAAATTATTGGCCATTTTCTAGTCTGTGAACGGTAACTTTTCATTACTTCCTTCTCTTGTTTCACACAAGTAGATTACTGATACAGGATAAAGAAAGTGGGGGGGGGGGGAAACCCCTTAATTTATAAATAGGAAAAAGACAAAGTAAGCATTTACAAGCAGCTTATATGGGTTTGTTCCTAGATACTTAACTGCATGTCCCAGGCTCACACTCCTAATCCAGCTATGCAGATACTGACCTAAACATCCAGCTTCCCTAATCCAGATGGATGGCACAGTGTGTTCTGATACCAGCATATTGTTGGTTTTTTAAAGGGAGAAAGATGCATGCTTCTGCCACCAAAAAAATGAATGGCAGTATGATTGCCAGTATCAGCACTTGCACACAGTCTCCACTTCAGACCCAGAAATTAGATGCAGCCAGTATTTTCCTTCTTTACAAATGACAGAAAACAAGGACAGAAACCTGCCTACATGCAAACATCATCATAAGTGATTCATGGTGAGTAAGTGTGTTTCACATTCCTTAATGATCTAGGGTGGGGTTTTTTCCCTTCCCCCAGATTTTTCTTCCTAAACTCTAATTGGCATGGTTTTGAAAAATATTTTGTTTTCCAGTATGTAACAAGAATGAAAATTAAAGGCAGCTGAGGTAGTCTAATGTAAAAAAAAAAAAATGCAGATTCTGAACATAGCCAGACAAATAGTAGTATAAGTTTCAAGCTATTTGAAATTTACTTGTTCAACAGTAAAATGTCTTTGCAATATTAATTAGAATGTGCATAAGGTAAGCAAAATTAATATCTTTAGCCCCATCTGGTTTTTGCATTTAAAATGTTTTTAACGTTTCCCAAAATCCCATCTAGAACTTACCAATTTTCAGTATTTCCTGAATGATGCCTTACACAATCATTTACTGTGGTGTAATCTTTATATTAGAGTCATCCTATAGCAATATAATACATCTTTTCCCAAGTAACTAAAATGTTACGACTTGGGGAAAAAATAATTTGATTTTCAGTACAAGGATGTTTTGGTACATATGCAAGTTTTTACAGATATTTTATATCAGCAAGATGTATTACGCCTTTTCAGGTGCCCTCTTGGGTATAGAATTCATGGCTATTGGGAACAGTGACCATACATTGGGGTTGAAGTTTAATATATCTGGTGGGCATCACGTTCAGAGATTTCAATATAAGGTAACAAAAACACAGTTATAGAATAGTGGTAACAGTATTAAAATGACAATTCCATTTGAACCAGCAACTTCAAGATAATGCCCATTTAGTAGAGCTTTGGCAGAAATTCCCAACACATTTCCCACAAAAATATGTATTTGTAATTTACACAGACTTTTACAAGATTGTTAACCTTCAAATGTGGAGCAAACTCTATAGCAAAGGTATTTGGAAATTCTTCTATCCATTTCACCCATTAGAGTCACTAGGACAAATATTGTTTGGGAGCACTGCACAGGGAGGAAGAAGAGTTAATTCTTTTCAGGAAAAAAAAAACCTGGATTCAGCTTTTCCTCTTGGAAAAAAAAAACTTTTCTCTTTCAGTTCATTTTCCTTTTTATTAATCTTATTGAAGTTTTAAATAAACATAGTAAAAACTAATACAAACTAAACAAGAAGAAAAAGAAAAAAAAGTAGAAGAGAAAAGAAAAGGAAAAAGGCAAGACAATAATAAAGTGGCTTCCAACCTACATCACATCATGCATAAGCTAATATACTAACTTTTCACCTTTTAAAATTACAAATAAAAAAATTACACAATCCAAAAATCATTTTTTCAATCCTAGTTCAGCAAAAAGTCCAGTAGGAGTTACCAGAAATATCAAACAAATAGTTTATCCCTAGTCAATCTGTTCAACTTGATATTCCTTCTTTTTTGCTCTGTCCAATCTTGACCTTTAAATCATTCCTATGCCATTGCAGGATTTGATCTTTTATCACTCTTCGGCATTTAAAAGAAATCTTCAAAGCTTTCACCAGCCTAATTTATAAATCCCATAAAGAGGCATCATCTACCATTTAAACAATGGCAGAAGGATATATCTAAATTTGTATGGCAGGGGAAAAAAACCACAAGTTAAATATAAGGTGTTAAAAGAAGCAAAGGAAAGAGGAGGACTGAGTTTTCCTGATTTGAAATTATACTTTGATGCTTCTTGTTACATGAAAGAGTAGGTGTTGCTGAGAAATAGAAGGCTATTGGAGTTAAAAGGACACTATTTGAGATTTGGGTGGCATGGATATTTGTGGTACAACAATGCTAAAGTCAATGTAGATTTTAAAAAATTATGTTAGACATGCCATTCTGTGATTATGGAATAAATACAAATCTAGTTGTGTGAAAACACCTTTGTGGCTGTCAACACAAGAAGCATTCTATGGACAAGAAATGATAAGTAAGCATAAATGGTTAACTTATAATGATAAGCTAGAATTTTTTCAAGGGGATTGTAAAATAAAATCAAGATAACAAAAGGATATACTTGTCAATGGTTTTCTTATGTACAGTTATCAGAGAGGTTTAAAGTAGATAAAAGATGTTACGGCTTTAAACAATCTAAGACTGAATTTGAAACAGAATATATACAAATGATGAACATGTTATTGCTAAAATGTATAAACTTCTGTTGAAATTTGAGACAGAAGAAGAACAAGTGAAAGAATGAATGATAAAACAGGCTAAAACTTTTGGCCACAATATAGAAATGGAACAATGGAAAAATATGTGGTTGAAAGGATTTAAATTTACATTAAGTTCCAATCTTAAACAGAATTTTTATAAAATGATGTATGGTTGGTATCTATCACCAGACAAATTGTCTAGAATGCATAAAGGTATTTCGAACTTATGCTGGAAATGTGAACAACATGAAGGGACATTTTATCATGTTGGGTGGCTGTGTAATGAAGCCAAATTTTTTTACATACAAATATATTCACTAATTCAGAAGATTTTAAAGACTAATATACAATTGAACCCAGAGGCTTTTCTTTCGGGACTGATGGACAGACAGCTGGAAAAAAAGTCATGGAATTTTGTTTTTATATATGATAATGGCAACGAGACTATTATATTCTCAAGTGTGGAAAGGTTCAACATTACCCACAACAGAGGAATAGTTGGTGACAACGATGGAACTTGCAGAGATGGCTAAACGTACTTCCTTGATTAAATAAAAAACAGTATCTATTTCTGACTGAAAACCTCTTAGAATTTTTGCTTGAAACAGAAAAAAATGAACTGATCATTTGTAGTTTTGATGATTAAGAAAAAAAAAATTAGATAATAGAAAAAAGAGAGCTTTTCTTTTTGTAATCATAGAGTAAGCAATATTTTTGTCATCATACTTGTATTTGATGCAAAGAAAATCAGAAGTTTCTTCTTTATATTTCTCTTTCTCTTTTCCTTTCCTCCTTTTCTTTATATTAGTTTTTATTTTCTTTTTCAAAACTTTTAATAATAGAGGGGGGGGGGCATTGACCAGGATTTCTTGTTGCAGCTCTTCCATATCCAGATCCTTTTCTTGATTTGTCTTTTGTATGCCCATTTGGGTAATCTTAATTTTGTTGTCTTCCATGCCTTCAAACTCTATAATGTCTATGTCAGGTAAAAGTTTTTAAAAGTTTTTCTCATCGTCTTCTAAAAGTTTATCTATTGATATCTGTATCCTTTCTGAGATATTTGTTATTAATATTTCAGCCCATGTAAAAAAACCCTTTAAGATAAGAAAAAGTTATAGCTGCCTTAGCCATTTTAACTCGTTTCTACCTGGTCCTTTAGTTCCCTCTAGTGTCCATTTGCAACCTTCATTAAGCCTCAGTTCCTAATATGGGTTTAGTTCCATTTCAGTCATTTCCCATGAGTACTGTATATCATTTAATTATATACTTGTTTTTCAAATTTTACAGCAGAAATAGCCAATATTCCAAATCTCTCTGGTGTCCCAACCCATTTAAAACTTTCTTAAATCAAAATCCCCCCCTTTCTTTTTGGTTTTTGCCAATTGTATATTATTTTAAATTCTTAAGACTCTATTTAACATTTCTTAAATCCAAAGAAGAAGGTAAATCTCACCAGGCATCAAGTTAAACTTGCCATTTTGAAGGTCTCTAATATCCATAAAGTGGTTAAATTGAACATTTCCAAAAGTAATTAGCAAGTGAGTTCAGCTGGCTTAGTGACCTTATGAAAGGCTCTGCCACTGCTGAGAGCAAATATGTCTTCTCCCTTGGCTCTTGGTGCTCAAACCCACAGGAGACCTGTTTTATGGTCTCCATGTGAGGAGCGGCCATTCATAGCATTTGTGGGTGATCTCTCATTCTCTCCTTCTCCGGAGAAATTTGAAGGACAGGTCTACTTGCTGGTCTTTCATTCGTGGAAATGTCTTCAGTCAGCCATGACTCACACTGGAAGCCAGTTCATTTTCCATCTTACTGAATTCACCTTAATTTCTCCCATTCTGTATTCTGTGCTCCCTGGTGGTCAGCCTCAGCTGTTGTCTTGGAGGCTTCTGCTTATGTCTCCCCTGCAGATTAGCCCTGGAATGTTAGGATTGCCAACATGTACAAGCCATTAAGAAGTAACAGTGCCACACATCCCATGAACTCTGGGTAGTGGAGAGACAGTCTTTATAAGTTCTACAGTGCTTTGGGACACCTCCATATAACATCACATTGCAGCCTTGTAGGAAATGGCAGCTGCCCTCAGCTGAAAGCAGCTCTGTCACTGGTGGCCATGGTCATGGCCGTGCAGAGGATGGGATATGCTAACAGTGGTCTGTTTGTACTAGAGGAGCCAGGAGGGAAATGGAAGCAGTAACACAAAATTAAAGTTTTTATTCATTTGGTTTTTTTTCCATTACATCTACACACTACCTTTGCTTTAGAAGATCAAGCCCTTCAGTTTTATTCTTCACAATAAGTGAGCCAAGAAGTCATGAAGAAAGTGCAGCTTGGTTATGGTTCTTATTGGGTTTTACTTGGAAGATTGGGATAAGGGGAACTAATACCTAGGCAAATTCAAGGAAAGTCACAGTCCACTGGAAAGGGACAAAAAGACTTAGGACTTTTGCATACGCCGGAAACATGCTCTGGAAATCCTGGAAACAGATGCCACCATCACTGTTGGATAGCAAATGCAGACTGCTGTTCTTGCATGTGTCTCTGTATGTTGCAGGTTGCAAACTTCGGCTGAGAGACTAAGAGGTAGTTCTTGCCAGTGTTTCAGTGACAATACAAAGGGCCGGAGACCAGAGCAAAAGGATTTAGGGGTTTGCCACTGACAGCGGCTAATGGGTGGAAAAGAATAGCATTTCCAAAGATGGCAGAGCAGTCAGATAATGCAAGTACTTCTCTATCGGAGTATCTCAGGCAATAAAGCTGCCTTCGGGACTAGGAGTGAGGTTTTTACTCTGTGTTAATGGAGCCAGCGCTAGATGCGTTAAAGAGTAGAAATGGGGCTGAGGAAAGGAACATGAAATTGAGCTAGCTTGATTTAGGGGGAACATTTCTGAAAAAAAATCAAATATTTGGGCAAAACCACCTTGATGTAGCAATTTGTTAGAAACTGTTAGAAACTGTACAACTGTAGAACTGGTTGTATACTAAGAGCATACCATCACAAGTTTCCTGGTCACATAATGAATGGCCTCCTATTGTTAGAAGCATGTCACTTTCCTATTTTTTTAAAAATCTGAGAACAAAAAACAAAACAAAACGAAAATAATTGGTGGTCCAACCATTGGTGAGGTGAGGTCACAACCACTGCTGATAGAGTTGAAGGGGAACTTAACCTGCCCTTTTATGTATCTACTCTACTGCATATGAAAAGTAGAACAAATAAAAAGATGATGTTTTTGTGAAGCCCTAATTTGGTGATGCCATTTAGTGATTTCCTTTCTATGCCAAAAAGAAAGGGTTACATTTCTGTTCATCCCCTTATACTTGCTCATATGATGTGGCAGACTGGGGAAAGGTAATTTAATCCCAAACAACTCTGGCATTGTTTAGAACAAAACACATCCCAAGGTTGATTCCACACGTTAACCCCCCCCCCTGCCCCAACCTAGTTAAATACATTGTACAAACAGGACCACCATATCTCAACATGAACCAAAATGGCCCAAGATGGCATATGTTAGAGATAAGTGACATCCTTTGGTTTGTGGGTCTGTCTGGTGTTTTTACACAGCTATTGAGAGCCACCTTCGAAAAGTGGATAAGGCTGGGATTCAAAATGAGCCTTATTCGGGAATGGGTGGGAGCAAGTCTTAAGTACTTACTTTGCCTCTTTAAAATCCCCCAACACAAAAGGAGCCAATGTTTTAGTCTACTTTGACAATTGGAAAAAAACTGTAGCAAATCACATGTGATCTAAAGGAGGTCTGTGTAGGTAGGAGGAAGGCAGTTGGCTGGACCTTGGATTTAAAAAGGCTGCTGCCTAAAACGCACCAGCATTAGTTTTGTGAAAGCTTATATTGCCATTGGTTCCCTCAGAGATAAAATGGGAAACATGAATATGATAGAATATTAACAATAACCCTGTAAAAACTGCAGCAATGAAATAAGTTTAAGGACATTATGTAAAAAAATTCTACATCATCGTAACACTGAAGGAGAAAAACTGAATCCTGTTTTCAAGAGAGAAGAGTATTTCATGGAACTGGATTTTCAACTTTGCTGTGTATTACAACAGAATTATACATATTAGAAGTAAAAAAAAAAATCATGTAAACAACTCCAGCCATATCAAGACATAAATAATTAAATGAAACATTGTGTTCCATCAAGAGGGGCCATTCTGTGAGCATAAGGGCTCCTTCCTAGCTAAAGAAGGGAAGAAAGGGATTGTCTTCATGGAACTTCCCATTCTTCTAAAGTCCCCTACACAAGCTCTCATTCTGCTCCAGTGGGAAACACAGAAGATGTAGGAAAACAGACGACTCCAGAGGTTCATCCCGTTTCCTCCTCCTTCCAGTGTGAGCAAAATTCCACTAAGGTCTGATCTGAATGTGACCTATTCAGTTGATGTATTCTTAAAACATACAATACTTCCATTCCAGTAGTTGAATATTTGCTATGTGTCGCAGTTACTCACAATTTATTTATTTATTTATTTGCCTACCACATTTCTATCTCGCCACAATCATATTCAGATTCTTGGTGGAATCATATGTGATTATCTTGATCTGGTTTTTCTGCTGGGAGATTCTAAACTAGACAGGATAGATATTTTTTTCTTAGCCTCCAACACCCTTACTCACAAATCATCCAGAACAGAGGAAGGCAGAAGTACTTAAAGGAGGGTATCATTCTGTATACTGATTTATATATGCATGCATGTGGGCATTTTTTTTTTTCAAAACTGGCAGGCTAGCTAGAAGCATTTTTTCCCCAGATTTTTGGTATGGTACACAGACTATAGAAATATTGTCAAACAATGTGATATAGAAACCTACTTATGGAAGTTAATCTAACTAGTAGCATGATCTTAGAATTTTTAAACTTCTGAAAACATTATTTTGATGTAAACTGCACCGTACTGATACAGCCAGTCTTTCAGATTGCACCATTATGTGGCATCAAATTTTGAGATTAACAGAAAATTACTTAAGTATTTAACTCTCAGAGTGAACATTGATTATGAGTAAAACATGTTATTCATGTACCATAAACTTTTCATAGGATTTGATGCTAAAGTTTTTCTGGCATGTCATGCCCTCTTTCTACACTTTACTTTAGGCTATGTGCCATTAATTTCAGCATGCTACAAATCTGAGAAAGTATATGGACTTTAGATAAAGGAGTTTTCACTTCCTTAAATATTTTTTTTCTCAACAGAAAGCCAATTAATAGTTAGCATGCTAGATTAAGATCACAGAGACTTCAAAAGCCTATTTAGCCTTCATGATACTTCTTGCACAGTTTGGAGCCTGGCACTTTTTCTAGGTTAAACTCGCTCACAGGTTGTTATGAAGATGTTACATGTCTACTGGAAAATTGTCCAAATCACCATAGTGGAGAAGAGCCATAGTAATAAATTACATCTCTGAACTGACAAATTATTTTTACAAGATAGCTATTACTAAAACATGCAAATAGTTCTTATGGAGGATGCAGTAGGTCAATCTTAAGACATGATAGCCCTCATAAATCCAAATAATATTCATATTCTTGGGTGATAAAAAACAGTGAGAAACAAGCATCCTGATTCTTGTTCAGACCTTTCTGTTCAAATATGAAGTTGCGAATCATTTCTGAACAAACTTTGCAAAACTCAGACCAACTCTTCTCTAATACAGCATCTTGTTCCACATGTGATAATGGCAGACATGGGATTATATAAAAAGCATGCTATGAAAACAACCACAAATGCAAGATTATTAATGGAGAGGGGCCTGCTGAAATTCCTACGGGCATGCAGCACATACAGATGAGGTGGTCTTTGTACTGTTAAAGGCTGCCTTCCTTCAACAAAAGTCCTTTGGAGAAGTTTGGCAATGGTGGTAAAGCTGAGGCAAGTGGATGGCAGGGTCAGAGAAGAGTGAGTGAGAAGACTCATTCACTTCATCTTTTCCCCTCCTCTCATTGTTTTGCACATGCACATGCACATGCACACACGACACACCCACACCTGCCTCTCTCCCACAGCAGGCTTTTCGGAAAAGGATGGATCATTCTTGTGAGAGGCCTTAATTAATAGTTTAAAGGACTTTTGAGATCAGATGGAGGGCCACATGAAATTAGCAGTGGACCAGAGATTGCCCACCCTTACATGTTGAGTCTCTATTGAAAAAATATTGATCCCACAGTTGAACCTGGTATTCTTCTGAAATAACAACATAACCTTTGCCATTTGATGGCATGAAGCAGGTATGGATTCACCATGCCATTATCTTAAAACACATTTTTACTGGCAGAGCCAGTCTTCAGTTGATAAAACTTACATCTAAATACTTCGGTTTTGCTTTATTTAAACTGGATTTAGCTCAATATTAATTAAATGTCAAGTGGGAAATTTTCAGTCACAAGGGAGACTGCTAAAGGACATGCACATTTATGTAGGGCTATTTCTTTGGGAAGAAGTTGGTTTGTGTTAATTCAACGGTTCAAAAATCTGCTTCATATACAAGCTTACTGCAGCTGCTTATATTCAGTAGCAACTTGTTTGTATTTGCAGTGGGTGATTGTATCTCCGCTAATGAGTAACCTGATGAACCACCACAAAATGATTACTTTTATTTTGTCAGTAACTTTTCAAAGTTTCTAATATATTGCATAAACATAATGAAAGTACAGCTTGCCACTATCTAGAAAATAACTGAATAAGAAATAAGCAAACTATAATCTCACTATGAATCTGCAAGGTTTCAGGCTAAACTAAGTAGTATGTTAGCTTTTCCCAATCTGGAATTCTCCACTGTCATGGCTTCAAATTCTGCGAGTTGCATTCCCAACAATACTGGAGAATTCCAGATTGGAAAAGGCTGATTTATAGTTCAGAGTTCATCAGAATTCATTATAAAGCTTGTTTATTTTTCCCTTAGACCACAGAAAAGCATCCACCATACACACTGCGCTAAATCTGAAGCACTCATCTGGAGGTCTCACTGTTTTGAAATATTCTAAAGGTAGCAATGGACATTTTCATATTGCATGATATTGTGAAACAAACTAATACAGTGTCAAGGCTATGCAGTTGTATTAATGTACAAAAGACTAGTGGATATAATTATGGACTAATTTTTAAACTTTAAGTTAGTAAAGAGAATGAGTCACATGTGAAAAGATTCTGCCTATAAAAAGTAACAACTTGTGTACTGAGTTTTTGCTTTACAAAAATATTGACATAATCCATGAGTTATTCCAGTTTGCACCAATTTTTGTTAAAAAAAATACTATTAAATTTTCACTCGCACCTTTAATGCAACCAAAAGCACCATCAAGGATACTTTTAACGTAAGAAAAGATACTTCCTATAATCATGCCCAGATTCCTATATGCAAAACTATTCTTTTGACAGTTAGCTGGCTTGGATATAAGGCTAAACTGTAGTTTAGCTGTACAAAAGTGAGCCACAGTAAACTTTGGATTTATGTTTTTCCCTTCCTTTTTTGGTGTACTTGTGAGTAGTATTGAAATTGTAGATTAATTTTAGCTTGCCTGGCTACTCAAGGACAGGTAAAATGTTATCCATCATAATTATGTGTAGTTGGAAAAACTAACTAACCTTAAAGTTGAAACCGTTTGTTTCAACTAACCTTAAAATGGCAAGTGAAATGGCACTTCATCTAGGATAGAAGTGGATGCTTCTGATCTTGTTAGATGCCAGGCCAGATGACAGAAGGTGGGGTAGCATGTAAATCCAAGGCTCACTGAAACACATTTTTGTGAAACTGAAACACAATGTTGTATTATGTCCAAGTATAATGAAATGGGTTTTGACCCCTTCAAGAAAATCTTGCACATAAGGTAGATTACTGTAACTTACAGTATTTATAAAGTATGTAGTTTATATACTTACAAACTAGGGATTTTTTTGCTTAAATAGCATTGCCTATAATTGTAGAAAGTACAATGTATTCTTCCCAACTTCAGTAGGATAGGTTACCCATTTTCTTCTCTTCAAACCACAATATTACATTAATTTTGCAGTTACACAATATTTGGCACTAAAAGGTTATAGCATACTGTTATGCATTATCACACATTCTGAATATATTCATACACAGTAGATTAAAACACCTATTCTTTTTTAATGCTGTTCTGAACATAGTCTTCACAGGATTTAATATATGGGATGTATACCTTTTTGGTATTTTTCCATCTCCCTCTCTCCCCCTTTCTTTTGTTTTTTGTTTTTTGTTTTTGCAATTGAAACTTAATCATGATTATCATTTAATTTACATTTTTAATAACCACCAAAACTCTCAATTCTTTCTGAAAGCTGAGGAGGGAGGAGGGAATCATCTGCATAGAATTTCTGTTAAAAAATACCCTGAAGTTGTACATAAAATATTGATTTCTGTTAAAAAAAGGAAATAAAATTTAATAAAATAAAAATGAATAGTTCTTTTGATTATAAATAGAATTCTAGATTAGAGAAAAATTATTAATGCCTTTTTAATGTCTTTTATTTGAAAATTTTTTATCTATGCAAGATAACTATATTAATTTCTTTCATAGAAACTAGAATTCAGGTAACAGTAACATTGCCTTGTATGAATTTAGTTCTTCTGACATTTTTTTCAAAACTGCTGCTTTATTTTGTAAATAAGTATGCAAACATACTCAGCATGAAAACATATATAGGGATTTTTCTAAAAAGAAAAAAGAAAGAAAAAAACCACCACTCACTGGTGTGTTGGATGTCACTCATTCAACCCTTCCTGTCTTATGTTTAAATTCCGTGTAATGCACTTTAAAATCAGAGTCAACAGACTAAGTCTATTTCTCAGTCAAGAATAATTGATTCTTTGAGGTTCTTGGATGCTGCTGCTTTTAGGTTTACTGAGATAGACTGTGGTACAGTGGATCAAATGATAATCATGATGGTAGTCAGACTAAGGACACTGCTATAGCTTCCTGATCTGTTGTAGAATGAAATTAAGTTATTGCCACGGCCCTATTATTACCCTTTTATTTGGATGTATCATAGCCGTTGCACTGAGTTTTCTTTATTCGTTATATTTATAGTGTTGTTTCATATTCCAATCGCTCCTGTATAAGGGCGTCATCTTTATACTGTAGTCGTGGAGGAGCAGGAGAACATTCGAAAGCTAAAATGGCCTTTCTGAGGCTCCTGTCCAATACATGTCTTTCCCATGCTGGATACCTATTCCTGAACAAATCAATTTTAATGACAGATTCTTCAATCCTTGGTGGTCGGGATGAAGGAGTTGAAGGTGCAGTTGGTCTCACTTGAAAGACAGGCACACACCCATCTCTCTCAGCAAATTTCTGATCCCGGTCACTTGTGACACTCCGGTTATTAGAAATAGACCTTAAAGTACTTGATGCTACTTCTGCAGGAAGAGTGAAGGCAGCTACAGAATCCTCACCAGCAGAGCTTGGTGACTGCCCAAATCGTGGTCCATTGGGGTGAAAGAAGGCATAGTACATCAGCATAAAAACAATGCCAGTTAAAAAGCTGCTGAACACCACACACAGCGCCGGTATGGCAAATGCATCAGAAATCATAGGAACCTTGTTCAGATACCAAAGAGCACTCAAGGCGGTGTTTTCCAAAAGAATCACAAAATAGTAAATGAAAAGCCTACAACGTGTCCTTCCCTCCTTGACGTTGAACCAACTAAAGATATAAATTATTCCAACAACCATGTCAAACACAATCTCTTCCCACTTAGTAATGCAGAACTCTGTTTCACAATGGACAATCCAGAAAGTCATGATACACCAGTGAAGGACTATGAAGATTCCAAAGTATAGTTGAAAAACAGAGGCAAAGAGAGCAAAAGTAATCACCCTGGCGGCTATTGTGAAAAAATGCCAACAAAATTGAATAATTACAGCCATATAACTGATGGGTTTCTTGTCATCCCGGGAATCACGAAGAGCTTTTTGATATGAAGCCAATGCCCATGCCAAAGACACAAGAGATGCTGCAGCAGTAAGACCTATAGAAAAAGGAAGGGGAATAAATATAGGACATGTCATTAAGGAAGAGACACAGATGAGAAATTTTACAAAACATGCATAATCTCATTACACTACTGGTAGCAAGGTTTGTAGCAGTTCCAATAACTGTGTGTGTGTATGTGTGATCATGTGTGTGTTTTCTTTCGATGGACCTATCAAACAAAGGATTACACTGGCAGATGATGTCAGATAAATGAAATTACCAGGCCCACTTGCAGTAGTGGATGGAACTATTTTGTAACAGGAATTTAAAGGTGGAGTGGAATTTTTAACCACTGAAAATGGTATTATATAACAGTGTGAAACACACACACACACACACACCCATCCCCAAAAGACTCAGAATTCAATTAAAGATGTACTATGTGCTATCCTTCAACAGATGAATAGTGGGACAACATTTTATAGAAAAATATCTGAAGATTAAGATGGACATTTGTTTGAAATCTTCACCTTTTGGCATGGGCATAAACTTATTTAAATTCCTCATTCTGATGGGCTACCTTTCTCTGATGGTGACCACTAGATTCAATTCAGATTCCTCTTTTGTGAGAGGAAACATACTCAGTTTAGTGATAATAAATGCATACATGTGCAAGTGAAAAATGCTTTCTCTTATAAATTCAAATACAGTGTCCTAGCATGCACAAATAATGGACAATATACAGTATTTAGTATTCAGTTAAGATGCAGAAAACCAAAATAATAATTGACTGACTTACTTATATACTGGAAGTATATTAAACACAGAATAAAGAGTTGGAAAGGACTCAGTGCAGAAATTCAAGATAAGCATCCCAGACAAATGGCTATCTAGCATCTGTGTCATGTTCACTGTTTCAATGTGCCTGGTACATCGTAACACTTCACATGTCATTTGCTACTCCCGTATTTGATTTGTAACCCTTCACGTGTCAGCTGTTAATTGCGTGTTTGATTGCAGGGAAGGGAGGCTTCCATACCCCGGACTGTTATCTCTGGGCTGAGGGAATGGAATGTGTTTGGGTTTTCTCAAATGCTCAAGGTTGCTTTCCCAGGGATGGTGAAGACAGTTACTGGCACCTGGGTGTGTGTGTGTGTGTGTGGTTAGAACGGCTGGGTGGGGGGAGGTCTTACGTTTTGAGCCGAGGGTTCTTAATTTGTATTTGGCGCGCTTTTGCTCATTCTCAGCTTTCTCTGTACTTGCATACTAATCCTTCAATAAACCAGATTTCATAAAGTCTACTTGTGAGCCTGGGTTTGTTAGGTTAGGCAACCATTACAATCTGCTTGACAACATCCCACCTCTTTTCAGGATAGGTGGTTCTACTATTCCTACTGATGAGAAGATTTTTTTCTAACATTCGGTCATAATCTACCTTCCTGTAACCATTATGCCATATTCTGCAATGAGAAAGAACAGGTCTTGTCTTTCTTCTCACAGCATTTTCTCAGGTATTTGAAGAGAGCTATCATTCTCACAGCCTCAGTGATCTTTTCTTAAGGCTAAAGACACACAATCTTCAGTCTGCTTTCATAGAATAGAATAGAATAGAATAGAATAGAATAGAATAGAATAGAATGGAATGGAATGGAATGGAATGGAATGGAATGGAATGGAATGGAATGGAATGGAATGGAATAGAATAGAATAGAATAGAATAGAAAACTTTTATTGCCATTCCACTATTCACAAAGGTGCGCATTAAAATGAAATTCCGTTGCAGTTGGCTCACAAAAAAATAATTACTGTAATACATAATATACATACTTGCCATTCCACTCCCCTAATCATTATCCCTAATAAATAATACAGTCCTACATACAGCATGTGCCACAATGAAATGAGAGGGGATTATTAAGAGTCCAGGAGTCTAACAGCCCAGGGGACAAAACTATTACCTAATTAGCCATTCTGCATCGAATGCAGTGGACCCTTTTCCCAGAGGGCAGCAAGGAGAACAAGCCACAATGGGGTGGGAGGGGACACTGACAATATTTCGGGCTCTAGATGGACATCGTGTATGTGCCATATCCTGAACAGGAGGAAGTGAAATCCCAATTATCCTCTCTGCTACCCTCACCACCCTCTGCACAGGCTTCCTATCTGAGGCACTACAGCCTCCAAACCAGATTGAAATACAGCTGGACAATACACTCTCTGTGGTGCCTCTATAGAAAGTGAGGAGGACGGGAGGTGGAAGATGTGCCGGTATGGCAAATGCATCAGAATCACCCTTTCTGAGGCTCCTGTCCAATACATGTTGGGACACATCCATCTAAACTATTCTAGTTCTTGATCACCGTTATTGCCTTTCCCTGTAACTGTTAAAATTCCTCTGATTTCTACTGAAAGTGCAGTACACAGGACTTAACATAATACATAACACCCAAGGTGGATCAAACCAAAGCAGAGCAAGACAGAATGATCATTTACTGTGGTTTGGGAATTATGTTTGTCTTCATGCAGCCTGAATTTGCATTTGTCTTCTTTTGCAGCCATGTCACACCACTGGCTCATAGTCTGTGCTCAGCTACCATTCTACTTTTTTCTAAAGTAGTATTAATCAGATTGTTTATAACTGTGCTGGATACATCCGGAAAAAGGATTATGAGTGCTACTAAACTATGCGGTGGATGAATGGCCAAGGCATATATGGGTGAACTTTGTCTTTGATTGGAAACTGAATCTCCATTGGTCCACAGTCCCTCTGCTTCCCATGCTTAAGTTAAATCACAAGAAAAGTCTTTAAGAGTAATTCTCTAATTCATGTTAAAGGGGAGTTCTGCTTGTGAGAAACTGCTTCAGAATTTCACTTTTCCCTGAAGAAACTGAGATAAATTGTCATAATTTCTTCAGGAAAAGTGTAATTCTCTGTGGCTTCTCTGCCATTCATTTTTCAGAGAATTTCAGAGAACCATTTCTGTTCAGCTTTCATCCTGTCAAAGTTATTGCATCTCCTATCACCGGAAACTCCCCATGTTGGCCATGAAGTCCCATCAGTTGTACCCTTGGCATAAATTTACCATCTGGTGAGGTGAAACATGTAAAAATCTTTCATGTAAGCTTGTGTGCATGTATTCACACAATATTCTATCACTGGCTATGCAACTGAATGGAAGTGAAACAACACAGGAATCAGGCTTGATTTGATTCATAAGCAGCAGAGGTGAATATGTTCAAGTACTTGAGACAGAAGAATCCAGTGCTGTTTCTGGTTCCTCTGTTGCAATACTCTGAAAAGCTACCTCACCTGTTGTCTCTTGCTAAGTAATGACTACCTTGTCTTGGAGCATTAGAAGCCTGCAGGGCTCTCTGAGCATTTGTGGCATCCATGTCCTGATGGGTGATATACCAAAAGATCTTGCTTGTGCAAAAAGCCAACCTATTAAAGATGAACCATGTTTTGCTTTAGTATAATTTTTAGAAAGCAGAAGTCCCTCTTCCCTTAACCTGTTTCCCTCCTCATTGGCCACAACATATTTGAATTTTGCAGGTGAAATCTGTTCCTCAAAAAACTGATAGCTAATTCCAGACAAGATTATAAATATAGAAAACTGAGATTGTGTGCAAAAACGAGAAACTGTAATTAGCTACCAACTGTAAGTTGGGGAAAGATACAGAACCAAAATGTCAGTAGAGACCACCAGTTACTGTCACATACTATACTGTATAGGGGTGAAAAAGTTGAAAAAGAGGGCAAGGGAAGAACACTGGAAGGCTCTTGATGTGGAGAAGTATGGTAGAAAATCAATGGGAAGAATGGGTTGAGATATTAGGAGACAGGATGTTGTACCCTAAAGGTTTTGAAGAGAGAAACAGCTAGCCTTTGTGGTTGGGTAAACAAGGAATGCAGAATCTGTTATCACTCCAAATCCACCACCTACTCACTCTACTTCAGGAGGGCCAGGCCTAATCCTAAGAATAAACAACTTCTGTGTAATATTTCAGCCTCAGATCTCTATTCATTGAAGTTTTGTTGACTATTAGTGTTGTATTTGAAAGGAACTGTAGAGTAAGACTAATAAGAGATGTCCTAGGTGAGCAATACAATGTATAAGGAAATATTGATCCAAAAATCTTGGACGGATGCACTAAAATATGACATGGCAAAGCAATTTAAATTAGTGCTGTATTGTTTGCATTTTTGTTAAAAATCAAACAACTACCCAAACACTGAAGTACTAAAAAGATGCATGAGTATTTCAATAAGAAAGGACTCTTTTTGCTAATGAGTATGGTATACATCAATACATGTATTTTGCTGAACAGAAGAAAAGGATGTACTGGCATAAGTCTTATCTCTGTCAATTCAATTTGGCAGCTATCCATAAAAAACACCAGGGTACTATTGGAGATTACTATGAAAATAAAAGTTACCTTCAACTTATATCCATCAATTAACCCAGAATAAATGTCTTACCTACTGATTAGTACTAACACAAATGTAGGTACAAAATGTATTATTAGAAGACAAAATCATTACAAAATAACTAGATCCAAAGACAGGATTGTTCTAAAAAAGAACGAAGTTTTATTTTGATAGCGCTCCCATAAGTAAGCATTTCATGAACCAGGCTGTATATTCTATTCTTACTAATTCTGCAAACATATATTTCTGTCTAATTCAATTTTGTTTAAGATTATAACAATACACTTGACTTTCAATAACAAAGGGATGAAAGAATTCCTGTATACTTTGTTCATAAAAAGTAATGTAAAAAAGCAGGTGGCAATGAACTCTAGTCATTAATGGTCTCATAAATTAGTTGGGCTCAAAAGCTAAATAAGATCAGATCTAAACTTGGAGTTTAGCTTAGCCTGGGTAGTTGGAAAAAAAATCCTAGAAAATGATGAAGGCAAACCATCTTGATATTACAGGTAGTCTTCGGTTAACGGTCACTCATTCAATGACCGTTTGAAGTTATGACAGAGCTGAACAGGTGGTACTTATGTCTGGTCCTTGAAGTTCCTGCTGTCCCAGTGGCCCTGTGGTCAGGAGATTCAGGTGCTGGCAACCGGCTTGCACTTACGACGTCCTGCATCTTGTAATCACCATTTGTGACCTTCCCTGCTGGCTTCCCCTAAACAAAGTCAGTGGAGAAGCCAGCAGGAAAGGTTGCAAGCTGCTCCTGTAAGTCACTCCTGCTTCCTCCGCCTTTTTTCCGAGGAGCCTGGCTACGGAGTGCAAGATCCCAGCAGCACTTGCAACGGGCCACAGCTTGGTTTAGGGCTTAGCTTCTGGGGATGATATTTTAAAGGCTTCATACCTGCTAGGCCTTATGGAATGAAATGAATTGTTGTATATTTAGTTATGTTTAGATCATAACTATGTCAATAAAGAACCATTACTTGGAACATTATGCTTAATATATGGGAAACTGGTAAGGTGTTTTTTGATTCTGAAAGAGGGAAATGAAAGAAACATGAACAAATTCAGCTCCTCCTGGAATTACAATTGTGCTTTTTTTTTTTGATTTGCAAAAAAAAAAATCTTTTATGCTCTTTTTTGGCATCTATTTTAATACTTCAATCATTATTTATAAAATCTTATATCCAATGTTTTGGATATCTCCCCAATTTATTTTGGCAGAATATTTAAAACTCTTGAAGATCGGAGTCAAACTGCACCAGCATTCTGCTTCTCGGCACTGCGGTGAATAGTACAGCCGGAGTACTCGTCAACTTTGGCTCCATGATTTAAATGATTTATATAAATTTGTTTTATTTGAAACCATAATGGAAGGACACAGCTATCTAATGTCCAGCTAAATAGTTATCGTGAATACATAAATTGTTTTGTTATTAGTGTTGATGTATTATTACTTAAGGAGTAAGTCACAAGGCACTTGTTAAGCACCAGCAGAGTCAAAAGGTCAGGCATCAATTGTTCTCTGGTTAAAATGTGAAAAGGTCAAAAGATTAAGTGTTGGATGACCTAGATGAAATATATATAAAGGAAGCTGTCCTTGTTTTGTGCTTGCTTGCTTTGAAATTTGCCTGGACTTGCCTGCCAGCCCTGCCTAGCCCGGTGTGTGATGGTGAGAATGTAACTGTGCTGTTTTATGTATAGAAGATTTTTGAGCACTTCCAGGGATCTGTAAGAAAACTTTTATACTCTCTGTCTGTATGAATACAACTGTATTTGCTGTAATGCCTGGTGTCGTTACTGGTCTCTCATGCCCAATGCTTTCCGGTACTCTGCACATGCACCAGAACACACACACCAACAATCTGTAACTCAGAAACTATCAAGCATCTTATCCCATTTTACTAAATTGCCTCAGGAGATTTCTTTGATTCTCATGATGGTTCACGGGCCCAACCCTGGTTTCTTCTACTAAGTTATAGAGGCATAGGAAACTGCCCTATCCCAGTGTTACTTCCTATCCCTACTCTCCAAAAGGTCTTTAATTTGGTTCTGAGGATATTTAGCAGTGACAGTGTCCAAACAACTTTTTATTATTATAACTATTATAGTAAAGGTAAAGGTAAAGGTTTCCCTTGACATTAAGTCCAGTCGTGTCCGACTCTAGGGGGCGGTGCTCATCTCCGTTTCAAAGCCAAAGAGCCGGCGTTTGTCCGTAGACACTTCCGTGGTCATGTGGCCAGCATGACTACACGGAACGCCGTTACCTGCCCACCGAAACGGTACCTATTAATCTACTCACATTTGCATGTTTTCGAACTGCTAGGTTGGCAGGAGCTGGGACTAGCAACGGGAGCTCACCCCATCACGCGGATTTGAACTGCCGACCTTCCGATCGGCAAGCTCAGCAGCTCAGCGGCTTAACCCACAGCGCCACCGCATCCCACTTATAACTATTATAACTAGGTATTTATTATTATAATTTGGTATGTCACTGACATCATCTGATTCAATTGGGGCTGTGTGTAATTCTGACCTTTGTAAATACTTGATGGTTTCAGTCTCTCTGGAAGTGTCCTGACTTGACCAAACCCCAAATCAAGATTGAAAAACAACAGAGGTCTGTTGTCCAATAGGGTAGCAAAGAAAAAAGATACAATATAAGATTATCTTTTTCATCAAAGAAAACTATGGGGTTCAGCCAAATACAGAGCACACATGTGGTTGTTACACAGAATAGTGTAAGGAGAATTAACTTAAAAACCTCCACATTAATTGTAGCTTCTGCTTATAAATAAGTATAGAAATAAATATTTACCCAGTTATAACATGTATATAAAGAAGAGCTATTTATTAACATAGCCCACTTGAATTGTAAGACCAATATATTTGTTTTATTAAAAAAAATAACTATATGTAGAAAAGTTTATGAAACTGCATTCTGATTTATCAATGAAATGTATTGTGAAAAAAGGAAAACAGAATGTTACTTCATCAAATTCTGAAAAATTAACTGTAATATATATTAACCACTAGGTGACACTGCAGGACAACTTAATTGATATGTTCATGGGCTTCTTTGTGTGTTTTGCTTTTGGCTTATATTTGTTATAATACTTGATTTGTTACAAATTTGTTAGCTGTTTAATTCTGTCCTATTATCAGATATAAGTGAATAGGGCATGATAGCCGATTAAGTGTTTCTGAGGTTGTGAAAGCAAGTTGGTACGTTTTCTTAGTTAACATTCTTAGACTGGTATGCGGACGTTTGGAGCACAGATCATACTTGAGGAAAATATTCAACCACAGAGAAAGTAGTCAGAGATCTTATTTACAATGCAGATTTAGACCTGAGAAAGGAAAATGGCACAGTTGTGGGGTGGGGGTGGGGGGAACAATAAAAGAGAAGGTAAGAGTCAGTGAGAATTATTTAGAAGAGATTTTTGAAACTGTACTTTTCCAGCTGTCTACTAATCTTCCTACTTAATATGGATATTCCACATTTTCTAATCCACGAAGTATTGCTGAAATAGGCTAACAACATTTCAGTCAAAATAGGCAGTCAAAACAACCAAGTAATTGGAAGAAGCAATCGTGCAGCATAGCGCTAGGATCTTAAAGAATAAACCTGAGTATGCAATTGAGAAAATAAAATACCAAACCCACAGCCTTCTAGTGATATGTAGATATGGACATAGGAAATGAATGTTTCATTTTCAAATTCTTTTGTATGCCAGTATGGCACAAGACTTGGTGCAACTGTTTTTATTTTCCATCCCTTGTTCTAAGCAAATTAAAGTTTCCTACTTGCGATGGAGCCTTTTAACAGCAGACCATTCAATTTTCAAATTTTCTTGTTCTCATTTTTATAACTGTTCACTATTGAAAATCTTAATTCATACAACTTATTAAATATAAGTTTCTGGTATTATGGACAGCCATCGGAGCAAGGAGAGTTTCCTGCTACATTTTTTAAAACTGGAAGAGAAGTCAGTCAGCTTTTAGAACGTTAAGCCTTTTTTGTGCCTGTTTCTAAACTTCACCTGTGATTCCTTCTCTCAGAAATACAGAATTATTAGAATATAATATTCTGATTTTTAAAAAATCTATTTATCACATTGAAGTACCCCAAATATATGTCTATCATGCAAGCATGAAGTAAAGCATTCTCATTCGTAAATTCCACTGAACGTTAGTCAGAATATTAGGAAACTTTAATGGCCAGCCAATAAAGGCCAATGTACGTGCAACATCAGATGTATTACTCTTTCAGTTTTATGATTTGATGATATATACATTCTGGAAATATCATAGCACACATTTACATGTTTGCTTGCACAAGAATATCACAGCAAATATTGAGCAGTTGTACAGAAAGCTTCGCTGTGCACCATCCAAGCTTCTAAATGTCAACTGCATAGTCAAGGCTTCTTCCTTTTGTTATGTCATTGGGGCTCTTTTTGAGTTCAACAACTCAGTGCTGGGTTCCTCTCCATTTACTTAGAGGGATAAATCTCCCTTTAATATTGCTCTGAAAGCTAATTCAAAGAAAATTCAAAATAATTATTTAAAACCAACCTAGATTTATTTCAAGCATCTTTCAAGATGCCACCTTAAAATTATCATTATTACTTTTAGTAATCAAATCTGGAGAAAGCTATTTCATATACTGATTTACTTGGTGTTAGTGTCCTTCTTGTGTTTGTTTTTCAACATCTGCTTGGAAGCAAGAGGTCATGGACCTATTAATTAATGTCAGGAATGGAATAAAATAAATTATATGCAGAATCCAGTTGGGGCAAATGTGCTTCTAGTGCATCCAAAGCATAAGGGATGATTCTAGCTAGTATCCATTCTCATCCAAACAAAAAATAAAAAAGGGTGGGATGGGGGTAAAATGAAATTCACTTTATAAGCGGTTTAAAAGACAGAGCGGGAAGGGGAAGATGATGATTAGATTTTTATCCCAGCTATATATTTTGGTCAACTCAAGGCAGGGAACATACCTAATACTCCTTCCTCCTCCTATTTTCTCCACAACAACAACCCTGTGAACTGAGTTGGGCTGAGAGAGAGGGACTGGCCCAAGGTCACCCAGCCGGCTTTCGTGCCTAAGGCGGGACTAGAACTCACAGACTCCTGGTTTCTAGCCCAGCACCTTTGCCACTACACCAAGTGATAGTTCATTAACAGAGTTGAAGAGTACAGTTTCCTTTTCTGATACTTCCTGAAGTATCATGCTGAAGCAAGAGCAACACCTATCTGTCTGTCATCCAGACCTGATTGATATTAAAAATTGAAGTGAAAATTTACTAGATCAGGAGATCAATCTTTTAAAGTAGACTGCAAAACGGAGTCATAACCTGGGAGTTGGAACAACTCTTAACTTGAGTTTGGAACAAGACTTGTTCCGGTAGGCAGACTGGGGAGAATTCACATGGACAGGATCTGTTTTTGTTTCACTTTTAGCCTGATGTAAAAGATGCATACATATACATATACATATACATATACATATACATATACATATACATATACATATACATATACATATACATATACATATGCATATGCATATGCATATGCATATACATATACATATACATATACATATACAATCTCTGAAATGTTTTTTTTGTACCAAAGTGAATGAGGCTCAGTCTGCTACTTGATTACCACTCTATGTTTTAATTTTTTAAAAAAATATAATCTGAGGGATCATTTTGTTGCTATTAGGATTATACAATGGAAAGTTGGATAATCCATCTTGACCTACTGAAGTATTATCAATAGATCAGAATCTATATTTTGTACTGAAACCATAATGTCACAGTAGATTCAAATCTACCTTTTTATCAAAAGACTATTAAGGCATGTTTTTATTATCTGCCTTTCAATGTCTGTTTATATTCTATTGTGGTTTTCTTGGTTCAGCAGGAAACCAATGAAAACCTTGAAAATTATTTCTGCTTTCTCGGACTAAAACTGAAATGCAAGGTTTCAGTCAGTCTTACTTTACATTCCTGCTTGAAACCCTAAACTTGACTATGACTTGATAATGCAGCTTAGGACAATGAAGAAGCATGATTTAATAAAACTTATACTGTGTTCTCTTGTACTGTTACTATAGGTATAATCTGTTCCTGCAACCCACTGGGTCAAGAAGCAGTGTGCAAATTAATTAGCATTTAGATAGTATAAGAAGATTGATTTGCAAAACAGAGACTTGGTTCAGATGTACTCTATATACTGTACTTGCATATAAACCCATTTGCAGATAAGCTGACCCTCAACATTTTTGTATGTTTTGATTTTCACAATTTTCACCTTATCCACAGGTGGCACATTTTTCATGGCATTTTGGTTAAAAATTTGAGGGTCTGCTTATCTGCGGATGGGCTTATATGTGAGTAGATACAGGATATATGGGTACTTTCAAAAAGTATTAGTGTACATACTTGCGGATAAGCCCATCCACGGATAAGCTGAACCCAATTTTGGGGGTGTATTTTGGCAACTAAAATTCTTAGTTTACCTGTGAGTATATATGGTACATATTTTGGCTTATTAAATCATAATAATACTCTTTCCCCTCTTCTTTTTCAGGACACCATAAGTACCCAAAATTCTTCTACTAACTATAGTTTCATATTTCATACTTTCATACTTCAGACGAGACCTATAGTGTCCAGAATAAGCCAAGATCTTAAAATAGTTGCCACCTTATTTTATGGTACTGATCCCCCACCTCCCAGTAACTGTAGTCCTCCAATTTGGATATAATGGAAATTCTGATTTATATTTATATTTATATCCATCTTTTATCCAAGTCTCAAGGTGGGGTACATAAAACCGCTGCTAATTCTTTCCCATAATGGCCCTGGGAGGTAAGTTGGATAAAGAGAGAACAACTGACCCCGAATCACCTAATCGTAAACCCACACTTAACTATTACATCACACTGGATGATTAATGGAAATTATCTTACTTATTAAATGTGCAGAGATGGGCCAGTGTGGACAGATACAAAGCCTGCTAAGCCAGGATATATCTGTTTGAACCAGTCCATAAATAACAAGTTAAAACTTAGCTGAGTGAGTTTTTGTGGAACTGAGGTCAGGACTGAATTGGGAAATGATTACTCTATTCAAAAATGACAAAGTATATATCATAAAATACAGCTCTAGCAGTGCTCAGGAGCTATAATTTTTTTCCTTATAATTATAGCTTCAGATTTGATATTCTTGTGGGAGCTCTTCTCTTTAGCTAGCAATATCTATTACTTTACTTATTTTAAACCATGGTAAACCAGCCCTGCCTGAGCTAACTTTTGATATAACTCATTATAGACAAATAAGCCCCATATTATCTTGCTTGAAAATGTGACTTTGTACATTATTAAAACATTTTTAAAATGGTAAGGGTAAAAATCTACTTTCATGCTGACAAACAGAGAAATGAAATGAGGCTGTAATAAAGGCCAAAATAAACAATAGTCTACCCACTGAAAGATTCTACTCATTTAGTCAGGTATGCTAAAACCACAAATATACTTTCACTTTTATCACAAGAAATTTCTAAGGAATGCTACATCCTTACATTTTAGAATGAATGTTCATGAGTGTAAAAGAAGATCATCTTGGGTATGTATTGTAAATTGTGACAAGGGGCTCACTTATTTTATTTTTTTAAGAAATATTTTTAATATCTTAGAGAATGAGCCTACTAAACTCCTTTTTAGAATGGAAGCATCTTCCCATCTCCTGCTGTAAGGTCTCTCCATTATTTTGTACTATTATAGTATGTGTATGTGTACACACACACACACACACAGAGAGAGAGAGAGAGATAGTTTTTGAAGAGAACACATCCGCAGATTTGCCAGGCATATCCAAAAATTCCTTCCCACCCCGCCTCCAATGTCCCAATTGTATATTTAACAAGGACTACAAGATCACCTGGAAGGCACATGATGAAGCCATCTCAGGTATGTAGGCGTATATGTATTTATCTCACTATTTATCCCATTTATACCCTGTCACAATCATAAGTAGACTCTTGGCTATAACACACAATAAATAACAATAACAATACAAAATACAAAACTTATAATGAAAAAATACAAAAACGTGCATCCAGGCAGCATCTGATGCCAGGCAGCATCTGGCATCAGCCCCCAAACACCTTGCATTTTCAGCTTCTAGGAGGTAACCAGAGTCAGGACCCAAATTTATGGGTCAGTTTGAATTGCCTTACATGGAAACTACCCAATACTGTTATGGACATTGCTGATGCAGAGAGAGCTCCCCCCCTCTATCAGCAATGTCCATAACAAATATCCACAGAAAGCACTAATTTTGTTAAGTCTTCTAAAAGTGAAGTTCAAAAATGTCAGTTTTATTTTTACATCAAACCAAGTATGTAATCTAAGGTGTGTCAGAACCTGAACATGTAAAAATTCCTTACCAAAGCCAATTAAATGGGAATTATAGAATTCTACAATGTGATAAAGGGTTTGAAATAGTTTTACATGTTCAGGTTCTGATACACCTTAGATTACATATTTGGTTTGATGTAAAAATAAAACTGACCATTTTTGAACTTTACTTTTTTACAATAAATATACTCAACTAGAAAATAGGATCGATTTTATCCTTTTGCCTAATTTGCATTTGGTACTACATGTTAGGTTGCTGGCTAACACATAGTTTTGAAATTAAAGGAAGATATTAAGACTTGCATATCTAAGTGAAGAGTTGTTAATGCAAGTGCTGACTAATTTTTAAAATATATTGCAATATGTATCTGGCAATCTTTCCTATTCTTACAGTTTGATGTGCAGGTGTCCATTTACTACAATGGATAAATAATGGTGACATTATAAAGCCTATTTCTCATTCTTCCTATGTTGAATAGAATCTTGCACATAGAAAAAATACAATTAGGTCAAGTCACACATTAACATATATCAGATAAACCTGATTTGGAATGCTAAATGTGATACAGATGCTATATGAAAGCTAAAACTGATTTCTCACTTTGTGACTTATAACCAGAAGCTAATTCACATGGTAATATTTCTGTGTTTGGTGCTAATGAGAAGGTATATAAGTCACAGTGAGTAATGACTCAAGTATTCAAGATTCAATTATCACCATACGTTAGAAAGAAGAACCATAATGTGGCATATACAGCAATTCTGTATTCTGGCAATCAGACACTAAGATAATGTTTTATGTTAATGACAGGAAACAACAGTTTAAAAAGAAGTGAAAAGTTGTCCTTAAAAAAAATAGAACGTTTAACATACAATTTAACATTTAATATAGATCTTAAAGTGATTTTAATTTAATTTTGTCTTGTAACAAAAGAACTTGCTACATATGACACAAATTAAAACATTCAACATGACTAATGTAAAGACACCATGATAATGATCTCATGCATTAACATTTAATACATTCTTTCTCCTGAAATAAACAGCGACTGGGATGGTTGCTGAGGTTGAAAAACACTGACTTAGCCCTACAGGAGCTGCCTGGAACAATCCAGTCAAACTTCCAAGATACAGAATGTTTGTCCTGTGCATGAAACAAAACACATTTTCCATTTTGTGAATTCTTCTCCCACTTTTGTTGGAGAACAACCCAATATTTTGTTGAACAACCCAATATTTTGTTATCTTAGAACAGCTGATCTATCTATAGTTAACTTCACAAAAAGATGAAAGATGTCCATCAGTTATGCCAAATTACCGTAAAAAGCTATACAACTGTTTTCTGAAGTTTTTCCTCTTAAGTTTCATTTCCACATGTTGAAATTTTAAATTATAATCATTTTATACCTAGTGAGTCACCCAGCTGCTTCTTTTCCTAGTAGGCTGTCATGCATATGGTCAGCTTTACCAGAGGCCTGGGAGTTTGAGGGTTCTGCGCAGTATCTAGCTGTTCCTAGCATTGTACTCTTCTGCACAGAGAGCTGTGATGCTGCTCCTGGGATCTGTTGGAGTTACTCTCCCAGCTTAGGAGTCACAACCCCAAGTGCCCCTACCAGCACTGGGACCACTTTGGCCTTCACTTTCTACAACCTCTCTAGTTCCTCCTTCAGGCCCTGGTACTTCTCCAGCTTCTCATATTCCTTCTTCCTGATGTTGCTGTCACTTGGCACCGCTACATCTATCACCACCAGTGTCTTCTGGTCCTTTTCTACTACTACGATGTCTGGTTGATTGGCCAGTACCTGCCTGTCTGGATCTGGATGTCATTCCCTGTCATTCTCAATGACTTTCTGTGGAATCTCCCATCTGGACTTGGGAGGGTCTAGCCTATACACTAGACAGATAGGTACTGGCCAATCAACTGTAGAAGTACCAGGGTCTGAAGGAGGAACTAGAGAGGATGTGGAAAGTGAAGGCCAAAGTGGTCCCAGTGGTGGTAGGAGCACTCGGGGCTGTGACTCCCAAGCTGGGAGAGGGACTCCAACAGATCCCAGGAACAGTATCAGAGCTCTCTGTCCAGAAGAGTGCAGTGCTAGGAACAGTTAAAATACTGGGCAGAACCCTCAAACTCTCAGGCCTCTGGTAGAGGACCTGAGGTTGAGGGAGACACATACCACCCATAGGGGTGAGATATATGGCAGATGAAATCAAAGAAAACTATAATGGGCTTCTATTATAGACCAAATACACAAAAATATATTTACTCCTATCCCTAACACAAAAATCGTTTGTGTGTGTGTGTTAGGATTGCTATACTTAAAACGTTGTTGTTTTTTTTTGAGAGAGAGATCTTTGCAGTTTAAGGGTTTTGCTTCATGACCAGATTTCTACTGCTGGCATTTGAGACTGATAAGGACCATACTGAAGTAGGAGTTGCCCTCATTTCTCTTTAACAAACTATCAATCACATAAAGGCAAAACAGGTAACTCAAAGCAGAAATCAGGACCCTAGAAAGCTCTCCATTTGGATGAGGCCACAGTGGGGAAATGTCTACTAGATTTGGCCCCATCTCACCAGCTATATTCCTTAAATTCCCATCATATAAGTGGTATCTTATAACATGCCACTTAACTCATTTGAGACAGCAGAAGCAATCTGATCTTCTGGCATCTCTAGGAAGATTTCTTAGGTTTTGTTAATATGATCTGTAGTATATGAATTAATGTGATGGGGGAATATATACTCATGTGCAATGACTGGGTGAGGATCTCTGAAATTTTATGATGAATAATGAAGTTAGCTAAGCAAAGATCAAATGGATAAAACTGGCAGATGGTGTTCATCTCCTCATATATTATGAGAAACATCTGGAAATACATTACAGGGCAGAGAACAAATTATACCAGCGTATGTTGAAAGAGGATAGGAATAGTACTTCTCCCCGCCACACACACACCCACTCCAGCTGGTCATGCCACCAGTCCATGCAGGTTCAATGTATTCAGTATATTCAGAAATATCTGACACATATCCACATTATGCATGCATAGTCTATGCATGCATAGCTAGGGACTATTTCTTTTCAAGGATTTGTAGAAATTCCTAGAGTCTATAAATGCTCAGAATCGTTAGAATCTATAACTGTATAAATCAATCCACATAATATTTACAAAATTAAGTTGATATTGATGCTACCAATTGAAGTAGCATTTGCTCTACTTATTTTTTTTTAACCACAGCTTTTAAATATATATATATATATATTTCAAAGTCAACCAATTACTGCATTTTATTTCTTCAGTTATAGCCTTTTTATCTCACTTTGTTCCTTACCTTTCCCAAAAGGGCAGGTATTTGGAAAACATCTCAGTGGATGAGTTGGAGAAGCCTGAAAAGACTAACTAGATGAATATTGAGATATTTAGGATTTTATTATACTATATATAAAGGCCCCAAATACCTATCAACTAAATTCCAGTGATATCCATACAGGCTTACAGTAGCCAAGTGCTGTGAAACACCAGGGAAAATCTGACAACGTTCCTCCAAATCAGAATTTGATATTATAGGTAGTCCTCACTTCAAATTGCCTTTGTTCCAATGTTATTCTTTTGTTTGTTCTCATTTACAATAAGAACAAGTGTTTGATGGAGTTTGTTACTATGCTATTGTATAAAGATAAAATATTTATTTTACATATTAAATTGCCTTTGTTCATTTTTGTATAATGGAATCCCCCCTCTTTTTTTTGGCATGCTTAAAGGGGAAAATATTTCAAAGTATACACTTGCTCCTGAAGTATATATTTGTCATTTCTGTAGACCGATCTTCCTTCCTTCCTTCCTTCCTTCCTTCCTTCCTTTCTTTCTTTCTTTCTTTCTTTCTTTCTTTCTTTCTTTCTTTCTTTCTTTCTTTCTTTCTTTCCTTTATATCAGAAATATATAGGTAGTCCTCAGTTAACAACCATTCGTTTAGTGATGGTTCAGACTTACGACAGAGCTGGGAAAACTGACTTACGACCAGTCCTCACACTTATGACTATTGCAGCATCCCCACAGTCATGTGATCATGGTTTGGGTGCTTGGCAACCAGTTCACATTTATGACCGTTGCAGTGTCCTGTGGTCACATGATTGCCATTTTCAACCTTTCAGCCCAGCTTCTGGCAAGCAAAATCAATGGGAACAACATGATTTGCTTAACGACCACATGGTTCACTTAATACTTACAGTGATTTGCTTAACAACCACCGCAAAAAAGGTAAAAATGGGTCAGATTTGCTTAATGGCTGCTTTGCTTAACAACTGAAATTCTGGTCCCAGTTATGGTGGTTAAGCAAGGACTACCTATAATATCAAGTTTCTTTGTGGGATTTTCTTAGCTACTTTAGCTTCCCTCTCTGGATGACATGATTTTAGTATGAATGATATACAGCCTGGTAGTAGAAAAAGAGATGATGACACAGAAACAAAAGCTTTAATTTCCTCCTCCTTTTTCTTCTCAATGTATGAGGTTAAAATAGAGAAGTGTAAGCCTCACACCCTCTGTTTCCTTCATCTCCATCAAGAAGAGATTTTCTGAACATCCCAAACAAACAGATGTTAGATGCAATTGAACACTAACTAGGAATTAAAATGCTGACAAAACCATATTCTTGGCAGCACTTAGCAGAGCCTGTTGCACTGCAATCAGCTTCGCATTGTAAGCTTTTGCCTGTAATTTCTTTGATTTTAAGCTGACAAATGTTTTGATATCAGCTCAGTTCTCTCCATTATGTGTCCTCTGAACTCCCATCTGGAGCCAATGCATGAAGAGCCAGTAAAGATTTTTCTCCATTTGCTTACATAAATAGTAATCTGAAGCAATGCCACTCTGTTAAGGATACCATCTTCACCAGGTGCACAGAGATGTAAAGAAGACGGCTACATATGGCTCAAAGTCTTTCTTGACATTTTCTTTCATAGCCTTTATTACAGCACAAATTCCTACGAAAATAAAATTAAAAACGTATTTTCAAAGAAAGGGCCAAGTTCTTTCCTTTGTTCTGTGGATCTTTGTTACAGAGGCAGATCATTTTTAAAAACAAAAATAGAATGTAAATGGAAAATAAAATTGTTTCTTACAAAGAGAAAAGAGGACAGGTTTTTAAAAAGTAAGAAATTAAGCATCTCTAGTTTAGACAAAATATTGGTAACTGAAAGAGCTGGAGTTTAAATATGAATGCAACTTGAGGAGGCTTTGTGCATAGTCACTTAGGGTCTTATCATTATCACTTTGTGTCTGAACTACTGCAATTTGCTCTATGTAGGGCTGGTCTTGAAAACCTCTTGGAAGCTTCACCTGGTCCAGCGTGCAGTACGCCAATAGTTGGCCAAATTTGCCCAAGTAATAGTGCTATTAAGGAAGCTTTACTGGCTGCTGGTTAGCTCTCAGGTGCAATTCGAGGGAGTGGTTGTTAAAATCCTACATGGATCAGGGTCTGGATAGCTCTGATGTTTGAAAGAGAAGAAATAGGAGTTTTATTATATCTGTTCTTCATGTACATTCCTTGGACAGCAAGAAGTTGCAAATATCAGTGACACAAAATTTAATCACAGCAGGGCCCAATATCTGCTCACAGCTAGGTAGTTTTTATGCTTTTATACTGCATTGAAGGAATCTTCAATTTCTCACTGTATTGGTCTTTAATATGAAATAAAGCTGCACCTATTCCTTTAGTATATGACTGGAGCCCACTTTTATCATGTCTATCTTACCTGAAAATTAATCCAAAGAAAAGTAGATTTTCCTCTGAACTTGGCTGTCATGTAATTGTTACATTGGCAGTATCTGCTGTCCCAGAAGACATAATGTCTTTGAAGGTGGATCTCATTAATAGAGAGAGGCATGGCATTTTATTCAGAAATGCATGCATATTTTAAGCCAAACAATCTCTAAAATCAGTTATTAAGTGAGAAGCCCAGTTTTAACTAACAACCCTTATTTCCTATTTGTCTTTTAAAATTGGAAAAGTACAGCCTTTTCAGGAGCTGATACAGACCACAGGGACCGAGGAAGAAGATTCTACCTCAAAGAATCCTTCTGGAAAGAAAAGGATTCCTGCCTTTGCCTTGAAGAAGAGGAAGTGACAGGTGATGCTGATGAGAGACCCCCTTTTGAGAGGGATTCAAATAGCAATCAATCATCCAGACAGCCTCTCAAGAGAAGCTTTCCTGGGGAACACATTTTGTAATGTGATGGAGAGATTCCAAAGATGGTTTAAGCCTATTGACAAATATCCCTTTCTGACCCAAACAGACATAGTCTGAAAGATACTGCAAGGGACTATAAAGAATTGGGCAGGAGGGCTAAAGCACTGGCAGCATATGTAGTGTTATTTCTCTCCTTCCTGTTGAAAGTTGTGGCCCAGGAAGAAAGAAAAAAATAATGGCACTGAACAACAGACTATACAGATGGTGCCAATGGAACAGTTTGGATGCTTTGATAATATGATGTGTTTTCAAGATCAGGGACTGCTGGCAAGAGAGAGGCTGCCTCTCATGACAACTGGAAAAAAATGCATCGAGAAGGTCCCTTCCAGTGAATCTTGTGTGGGAGGGAGAACAGACCTCAGAAAATAGTGTGACACTAAATATCAGGAATGGGGCTAGAAGGGGTGTACAGAATGTGGACACATCCAATCATGAGCATGTACAGTAGATATAGGAAAGAATAAATCAGACTGTGTGATCCAATAATCCAATGTCTTTGTACAAATGCATAGAGTATGGGGAAAAAACAGGAGAAAGAACAAGACTTAATGTAGGATGTCAAATATGATTTAGTACAAATTACTGAAGCCTAGTGGGATAAAACTAATAAGTGCAATGTTGCAATTGAAAGACATAATTTATTCAAATAAAAAGATAAAAAAGAAGTAGGAATGGAATTATATGTGAAGAAATGGTACACTAGTATGGAGATCCAGAAATCTGAGTATGAGGGTTCAGTCAAGAATATTTGGACACCAATACAAGGAAGGGGAACAGGAAGATATTATTGTGAAGATGTTCTATAAACTGATATACCTGTCCTAAGATCTGGATAATGCCCTCTTGGACAAGATTACAGGAGAGTTGGGAAAGAGAGAAAAGTAGTAATAGGACAGATTAACTATCTAGGCATTAATAGAAAAAAAAATGTATCCATACTGTAAGATCTCCCAAATTCCTCATTGCCTTGTTAGAAGAAGAGATATGGGGATCTACTCACCTAGGCTTGCAAGGGAGGCCAACAGCAACAAAAAGAGCTTCTTTGGCTAAATCAACAGGAAAAAAAAGTGGGGGAGGAAGGAAGGTGTGAGCCAACTGGTAGGAGTGGATTTTAGAATAGTAACATTTTGGGGGAGAGGGCAGAGATCCTCAGCTCCTACTTTGCTTTGGTCTTCTCTCTCATAGGAGAATTGTGTTTGGATGAAATATAACAACTGAAAAAAGAAGGAAGTGGCAGTCCAAGTTTAGGGAACACTGGCCGTCCTATATTAAGTCTCAAGGACCAGCATCCAAGAGTTGTGAAAGAGCTTATGGATGTCCTCTTGGAGCATCTTTCTGTGATCTTTGAGAAAACATGGAGAATGGGCATAACACCAGAAAAATGGGAGAAAAGCAAATGTTATTCCTATAGTCACAATGTTATTAGAGATGGTCAGCTTGACATCCATACTGTGCAAAACTCTGGAACAGATTAGTAAATGGCCAGTTTGTGAGTATTTAGAAAAGAATGGCAGGAACCAGCATGGGTTTATCAAGAATAAATCATGTCAAGCCAATCTGATCTTTCTTAATAGAATGACCAATTTATCTTGCCATGGGAATATGATGAATATGATGCACCTTGACTTCAGCAAAGCATTCAACAAATTATTCCATGAGATTCTACTAGAGAAGATGACAAATTATGGACTGGACTATGCTGCCATCAGATGGATACAGAACTGTATGCTATACCCAGCAAGTGTACATCACTGGCTCAGCATCAAGCTAGATGAAATGTCATGTAGTATACTGTGAGATTCTGTTATACCCTGTGTTGCTCAATGAGGAATTCAAAAATAAGATTATCAAATTTGCAAATGACACAAAGGATAGGGTCCTATCAAATATCTTAGAGGAGAGTATCAAGATAAGCTAGAACAATGGTCAAAAACCAAGAAGATGAGTTTTAAAAGGGACAAATGCAATGTCCAACATATTGGTAGTAGAAATAAAAGGCATGAGTGTAGATGAGTCAGTACATGCAAAAATCATCTGGGACTCTTGCTCACAAGATGAACACGAGCCAACAATATAATGCAGCTGTAGAAAAGCCAAGGCCAATCTTAGGCTGAATCAATTATGACGTCAAGATCAAGATATTTCATTATTCCTTTGTGTTATGGGCTGAACAGGCTACACCTAGAATATTGCATCAGTTCTGGCACCACATTTTAGGAAGGAGATTTACAAACTGAAGTTCTGGCACCACATTTTAGGAAGGAGATGTACAAACTGAAGTATGTCAAAAGGAGAGCAACCAAGAAGAAAAGGGTTATGGAAGAGAAACTTTTGAAAGAGAGCTGGAAGCACTGGGCATGTTTAGCTTGCTGAATGGAAGACAGTGGAGAGTATCTGAATGGCTGTCATGTAAACAATGGGGCAAAATTGCTCAGAGTTGTTCCAGAAGGCAGAACAAACAATAAATTTGAACTACAAGGAAAGAGATTTTAGTTGAACATCAGGAAACATTTCCTTATAGTAAGAGCTGTTTGACAACGAAAAACACTGTGTCAGGAGGTGATAGACTCTCCTTTGCTGAACGTTTCTAAACAGAGGCTGAATGACCATCTGCTGGGGATTTGGTGGTAGTGAATTCCTGCAGTGGGTTAGTTCAGTGCATTGCACTTGTGGCAGCTCAAATCACAGACAGAAAATCTCAGCAATTAATGAGAAAAATATTCAGTATTATACGTAGATGTTATTTACTACAGTAAATATAAATCTATCTCACTCAATTTCCAAAGGCTGTGAGAAACTTATATCCACAAATAAATATTACATTAAATTAAAAACATAATGAACCTCAAAAGTGAAAGAAAAATCAAAAGCATAATATATCTTCCACATGCCCAAATATTCTTCTAAAGAACCATGTATTTATAGCCCTTCAAAAGTGCAATAAGTTGGATGAGATCTGGTTATTCAGGACAAACGTCCACAAAAAGGGGGATCATCACAGGGAAGGCACAACCTCATCTACTCAATCCCTGTAGATGGCATTAGTTCAAGAAAACCATCTCTTCCAGATCTCACCAGACAACAAATTCACTCAGGCACTATGGTTCAAGAAAGGAGTAAATACTTAGAAATTTCCAGGGATAAAAAACGGTGATTCAGCACAATCCCATCCCTCTTTTACACTGTTTCATTTTCATGTCAGTCAGAAATTGTTTCAAAAAAATTAAGGCTAAGTGAGACAAATCAAATGTACAATATTCAGAAGCACAGTTCATTTGACACCTCCTGGGTACAACTCAATATTTGAGGAGTGGTGAGTGGCCTTTTGTCTCTCCAAATTGCACTGGTGACTCAGTGAATAGCCAGTCTCCAAGTTTATAGTACAATATCTCCAGGGGAAGACTGTGCTGCAAATATTGCCGACAGTTGCACTGTACATGGGGAAGTAGCTCTTCATTGGCATCTCCAGATAGATCTGAATGGAGAAAGAACCTCTTGAATGTTGAATTGCATTATTCTGCCTAGTAAAATCTAACATGCTAGTGTCCTCTTCATTATAAAGAATCTAATTGTTACTCATTGCTTCATAAATGTATTGTTCATAAGATAAAAAAAAATAGATGCTGGGGTTCTGACACCGAATATCATCCTGATGACTAGTCTTCTCACCAGAAGAAAACAAATTGCTGAATAATAATTGTAACGCTACAATCCTCTGAAAATATTGAAACGGATGTGTGTTGATCATTGAACAATAGGCACAGCAATTGGCCTTTTCTTCTGAAGCTGCATTTAGCAAAGAAGAAAATGAAGAGGCATTGCTTTGGTATTTAAAAATAAAATCTGCTGCAACAGAGCACAGCTGTGAGAAATTAAGCTTCATTTATACAGTTCTATAGTGTTTCAGTCAGCCTCTTAAAGATTACATTATCTGAAGATCTACAGTGAATTGTCATTACGTTCAATTCTTGAGTTAGAGCTTGCCCTTTCTAAAGGGTAAAAAAAAAATCACAACACTTGTCAGTTTAAAAAGTTAGTCTGAAAATGCCTGGTGCTTAACTTCCCTAGAACTCTCACTGCATACTGTTTTCTCCTCTAGTTACACATTAATATTTCAGGAATAATATTATTCATCTTTATCAACTTAATTTGTTAGATTTATATCCTGCCTGTTTTCCAGGAGCTCAGGATTACCTTTCTTCATCCATTTTTCCACCTATGAAAGAACTCTGTGAGGTAGGTGGGGCTGAGAGATAGTGATTGACTATCACCCAGAAATCATCCACCTTGGCTGAAGGTGAACCTGAATGTCAGTTTCCTCAGTCTCATTTCAATGCCCACAGCATTAAACAATACTAGCAACTCTGAGAAAGCCCCTAGAGTATGTTTTAAAATTTGAATAGTGACAATAGTTACTATGCTATGTTCAGTGCTGAGCACTTCTGCATTATCCAAAATGGATTTAGACAGTTTGATCTTCTAACAAGAGAAGTTCCACTGCATGTTAATCTAATCTATTGTTCTGAGGAAATGTAAGCTCTTTCATCCATTAAAATTGATTTGATACGGTTAATGGCAGAAACATGATATGTAACCCAAAGCAACTTCTTGAGTTGTGAATATTTAGGAGGAAAGAGGATTTATCTGCATCTAAGAGTAGCAGGACACTGGCAAAATAGTGGACTACTACCATGCCCAGCTTGGGTTGATCCGGAAAGGAAGTGTAACAAGGACTTTAGCAGACATTTCAGCCCAGCATATCTTTATTATTAGGAATTCTCCACCCTATGTAAATCAGTAGGGAGGATATTGGTTATGCAGGCCCCAGTCAGATATAGTGAAGGACCATTACTGTGAGCAGTCAGGAGAAGAATTAGCTTTGGCTCCAAAGGTTCATTCGGCATCCACTCTGCAATACCCTGTCTTGGGGTGCAACTACCAGAAGCTTCTGAGGAAGATGTCCCTCTCTGTAATGGTATGTGGGAATGACCTTGGGAGACTGGGCAAAGAGTTGCTGCCTAAGGAATGGTCAGATAAGAGACAGCATAGCTCACAGCTGCATTGTGGGTGGACCAAGAAGCTCAGGAGGGACCTTCCCTAAGTTATCGGGTTGTAAATGTGACAGCGAGAGAATTGTACTTTCAGACTTGCAAGGTTCTGTTAATGTAGCTTTACAATAGAATAGAATTAGCTTATCTGGCTGTGTTTCCTGTCTGGTCTACCTGGTAAGGCTGACCTCTCTACCACCTAGTGGAGCTCCTCTCTGCCATCGAGTGATGGTAGTATCTGCCAATCTTAACTACCATTGTTGATTATTGGACTATGATAAGAACATCAGTTGTAATCTGATATAGTTAGAAGAAAAGAGTTAATTCATTATAATCCACAGAAATTCACCTGCATAAGATTTGTTTGCTGTTTATTGCAAATCTGCAGGTAAATTGGTTCACGTTTAAAATTGCCATTGAAAAGTTTGGAAAAAAATGTCAGTAGACATGACCTAATTCCCCCCCCCACCCCCAAAATAAAACCCTTTAGAATAGAATAACTGTTTAAACAATTTATTTATACAAACTAGGGAAAGCATACAGTCAGTTTTTTGGAATACTTTCCAACCCCTTTAGCAACCATGGGAGGCATGGATATCCTAGGAGGGGGACAAATGAAATGTGTGTTGTGACATCAAACTCAAACAACATGATTCAAATATTTGTGTATAACATCAGGACAGAAATGTGAAAGGCCAGAATTGGTGTTGTGACATTGTAATGCACATTTCATTACCTCTTGATCATCACAGGTTGTACTGGATGCCTGTTATAGAAGGGGTCTGAATTTTCTTCTATGTAACTAAGTAATATGTTACAACTTGGTTTGCATGTACTTTCCCTCCAGAAACTAATCAGTATGTTTGCATATGTGTTGTCCGTGTGTCTATGAGAGTCTAACCAGTGCTGCTGCATGGATATAACATCTTTATGTGTGCTTCTGCTGTCCCTTATTGATGTGTTTGGGTGTATGCATGCATGGAGAAGTGCAGGGTGGGCTGCGTATGCTGTGCTCCTAGTCTGGGTGATGTGGCTGTGAGGGAGGAAGCTTAGGATGGAACAGTCAGCAACATTCTGAGCAACCATCCAACTGTTTCTCCATATGCATTGTGTAAAATTTTCTGGCTATTTCTTTTCTGCAGCTCTTGGGCTGATCTAGCCCATTTTTCAAACTCAGTCTTTCTTTTGTTGTTTTCTCCCATCACACCAAATTTGGTGCCATCCTGTTTTCTGAGAATTATCCTGGTGATGAATGATCAGATAATGTCCTGAGCCCCATTGCATAATTTCTTTACAAATTCTGTTGGATTGGAAACAATAAAAGTGTTCCAACATAGAGTGCCAGAATAATATAAGGAGAGGTCAATACTTAAAAGTAACTGGTCTTAAAATAAAATGAAAAATAGTATACTATCTGACATACTGTATATCAGACTTTTTTTTTACGAAGGTATATTGTGCAGCATTGGCATAAATTTAACTATATCCATGTATAAAAAGACAACACAGATTGCTAAGGATAATGAAGTACAAAACAATATACAGTATTAAGGCAAAGGAACTGAATTTTGATAGAACTATCATGACTACAAGAACATATTTTTCCATGATAATGGTGTCTGCTGAAGCATTGTAAAATGCTGGAATGAATTTTCCTTTCTAAATTAATTCAACAGCAGAATATATGATTTAAGAAATAGTACTCCATTTTTTTATGCTTTCTGATGTATGGAAAGAAAAATCATTGACGTTACTAGATTAGGTCATTAAGGGCAAGATTTAGGAATAAAATCCAATTTATACATAAACAGACACGCACACAAGTAAAACTGTCTAGTTATTCTAATCAATAAGGCCACCCTCTCAACATACAGTTGCGCAAAATCAGAACATTTCAAATGTCAAGTCTGATTTCAAACACTATTCTATGCAAATGGTGAAGGTGGGTGGGATGTCTTCTTTCAACTTATGCACATGTATTAGAACGTTCCTGTGTATTATGTACATAAAAATGCGAATGGAGCCTCTGTGAACAGCTTGGTTTACTTCAAAGTTAAAGGCAAAGTTACCATTCAAGGAGAAACTTGGAAGGGAAAAATAAATCACCAGTTTATCAGAAAGCTGATTATTCCCAAAATGTATGATAAATCCATGCTCTTATCACACTGAATAAAATAAATTAAATTGATAAATTCACATGGCTGAATTATAAGAAGATTTTTGTATTACTGCTATTGGTTTGATGTTCATTGTTACTGCATGCCTATGATGTCTCTGTGCAAATTCCAACTTGACCGTTCCTGTGATTATCCTGTAACCTAGATAAAAGTTATTTATATTTTGAGGAACTAAGAAACATGTGGATTAATTGAATATAAAGTTGAATACACGTTTTATATACCTGCCTCCTTGGAAAACAAAGAGTTTGGGTTTAAACTATTTAATTAATTTGGAATACCTCCCTTAATTTCAGCTATTTACTATAGTTCTTTGCTGTTTGTATTTCAATTTAGCCTCCGAGGATCCACATAGGCAAAGGTTACATATACATAAACCTTTAACCTGGAAACTGCTTATAATAATAGAGGCTGAGAATTGTAGGCAAAGTAATTTTAATTTCATTGAGGACCAACCACTAAGCTTTGGGCATAGTTGCAAAAAGAATCAGTAGGTAGAATCTATTATTAGCTTTTCTCAGAGAGTTTATCTATCTAGGTCAGTAGGTCAGTACCTATTAATTATAATTGTCTCAATTTGGACTAGAGTCTACTCCTTATCACATTCTTCCAGTCTACAGATTCTAGTTACCAATATCCTACTTTAGAATGGTTAAACAGCACATGGTTTGCTACTTTCACAGTTTTTTAAAATTTATTTAATTTTTATCCCACCTTTACTACTTTTATGAATAACTGAAGGTGGCAAACATACCTAATACTCCTTCCTCCTCCTATTTTCCCCATAACAACAACCCTGTGAGGTGAGTTGGGCTGAGAGAGAGGGACTGGCCCAAGGTCACCTAGCTGGCTTTTTGTTTCAAAATGGTAACACAATTATACATAAGGACTATTAGTATTATTCCTTTATGTTATACATTTAATTTCTGTATTTCTGGAACTGGGTTTAATACATTTCAGAACAAATATGTAGTTAATCCCACTTTGATTTTGAGAATAATTTGGTTTGCTTGAAAAAAAAATTTTTTTTAAGTATAAGCAGACTGAGTTTTCCCCTACATTTCTCTAGAAATAGTTCAGAACCTACAATAATTGCCAGATGTATCCTAGATGTCCCAGAAAGGAATAAGAATACAGTAGATATGGGTAAACATTCTTAGCTTGATGGCTTGCAATTTATATTTTTGCTTCAAGCGACATGGCTAGTGACAGGGCCATCTATGGGATGTGGTAAAAAAAGCCAAGACATCACATAAAAAATGGGCAGAATTTTTGTGCACCATCACAGCTGCCATCTTGGCTGTTTTAACCACACCCTGCAGACACACCTGGAAAGTGATGTCATATATCAGATTGAGTGAAGCCAAAACAATTTGTCCTTTTGTGCAGGTTTTGGAATTTGGGGAAGGGATTTTAAGGAGTAAAATTGACATTTTAGGCCTTTACAAATCTTTAAGCAATTATTTCAATCCTTACACCTCCCAATTTACTCCTGATTCATATGCATATGCATACTGTAGGTACATACACACACACACACACACACACACACACACACACTGAAAATGTCAAATTTGCCCTTTCAGGAATTTTATGGGGCTGCAAATAGCTTATGAACTATAAGTTGCCCATTTCTGTTTTAGGATTTATATACAGGATCATTAGATCTGCAAATCTGTTACACTCGAATATATCCTGTCCAGTCTGGTAGAAAGCTGATGTAATTCTACCTTTTAAAACTATACTAAAGATCTTTAATTTGGTCAAAATCTGATGAAGCAATGTTATCGCCCATGAAATGAAACTGAATCTAACCCAGGTTCTTATATATTTATACATATAAATCTAGAAAACTGTAATAGGGAAATCCTTACCTTGAAGGGCCTGAAGAGTGCGTGTCTGTACAACAATGCAGAGTTGGAGGACCAATTGTGGGGCACTTTCCAGAAATGTAGCAAGCAAATGCAGCATACTCACATCTGCATACTCATAGACCATTTTCCAATAAAAACGCCACCTGTCATTCTCTCCACTCTGTCTACTCCGGATGCCCAAATATATAGTATGGAAATACCTAAAAAGAAAGTTTGAAAATAGAACTAAAAATTGTAGTATAGTATAAGGAAATTTTAGTTTAATATTCTACTGTACTACCAATATGGTAAATATAAATGATTAGAAATATATTTATTAAACAGAACACATTAAGTGCATCTATAGGTATAGATAGTAACGGCGTTCCGTTTAGTCATGCCGGCCACATTACCACGGAAGTGTCTACGGACAAACACCCGCTCTTCGGCTTTGAAACAGAGATGAGCACCGCCCCCTAGAGTCAGACACGACTGGACTTAAAGTCAAGGGAAACCTTTACCTTTACCTTATAGTTATAGATAGTTACACTTTAGCAAATGCTCTGATTACATCAGTTGAGAAGATCAACAAAAGGAGCCAGGGGTATCTGCTGGAAGTGGTTCAAAAAAAATTAAGATAGTAGCCCTGCCTCTTTTTTTCACATGGCATGATCCATGTGAAAAAGGGTCAGGGCTTCCATCACATGGTCATGGCATTCTTGACCTTTTTGTCCTCAGTCTTTGTGGACACCAAGCATAGGTTGAAGTGGGAAAAAAATCAAACAAATGTGTGATTAAGCAAGGTTGGCCACTGTAGCACTATTAAAAAGCAATACATTAGAATTGATCAGATATGATTTGTACCTAAGCTGTTGATATTGAAGCCCCGAATGAACATTTTGAAACTTTTTTTAGAAAACACATGTTATAAATGGACAGATTCCAATTTAATGTTTTTTAAAAAATAAGAGCAGTTTGACAGTAGATGAAATTGATTATTGGATGTGTTCAAGCAGAGCCTAGATACCCATCTGTCTGAGGTGCTATGATTTGGATTTCTGCACTGAGCAGGGGGTTGACCTCACCTAAACGTTGCCTTCCAACTCTATGATTCTAAGTGTCTAGATTATGTATCTAACTTGGGAGGATTTTTCACAAAATGATTTGTGATATAAAGAAGGCCACCTAGAGTCACTTGCAAGTGAGATGAGCAGCTATATAAATTCAAATAAAGAACAAAGCAACTCAAACAAACAAACCCTAGTAAGGTTAACTATGGAAGCAATTTTCACTCCAATTCTAAATGCATAAAACTAGCACCATAAAACTATTTCTTTCAGGACAGTCCCACAGAGAAAGTTCTAGGGATAAGTTGAAAATCCGCCAATTTAATGAAGATTGGCAGACTCATTTCTTACAGTTAATATTGTAACATTTACTGTATCAAGTGGTCTTTCCAGCAAATGTAAGACTGCAGCCTTAATCATTCTGTATATTCAAGGAGCATTTCTACCAACAGTAGTGTCTGAAATATCTATAAAACATTTGCAGAATGTATTAGATTGGGGCTTCAGCAAAGGATCGTTACCTTGTCGTGGTGCTGGAGCTTGAGCACCTCAATGATGCCATGAGCTAAACCGTGAAGGGCCACCCAAGACGGGAAGGTCATGACAGAGAGGTCAGACTAAATGCGATCCCTGGGGAAGGTAATGGCAACCCACCCCAGTATTCTTGCCGTGAAAACTAAATGGATCAGTACAACCAGAGATATGTCGGTATACCATCGGAAGATGAGACCCCCAGGTTGGAAGATGGTCAAAATGCTACTGGGGAGGAACAGAGGATGAGCTCAACTAGCCCCAGACGTGATGACGCAGCTAGCTCAAAGCCGAAAGGACGGCTAGCGGCCGACGGTGCTGGTGGTGAACGGCAAATCTGATGTTCTAAGGATCAACACACCATTGGAACCTGGAATGTAAGATCTATGAGCCAGGGCAAATTGGATGTGGTTATTGGGGAGATGTCAAGATTAAAGATAGACATTCTGGGCGTCAGTGAACTGAAATGGACTGGAATGGGCCACTTCACATCAAATGACCACCAGATCTACTACTGTGGACAAGAGGACCACAGAAGAAATGGAGTACCTTCATAATTAATAGTAAAGTGGCTAAAGCAGTGCTTGGATACAACCCAAAAAACGACAGAATGATCTCAATTCGAATTCAGGGCAAGCCATCTAACATCACAGTGATCCAAATATACGCCCCAACCACAAATGCTGAAGAAGCTGAAGTAGAGCAGTTCTATGAGGATCTGCAGCACCTACTGGACAACACGCCTAAAAGAGATGTTATTTTCATCACAGGAGACTGGAATGCTAAGGTGGGCAGTCAAATGACACCTCGAATGACAGGTAAGTATGGCCTGGGAGAACAAAATGAACCAGGACATAGGCTGATAGAATTTTGCCAAGACAATTCACTCTGCATAACAAACACTCTCTTCCAACAACCTAAGAGACGGCTTTATACATGGACTTCACCAGATGGACAACACCGAAATCAGATTGATTACATCCTTTGCAGCCAAAGGTGGCAGACATCTGTACAGTCGGTAAAAACAAGGCCTGGAGCTGACTGTAGTTCAGATCACGAACTTCTTCTTGCACAATTTAGGATCAGACTAAAGAGATTAGGGAAGACCCACAGATCAGCTAGATATGAGCTCACTAATATTCCTAAGGAATATGCAGTGGAGGTGAAGAATCGATTTAAGGGACTGGACTTAGTAGATAGGGTCCCGGAAGAACTATGGACAGAGGTTCGCAACATTGTTCAGGAGGCGGCAACAAAATACATCCCAAAGAAAGAGAAAACCAAGAAGGCAAAATGGCTGTCTGCTGAGACACTAGAAGTAGCCCAAGAAAGAAGGAAAGCAAAAGGAAACAGTGATAAGGGGAGATATGCCCAATTAAATGCAAAATTCCAGAAGTTAGCCAGAAGAGATAAGGAATTATTTTTAAACAAGCAATGCACAGAAGTGGAAGAAGACAATAGAATAGGAAGGACAAGAGACCTCTTCCAGAAAATTAGAAACATTGGAGGTAAATTCCAGGCAAAAATGGGTATGATCAAAAATAAAGATGGCAAGGACCTAACAGAAGAAGAAGAGATCAAGAAAAGGTGGCAAGAATATACGGAAGACCTGTATAGGAAGGATAACAATATCAGGGATAGCTTTGATGGTGTGGTCAGTGACCGAGAGCCAGACATTCTGAAGAGTGAGGTTGAATGGGCCTTAAGAAGCATTGCTAATAACAAGGCAGCAGGAGATGACGGCATCCCAGCTGAACTGTTCAAAATCTTGCAAGATGATGCTGTCGGGGTAATGCATGCTATATGCCAGCAAATTTGGAAAACACAAGAATGGCCATCAGATTGGAAAAAATCAACTTATATCCCCATACCAAAAAAGGGAAACACGAAAGAATGTGCAAACTATCGAACAGTGGCACTCATTTCACATGCCAGTAAGGTAATGCTCAAGATCCTGCAAGGTAGACTTCAGCAGTTCATGGAGCGAGAATTGCCAGATGTACAAGCTGGGTTTAGAAAAGGCAGAGGAACTAGAGACCAAATTGCCAATATCCGCTGGATAATGGAAAAAGCCAGGGAGTTTCGGAAAAACATCTATTTCTGTTTTATTGACTATTCTAAAGCCTTTGACTGTGTGGACCATAGCAAATTGTGGCAAGTTCTTAGCAGTATGGGGATACCAAGTCATCTTGTATGCCTCCTGAAGAATCTGTATAACGACCAAGTAGCAACAGTAAGAACAGACCATGGAACAATGGACTGGTTTAAGATTGGGAAAGGAGTACGGCAGGGCTGTATACTCTCACCCTACCTATTCAACTTGTATGCAGAACACATCATGCGACAAGCTGGGCTTGAGGAATCCAAGGCTGGAGTTAAAATCTCTGGAAGAAACATTAACAATCTCAGATATGCAGATGATACCACTTTGATGGCTAAAAGAGAAGAGGAACTGAGGAGCCTTATGATGAAGGTGAAAGAAGAAAGTGCAAAAGCTGGCTTGCAGCTAAACCTCAAAAAAGCCAAGATTATGGCAACCAGCTTGATTGATAACTGGCAAATAGAGGGAGAAAATGTAGAAGCAGTGAAAGACTTTGTATTCCTAGGTGCAAAGATTACTGCAGATGCTGACTGCAGTCAGGAAATCAGAAGACGCTTAATCCTTGGGAGAAGAGCAATGACAAATCTCGATAAAATAGTCAAGAGCAGAGACATCACACTGACAACAAAGGTCCGCATAGTTAAAGCAATGGTGTTCCCTATAGTAACATATGGCTGCGAGAGCTGGACCATAAGGAAGGCTGAGCGAAGGAAGATCGATGCTTTTGAACTGTGGTGTTGGAGGAAAATTCGGAGAGTGCCTTGGACTGCAAGAAGATCAAACCAGTCCATCCTCCAGGAAATCAAGCCAGACTGCTCACTTGAGGGAATGATATTAAAGGCAAAAATGAAATCCGTTGGCCACATAATGAGAAGACAGGACACCCTGGAGAAGATGCTGATGCTAGGGAGAGTGGAAGGCAAAAGGAAGAGGGGCCGACCAAGGGCAAGATGGATGGATGATATTCTAGAGGTGACGGACTCGTCCCTGGGGGAGCTGGGGGTGTTGACGACCGACAGGAAGCTCTGGCGTGGGCTGGTCCATGAAGTCGCGAAGAGTCGGAAGCGACTAAATGAATAAACAACAAAATTAGATTGGGGGGGTAGTCAAACTGTGTTTTGAGGAACCTTTAGGATTCTGTGGGGTTCCATGAAAAATGAGGGACCAAAAAAAAAGTTCATTCAAAGAGCCAGTTTTCTACCACTACAGCTTTGTCTCTTGATCAGAGGTTCCAGGATGTTTTTTTTTTTTTTTTTACAATTAACAGGTTCTGCTGCCCGAAAGAGTTAGAAATTCCTCTCTTAGATCCAGCATGCCCCACTTTCCAGATTAAGGTTTGCTTTTGTTTTCTGAATGATTTGCTGGGAAGAAGGGAATATTCCAAAAGTGGGTGGGGGCAAGGAAAAGAAATGGATGGGAATGGAATGAAAGCATTTGAAGTTAATTAAGCATTTCTTTCCAGGTATGTTATCATCTTCCTCTTGTTGTCCCATTTTCTTATCAAATTATGTGTGACAAAGGCAGAAAAATCTACTCATCTTTTAGTTAAGTGTAAAATAAGCGGCATATAAGAATGTAATATTTCAGAGATTCTACAAAGATAAATAAGATAAAAGCAACATTTGTATTGTTTGGCATAGAAGAAAAGTGCTGATTTCATGCCTTCTACATTCTGATACTTATGCAATTACCCAAGTATGCCATTTGCTATATTATATTGAAGCACTTGTAAAAAGACAAGGAAAAAAAAATCTAATGGCTGATAACAGATAAAGGGGAGATTGTCTAATTTGCTTCCTGTATCAAATAATACATTAAGCAATTTAGCAGCACTATAAACAGGCACTCTTTGTGTCATCTTTTAAGAACAGAGAATAAAAATCTCTACAGTTAGGATTTAGATATAACAACATAAAATGAACTGTAATTCAGGTAAGTGATTCTCTTTAAAAATTTTTCCATTTATTTATATTTCCTTGTTTCCCTACCTATTCATGGGAAAAGTCATTTCTTAGTCTATGGCTACTATATACAGTATAGGGATCTCAAATAAAAGGTTTTCTCCAAGCCTTAGATCCTAGATTGTCACCTGAACCTAAAAAGGGATTCCACCTCCCTGGGAAAGGTAAACATTGCCTAAAAGCCTTCTGGTGCTTCTTTGTGGGATATCTCAAAGGCCACCATGGATAAGCAGAATTTGCCAGAGTTGTCCCTAAAAAGGATATAAAAAGGGAAGGCCTTGTAAGACTCTGAGAGACCTGGAGGTAGAATATTCATCAGAGCAGTGACCTCTATTTGTTCCCACTGCATTCTACATACATGTATTTTTTTCTCCATTGTTTTCTGTCCTTTGAAATCAATCCAAAATGTGTTGGAAACTTGAAATCACTGAAATAATCCTTATTAGATTCAACTGATTAGATTTTCTCCAAAGAATGAAAAACGTTGAACCATCTGATCATTTCAAAGTATACAAAATTATACTTTGAATGGTAACCCAGGGCAATTGATAGTCTGATGGGAGGAAGAAGAAAAAAACCTGCCTTTTTGGGCATATGGGAGGATTGGGGATATGGACACACACACATATATATACATACACCCATATATATATACATATATAGGCACACATACACACACAAACACAACCAACACACACAGAGAGTATATATATGATAACATTTTTGTCCATTTTTGTTATCACACATTGTAAATTAAATCATTGTTGCCAGGGAGTTATAGCAAATATAAAAGATATTATACAAGAAAGTGAGACCATGGACAGAGCATCAAAAATGGTAAGCCAGCTTTCTCTCTCTCTCTCCCCCTCCCTCTCTCCCTTGCTCATATACAAAGAATGAAAGAGGCAAAGGAAGAGAAAAGCAGGCTCTGCAATTCAGTGTGTCCCTTTTCATCTCCCCATTAGAGTATGTGATTGTATTTTTGTGATTTGGGTTTTTTCCATAGCTGCCACAGTACAGATCCTTGCTTTGGAGAAACAAATTGGGACCAGAAGCACACTGAAACTCAGAAATAGGCCAGAAAAGGTTCAGATACAGCCATTCATCCTCAGGGAAATGAACATCCATTTTGAACCATCTCACTTTTGGAGATGGATTTGGTTCAGCCTCAAGAATATCCCTAATTTTAACACCCCTGTGGATAGCAGATACCCAGTCTATTCTGTAGTCCAGCCCTGAGCTACAACCTTTTCTTTACTAAATACCAGCTTTAAATGCTAGTCACTATTCTCAAGCAGAGCAGTACCACGGCAGATTTTAAATGCGCAATTGAGACACACTTTGTGGAATACTGCCTGCTATTATTACCTTTTGGAATCAGTACATGGAAAAAATAATTTTATTTGCTGTAATTATGTACATCCTTAGGTTTTAACCTAGAAAAATGGATATCTCAAAGTTTGATGACTAATTTACTAAACAAAATCCTAAGTAAAACAAAAAGCATACGCATCTCATAGGGAGCTAAGATGTTGCTTAAACTTGTACAATCAAGCAATATTAATAATAATAATAATACACAATACTGCTGGATGAACTGAAGCAGCCTATCTTGACACTTTCAGTGGATGTGATGAAAACCCTCACTTTTCTGTGCCTTCTCTGAATTTTAGAAATGGCCTTAATGCTATTCCCATTGGCAAAACTGAAGTAAAACAGCAGGACAACACTTTTGTTGTCTGGCTCAGTCTTGGAGAAGTATGTTCTTCCTCCTAGCATGAATCTGCTTTGGTGCTGAAACTCATAAATAGATTACTGGTTATGCCCAGGTTGGGAAGGCCTACAGTACCTATTTGGGGAGGGCATTCTACACCTTTTGAATAAACATGCATTCACCCACATTTTATTTATTTTTAATATTCTTTCTTCTCTTATTTATGAAGAAATCGGTGGATTTTATCTTTTAAGAAAGCAAACCAAACTAAATTCTAGTACTTATACACTACCCAAATTCAGTAGGCCAAATTCTGCCCTGTATGTTAAAGACCAGGCTAGATCTGTCTGCCTGTAGTTAAAATGCAAGCATCTGTTGCAGGAGTGGGGAGACTTCATTCTAAATCCAGACTTTTAAGAGCTAAGTACTAAACCCCTTTGCCTAGCAGACAAATCTTTTACTAAATAGTACTCAGACATGTTTGAATGTTCCCTTAATAGAAATGGTCCCCTGAGTGGATGCAATAAATGTAAAATTCCCTAGAAGGAGGATTTGCTGTTCAAAAGACCACTCATGGGAACTTGTTAGGTGGATTCATTTAAACTAGGCTTCCTGTTACAGAAGGTGCATGTTTTATAGCCGCATTTGGATCTTGTCAGACTTGATGTGAGATAGCCTCAGACTCTATACCATTCTCCATAACAGAAGGTGGAATATAAATTATTAAAAAAATAAATAAACGCATGTAGCTCAGGCTGAATCTGGAAATAATTGCAGTGATTCTCAGTCTCCAGATAATTTCCTGCTTGGAGTACAGACTTCTATTATTTTCTGGAGGATGGGGGATGTATAAACACACACAACTTTAGAACTATTGAATTTTACTCCCTTTTATTATAATGTTCATTCAAGCAATATTTTGCTGTTTATTCCTAGACCTAACTATTTGTTATGGAAAAGTTATGGAACTTTGCACATGAAATAAACAAAGTAGTAATATATAAGGAAAGGTGTATCGGATTAATTTTTGGAAGATATTGCAAAACATTTGCAAGTAAATTTGCAATAACCAGTACTTTAACTTTTTATAGGACTCTTTTGAAATAGCTGAAGCAACTTCTAATAATGTTCACCAAATCTACAAAGGCAACCCATAAATATTAACAAAGGTTACACCAATGAGCATTTCAGTCTTTCCAATATATCTAGTAATTCTATGGTAGAAAGGCCTTGATGTCACAAAAGAAGGATTTACATTTAAGAATGTTTACTTAGAAATTTCACGTTGCTATTTCAGTTTATTTAATTATTTAACTGATTAAAATTTTATGTTACCTCAGTCTAGCACTTTCAGTGCCAGCAGAGTATAACATATAACAACAGTTAAAATATTCCCAGTACAGTTTGTAACAAATAACAAAGTCAAGATACAAACAGTAACAAAAATCTAAAAAAAATAAAAGTGGTGCAATAGGGACCTTTCATCTTTCACAATACTTCATTTAAGAGAAAGTCCTCCCAAATAATTCCCTTTTCAATAGTTTTTCTGAAAGTCATCAGGGAAGGAAGGAGTTTGATCTCTATAAGAAGGCCATTCCAGAGCATCAATGATGCCACAAAACAAAAACAAAACCAAGAAAGAAAAACAACAGTGCCTTCTAGCCATAGCTCCCCTCACTTCCTGGAATGTGGGACTACAAACAACTGCTCCCTACAAGTTCTAGTGGGTTGGGCCAATTCTGGTTGGAGCAAGCAGTCCTGCAAGTACTCAGGTGCCAAGTCATGAATGACCTTATAGGTCATTATAAACTTTATAGCACCTTAAATTGTACCCAGAAACCAATAGACTATCAGCACAGGATGCACAAAAACAGTGTTATGTGCTCCCATTGCCAGGAGCTGGTAAATATGTTGGCTGCTGCATCCTGGATCAGTTGCAGTTTCTGAGTAGTCTTTAAGGGCAGTCCTATGTAAATCGATTGCAGCAATCCAGCCTAGTAGTAATGAGGACATGGGTTACTATAGCCATTTCATCATACATCAGTTAAAGTTGCAATTGGTGTACCAGCTGAAGCTGGGCAAAGGCCCCATTAGCCACTTCTTCCACCTGCTGTTCCAGCAGCAGCCATGTGTCTAGAAGGACCCCAAATCATGAACTAGCTTCTTCATAGGTACTGCCTGTCCATCGGAAATAACATTGGCATTGACAGAGAGCACCTATGTAGAAACAGTAATTCTGTCTTATTTGGGTTCAGCCTGTTGCCTCCCATCCAGACCTTCCAATCCACCAGGCAATGGGAAAGAACATCAATAGTGTCTTCCTTACAGGCCAGGGTAGTGATGAAAAACTATTATATGGCCTTATCCAATGGCTTCATATAGATCTTAAAGAGAAAGGGAGAGAGGAATGACCCCTGTGGCACTTCACATATCACAGGCCATCAGGGTGATTTACTATTCCCTCCCTCCCCACTGACTGAAACTGCCTGCAGAGGAAGGAGCAGAACCAGTGCAAAGCCTAGCCTCCAATCCCCAATCCCTGTAGGCAGCCCAGTAAGCTACCAAAGTAAGGTACTTTTATGGTATACAAAGATGCAAGGGGTCCAAAAAGATGAGGAAGGATGCACTCAAACCCTTGGATACAGGGATGACTTCTTCAGCAATGGGTACACCACAGTCTGCTTCACCACTGCTGGTAACTCTCCCTCTGACAAGGAGACATTGCCAATCTCCTGAATCCAAGTAATTTGCCAGCCCCACTATATAGTCCAGATCAGGAACAACTACAGGAAAGCTAATGCTACCTTTATTGAGATTGGCTATAATAACAGAACATTGCAAGTCTGATTGTGCTGTATGTCTTCCCTGTTCTTATACTCCAGTGAATCAGGGAGTCATCTGCCTGAGCCACTTTTGAGTGACATCTTGTTTCTCAGGAATTAAAAACGTTTCAACCCTTTTTCTCTAGGTAATGGTTCTTGCATACTTTATCAAGGTCATCTTACTTACTCTCTACATTACTTCTCCACCCACTCCCTGCAGCAATGAGGAGATGATAACTTAGACAGCACCCTATCTACTTCCTCACAGGTCACAGGCCAAAAATGTTCCAGATAACATTGTTAGATGGTGCTCCATCAAGGACTCTGCAGAGTCAGGGCTTCAGCAAATCTGAGCAGTTTTATTAGTGAAATGTTATGTGAATTGGTCACAACAGCCAGTTGTGAGATCTCCATGTTGCCCTTTTCCCAAAGTGGAGATCTCCATGTGGCTTGTTGACATGATAAAGGAGAAGTAAGTATGCTTTGCCTCCCTTATCATCATGGTGTAGGCACATACCTGTGCTCAATCAGATTTTCTTATTCTCTTCTTGTTTCCTGAAGGGTCTCAGAAGACCAAGGTGCCAACTGGGATTGGCCACCAGGAAGAAGCTGCTCAGGAGCAATACTGTTCAGCATCCAGTATGCTTCCTGTTTCCAGTTGTGCACCAGGCACTGGATAGAAGTGTCTGCAAGAGAGCTTGGAAATTTTCCATGTGCCCTTTGGATGCCAGTTAAATCCATTAGGTGTTCAGGGTAATTCATCCAAATGGATCTCACTACCTTAAGGAGGTCACAAATGATTATCAGTTGTAACTGGATCAGAAGATGATCTGACCATGGCAGCAGGATGATGAAAATTCTCTCCATCTCCAAATCACCAACCATCTGCTGAGATGGAAAGGCAGTCCAAGGTGTGACTGCCAACATGAGGCAGACCCAAAATTACTTGAGACAAGCCTATGGTCTCCATGGAAGACATGAATTTCCTAGCAAAACAATATATGTTTATGTCAGAGGGAAATACGCTGATCCAGAAGTTTACTGCTACCATGAACAGGAGCTATATGTAGAAGAATTTTTGGTGACTGGGCCACCTGAGTTATTCTACTACTTTACGCAGAATGTCCCAATACTCCATCTATCCCATGCCAGCTGGACTAGCACTGATGATATGATATGACAACCTCCATAACACTCCATAACACTTGAGCGAGCAAAGTAGTTTAATAGACTACAACATAACTATATTCTCTGGTAGTGCTGAGGTGTTGCCTTCAAACATTTTCTGCCTGAAAAAGTTACCTTAGTTGCCTAATGGCAAAGCACACCATCTGCTCTAGACATGCACTTCTAACATGTTGCAGTTTTAATTTGTGAAAGTTTTTCTTGTACATTTTTAAGATGAACACCCTAGTTTTACTATTTATATTTTCAACATTTCCTTTCTTTTCATTAAGTTCATCTTTGAAGCATTATGCTATTTTCTAAGCACAGCTTATTTTGCAATAAGACCAAATTATAATAGTTGCTACCCTCTCCCCCTAAAATAAGTAAGATTGTGCTGCATGTGCTGTATGATCCAGAAAAAAAGATGCAGCTGCTTTAAAGAGTTGCAAACAATGGTACATCTGCCTGGCACAGCACCTTTTTTGGAAAATCTTAAATGCTGCTTTGCTCACCTATTTAAGGGCAATAATGTAAGGCAGGTACTGTTGAAATAAATGGTGCCCATGCAGCAGCAGTGTTTGATCTCAGTCTGAATTCTACATAGTGTTGATGTTTAACATCTTTTTTTTTCTCCTATGGGGACTAATTATAAAATAATGCAGAGATCTGAGAATGATCCACTTACCATGATCCTGGGGATATTTAATGCTAGGAAAATATAAGGATCTTTTCTCAGTTATGATATACATGCTCATTCTTTGCTTTACTAACCTATTTTTTAAAAATAATTTCTACACATTCATACTCTGTTTCTCAGAGAAATGTTTAAAGGAAAAATTACCAAAATAACATTAGCCCCCCACACACACCCCCACACCCCCGGCAAGCTGTATTTGTATCCAAAGATGTACATGATGCTCACTGAATTCAAAATTAGACATCAGGAATTTTATTTTCTCAGACTAAAAGTTCAGCATTATTTTATCAGCTTTTTATTTTCTGTATTTAAAATGTCATCCAACATAGTTAGCCTGGATAACATTTGTGCTTGCAACATTCCCTTTTCTGTTTCTTATTTTTGATAAGGTCTTTTATGCACAAGGAATTCTAATTATGCTTAAGCATGGATCAAACTTTTGAAAGGCATCCTGGTAAAGATGTTTGAAGGATCTTTAAAAGTGGTAAGCTACCACCACTTTAAAAATATACTTTATTGTTATTATTATTTTAATTGTCTGGATTTCCACATCATTGAAGCCATGGTTTGTTTAACCATGATTCTGAATAAAGCCCCATTGGATTCATTTACTTTTCATGTTTCTAAATCACAATCTCAAGATTTACTTGGGTTCAGCACATTATGACTTAAAGTTATGTGTGAACACACAGTCAGTGCATCAGAATAAAGATGGGGAAATGAATTCCAATATTAATCCCAGTTAAAATAGAAGTTTTTTGCTGTATTGTATTGTATTTAATAGCATGTCTCCTTTGAGCAATCTTCCATTTCATTCTTCATTGGTATTTATATATTGAGGACTAAGGGGATTCTACTATCCACATGATATTATGTTCAAAATTACAGTTACACTGACTATACTCACTGCAAGCTATGTTCATAGATCCTATAATTTGTTAAGGCTAACAGATGTAGGCTGCAAATATGCATCTAGTGATTGACTGGATTTTTGCAGCCCTAAATTTGTACATAGTATATACTGGAAAATTTAATGCTAGTCAAAGCTTCATTTATGTAAATATATCTCAGTTGCTATACTTCTAAAAGAAATGGATTTGAAAGATGCATAACAGAGGGGGAATAGTCATACCTGGGGATGGCTAGTGCCCTAGAGTGACTTCTGACAGACCTATTATACTCACAGTCTGATAAAGAACTCTTGGCCATCTAGATTCCATTACGTTTTTACTTTTATTGTATTTATTGTATTTATAACTGTTCTGGTTTTAATTCTATTTTATTGTAAACCACCCAGAGTCCCTCCTTGGGAGGGAGATGGGTGGTGATAAAGTATGATAAATAAATAAATAAATAATTGAACATCTAAATACGTACCAGATACATACTTTTGAAGGTAGTGTGGCTTAAAACTCTATTACATAACAGTTTTAGGCACAGGAGTCCCATAGTTCTCCCTTTGTATGTGTCTCCACATGTCTCCCTTAAAGTGTCCTTCCTCTTCCTATCAGCTGCAGTGTCTCCTGAGCTCTGTAGTACCACACTACACATGTGGAAGAGCACTTGAACAATAACAGTTTTATCTGAAAGAACCCTCTGTCTATTAAAGTATCAATATAGCATCGATTCCCATTACTCCACCTGGGTTGGCTTCATCCATGCACAGTTACTGCAGAGTCGTTGTCATTGCATCCTGCTCTGTATTGGTTGGCAGCAATGTCCAGTGCCTGACAGTGTTGCAATACTATCTAATTTTTACACTTTTGTTGCCTACTTCTCAACTATGTTACTGCTGTGTATGTAAAATCCTGGAAAAGGTACAGTATTTTAATATGCTACTAGCATAGCAATGCCCTTGGATTTTCTATCTATCCCATTTTTAATATGTGATTTTAAAATTTAGGGTGCAATAAATAAATTTTGTAATCATGGAATCTCTCTTGCCAACTAAGTAAAATAAGTACATTCTGTAAATGTTTGGTGAAGGCCAAACAGAAAAAAGTCTCCTCCTTTTAAATTCATAGCAGCTCGTAATTGGTTTAGATATATATAAGTGTACATATACAACATTCTTGTGAAAAAAAAGTAAGCACAGAGAAAAAGCAAAGGCAGAAGGACACCGATGGAAAAAAAAACAGGATAATCTGACAAAATAGACTAGATTACATTCATTTTTCTTTGCTAATAGATTAGATTGGATTAATTTTTCTTTGCTAACATATTTCCATATCTCAGCCTAGTTTCAGTAACATCTATTATAATTTCTGGTTCTACACAAAATAACCTAATATGAAGTTTACTACTGAAAATGTTCCATGCCTACTAAATAATCAACATGATATTGTTCTGAGTATTCAAGGACTGAGTATTAAAAACATATTTACATGGCAATATCACCTTCCAGGTCCTATAATGGTGGACAGCAGTAGTCTGTTGTTGGGGAAGACGTGTGCTGCAATATAGCACTGCATACAGATTTGCTACACTGAGGTGTGTCCAGTTTTTGGAAAGCAAAGAACCCTTACAGACAGCTTAAAGTTGCCAAGGTTGAGAAACACCAATCCTCTACAAATTAGTCTGCAAGTGACTAGAGCATTGAGAACAATTTTAAAAGGGAGCAATCCTATCTCTAGTGACTTCATATTAGCAATACTGTAAGAACCTTAAACACAACAGCACAGTTTTATAATGATACTTAAAAAAAATAGCTTCATACCAACAGTTTTGGAAAGTTTAAGAAAGAATAGGTTTATGCCTACTTCTGTCATAGGTACATAGAAAACTGGTTTATATTTAGTTAGAGTGTTGGTTCTTGTATTTTAGTAGAATTGCTTATCTCTGAGAGCCATTTATTATCAGGAAAAAAAGAACTGTATTGGAATTATTACAGACTAATACAACAAATGCAGAGACAAGCCATGGCTGTGTAAATGAGATGCACATTTTGCATATAAAGAATGAGAGTGGATGTCACAGCATCCATGGTGGGAGAGGGGAATCAAAAATTCAAGATGGAAGTCACAGCAGTACGATTGAAGCCCCATCTTTTTGTATGTACTGCAGTGTCAGTGCACATACAAAAGAGGCAAGGCTTTGATGACCCTGCCATAACTTCCATCTTGTCTTTTTAAATAGTCCTACCCCTTGCAGATGCTGCTGAGCAAAACCTGCAAAGGTATAAGTTGTGGTTTCCAGTCAGATGCATCTAGAGAAGGCTGCATGTTTTTACTGTAGGAATGGTGAAACTACAGTTCTTGAATCATACTTTAAGGAATCAAAATCAACCTCCAAGAAGGTATTCCAAGCTTATTATCCAAAATTGATGGAGACAAACTAATAAATATAAATGTGCAGAAATAATAAATCAGGAAAAGTCTTAAAGCTAAGCAGCTGAAAGCAAAATAAAGAACATACCCTATGAATTAAACACATAGGCATGTGCACATAGTCCACCATTTAAAAAATGGGAAATTTATGTGAAAAGAGAAAGATGGAATCACGTTATTGGTTAATGCATTTGGGCAGTTCTAAAATATAGCTTTAAAGAGAAAACCAGTGGCTTAAAGAGTAGCAATCTGGTCTGGGCCCTGGAAGATTTCTGTTTAATATCCATTTATAGCTTTTGCCTCTGAGGCCTTAGGGCATGTGAAGAGAGTTAGCATGTTATACAACTAGGAAAATGTGTTAGTTGACCAAACCAATTAAATCTATTGGAAGTACTTCTATCCTCAAACTATTTGGTCTAGTGGTTAAGGCACCAGGCTAGAAACCAGGAAACTGTGAGTTCTAGTCCTGCCTTAGGCATGAAAGCCGGCTGGGTGACCTTGGGCCAGTCACTCTCTCTCAGCCCAACCCACCTCACAGGGTTGCTGTTGTGGGGAAAATAGGAGGAGGAAGGAGTATTAGGTATGTTTGCCACCTTGAGTTATTTGTAAAAATAATAAAGGCGGGATAGAAAATAAATTAAATTAAAATTAAATCCTAGCTTTTTTTGGACCTAAAGTAACTCCCTCCGTTCATCTGTATCATTCCAAATTACTGACTAAGAGGTAAACTCACTGCCTTCCATGATAGGTGCAAAATCCTAGAAAGACCTGTGAAACAGGACTTCTCTAGATTGCCGCAATGTCTTTCTGGCCATTTCAATTTTCACTCACCAGGGCCATACTGACGAGTGAAAAAAGGGGCAGCAGATCTGGGTGGATGTGGGTGTCACCCCAACCTTGTCTGCAGTGACATTCACATCTTGATCATGCCACTGAGGAACTGAAGTATCACATGCACCACCACTATTTCATCATAAGAAAAAGTTGGCCAATGAGCTTGAGGAATGACTATGGGATTTGAACATATATTTATCAATCTGAAGCTGTTACCCTTTACAGCAATCTACTATTGTTCTGCCTTAATGGTGATATTGCCCACAATATATTTGTTATTTAAAGCAACTTAGCCCATCCAATCCAGGTGAACATGCCTGCTGAAGGCCCCCTGTGTAGAAATATGGCTGGAGGGGGCTTGAAAGTAGAAATTCTCTGTGGGATGTTCCCTGCTCTGTAAGAGCTTAGCTCCTGTAGGTAAGGATGGCTCCCAATCTCATGAAGCTTATAAAAACTGGAAGGTCTTTGGGACATGATTGGTGTGGGCTTACTGAGTCAAGTCATTTTGGATGCCAACATTTTTGTAAATTTCTTTTATGCAAGCTATAAAGGCTAAATATCCTGTGATTTTGAAGGTCTCTGGGTCTGAATTACTATACCTGGGCTGCAAAAATCTAGACAGTCACTAGATGGAAGCAAATGTATGTATATTTGTATGTATGTATGTATGTATGTATGTATGTATGTATGTATGTTTCTTTGCAGCCATCCAGGAGTCTTCCTTTTCACATTATTTCAAATAAATTTATATGTTGTATAATACCATTCTCTGTAAGGACATCCTTCAAGATTTTCATTGCATCAATTACAATTGCTTGTTGGGAAAGGGGTATTTAATTTTTCACATTTTCAAGATTAGTACTGGAATTTTATTCAAGCAATACTTTTATTAATGACTTAGAGGACGTGGAGAGAATGTTTATAAAACTAATATTTCAAAAGAGATCCTTGTTTCTCCAAATATCAGTTCTAATTCCTTCACTTAATGCTACAAAATATACATGGAAAATATTGGGCCATGAATATAATTTTGATTATTTTACATGAAACCTTATATCATGTAATTTTAAATAGGAGATAAATCCATTATTTGGTGAAATGAGATCTTTCATAATATTATTGTTTTGGACCATCTTAAGCTTGTGACCTTTAAAGTTAGAAAACCAAGGGGGAGAGGATGGAGTTTGTATCTCTACAATCAGCAAGTTGTGCATGTTTATGACCAGGACAGGTACCAAAATTTGTAACACAGACCTTAAAAACAGCATTTATAGTTTGTCTTTTCTCTAGAGAGCTCAAGATTCTCCACCTTGAGGAATGGAGGTCATCGTCATGTTCAACCCACAACAACAATCTGTGAGATAGACTACAATGGAAGAGAATGATTAGCCCAAAATCATCCGGTGAGTACTGTGTTTAACTGAGTCTTCTCAGTCAAGGTACAACAATTGAACCACTATGCTATACCACATAATCCCATATAAGTCTCTTGTAAAATTATTGCAGCATTTGTGTGTGAGAGAGAAAGAGAGAAGGAGGGAGGGAGGGAGGGAGGGAGGACAGAAATAAAATCATATGTAATTTTTCTTTGTGTTTGGATGAACTCAGGCTTTGCACAAGTATATTTTTGTCCATTTGCTTCTGTTAGTTTCAATAGAGGGAAATTATGCTTTACGTTCTAAATTGGGATCTGTTTTAACAAAACTGGTCCTAAAGATTTTGCTGTCTAAGGCTGAATTTTTGCCTGAGGTGACACAGTGCACACAGACCACTAATGCTGTCCATTGATCTGGCAGTGATATCTTCTCAGGATATATAGCTCCACTTAGAGAGAAAGTCAAACATCAGCCCATACATATCCAGTCCTCCATCTTTCTCCTGGAAAGCTGAGGCTCTGTGGCAGTGGCATATGGCTCAGGCAGTCACAATTCAGTAAACACATAGCTAGCTTTGAAAGTCATCTGTTCTTCTTGAGGCTTTCAGTGATGAGCAGGCAGGCAACAAAAGTGTGCAGTGACAGTAGGTGATGGGTGTGCATGATGGCTAATGGCAATTCCAAATGCATTGAAAAGGCAGCAATAGTTGCCAAGTAATAAGCAGGTGGAGGGAAATCCCAAGTTATGTTCTTTGTAATCTGCCACAGCTCACCAGAAAGCTGTGCTGCAATTGTCAGAGACAGAGATAGAAATACTGTTTTATAATATTTATATACATTGATTTTTTTCTTATTTACAGATATATCTCAAAAAATAATTCTGTTGTTGTTCCACATAGCTATCTTCCAATCAGCCACAAACAGTCCTAGATTTTTTTTTCCAATCTGCTTTGTACATTCTATTATCTGTAAATTGCGTAGTTCAAATTTACCCTTTAATTCATGGACATTTCTGCATAAGTAATTAATGAGAAAGGTATTTCAGCAAGTAAAGTAATACTTAGGGTTCTTCTCATTGGGCTTCTTCTTCAGTCTATATTTCTTTCTTCACAAACCACTTAAAATAAATCCTCTTATGTCCAAGAGAGACAATCAAGTACCTGTGTCAACAATAAGAAGGTACTTAAAACCTTCTCACTGTTTAAAAAGAATCAGCACCTGCAACAAAATGGATGCTTTGTGGAAAAACTGACAGGAATGCCTTGGATATCTTCCAAAAATTCATATGGGAAGATATCTTAAACAACAGATGAAATTAATTCAGCTGAAGCAAGACTGTCTTGTACCAGGTGCTCTGGACAGGAATAACTGACAATAACACAGAGTGATGTTTCAAGCTGAAAAACCAAGATTCAACAGTGACATTCTTGGAACAGGCAAGCTTCATTCTCCTGGTACAATTTAATTAGAGTTTTAAAAGCTTCTGTGTTTCTTGAGATGAAAGAAGACTAGCATGCATGTCATTACTGGTACGTACATAGATGATGTTCATTGTTGCTTGACTACATATATATTCAAGGAAGAAAGCCCCTTATACTATTCACAGATACTTATTAGGGTAAGTTTAGTTACATTTTTGATAACCTTTCATCTGCAGAATTTTAAAAACTGGGCAAGAAAAACAAAAACAGATAAAAGATATAGCTATGTCCTGGTTGAATGATTTGGTTTTTTTAAAAAAAGTGAGGCACTATCTTTGTACAGTAGGCAACTGAAATAGCTACAGAGCACAAACCATAATAATTGGGCCCAAAAAAAGTCAGGATCTGCTCCTTTTCTGGCTGACCCATTTTCAGAGAAAAAAAACCTCCCAACACTGTAAAGTGAGGTGTAATCATCATTGCAGCTTCTGCAAGTTAGGTTTTTAGTTTAAATTATATTCAGTGATAAAATAATTATTTATTTGAAAATAAATGGCATAATGAGCTATCTTACACTTTCCAACTGAATTAGAAAGTACAAGTATTTAGCACATTTACTGTAGGTGATGAGATACTTTCACATTAATTTCTCTAGTGTGATGCTTCCTTGGAACCATGGGAATGCTATCTACATTAAATTATGTTGCATGGCTCAATGCATACCCTTTAATATGTTGCGACTGTTCGTTGTATAAATAGTGACACTGTTTATTCCTAGAATAAAGCTGAGACAATTTTATATGTGTGTCTCAATTTTCAGGATTAATTTGCACATTTGATAAATTAGAACTTTTCCTTGAAAACTAAATAAATTGAAATTTAAAAATAGACCTCTGCCTTCATCAACTTTAGATAATTTTTCAGTTTCCTATCCTATATAGGACTTGAACAACAAAGAGAGGACAATTAATAATTACTAATAACAATAAGTGATAAAGCTGACATATCTCATGAAAAGCATCACACCTTTCCACTTAGAATTTTTATTATTTTATAAACATTACAGTATTTGATACCATAAAGAAATGGTAAATAAGAAGAAAATATTGTAAGAAAACTTTTGGCTCATGAACCTCAGTACCAAACTGTTCTAGACGATTAATAAAAATAAAAAGTGGCTTTTTTCTACCTATAACTACTTTTTAAAGGTCTTTTTCTCCACCCAAGAATTTGGAAAATTGAAAAAAAATGACATATTTTATTTTACAAAGTAAAAAGAATAGACAATGTACACAAGTACTTTTTAGTTTTCTACACAGAATAATTACTATTCCCATGAGGAAGAGACAAATGGTGTTTACAAGGGCAAGGTTTGTTTCTGTCTGGAGGGGCCCTGACAGGCTGCCTGGCTGATTTTTGAAGAACTTGATAGATCCATCTCACCTCTCCTCACAGCTTGATTAATCTAGAGAGCCAGAGGTGCAGTGGAGTAGAATGGGCAAGCACCCCATTTATTCTTATGGAAATCAGATTAAAAGCAAGATGCCTTGCTTGCTCAGGAAGAAAAAGTAAGCCTTTTGGCCTTGAGAGTTGGCCCCTGAGATCCACATAATAGCAGGAAAAGCATAATGGATTTAAAAGAGAGCACTCTATAATTCATTATTGAAAAACATGCATCCTAAATTTGGTATGTTAATTCTTTTTCAGTACATTACTGTATTTTCATAACATAGATGTATTATGAGGTTTTACAAATTATTTCCAGCCCAGCGTTTAAATTTTATGAATCAGTTTTTACATTTAATATACCAAATGAAATGATTTTATGAGCAAATAACATTATGCTTAATACATTTTTGTTCCTAAAATGTAGTTTTAGGAACAAAAATGTAAGGAATGTAGAAGAATAATGCAAACTCCCTTGAGAAATGTAAGGAAAACCCAGATTTTTCTTGGCTTCAGAATTTCCCCACAAACTACAAACCTGCTGAAGGCTAAATCAGTGAGGCTAAAGGTATCACTTAAAGTATGTGGTGTTCTTAAAATTAAGATAAACCGAAGAAAATGTGAATCAGGACAGAAAAAAAGTATATGCAAAAGGAAGATTTAACTGTTCCCCTTCCATAATTAATATTAAATTAATCAATAAATCCCCTTCCATAATTAAATTAAAATTTGGATAATTTCTTTCTCCTGATAGTGCTATTAAGTTATCTAGAGTATCCCCTACTGTTACAAATTTAGGCAGCTTAGATAGATTATAGAGAGACAGTTTGGTGCAGTGGTTAAAGGCACTGGGCTAGAAACCTGAA